>NC_053170.1:62116445-62473945 GCF_016835505.1 Polypterus senegalus
TTTTTAAATATTGAATCTCAAACTTGCCCTTGGGTCATTCCTGGGGTTTCTGTTGTTTTGCTCCCGCTAATTTCATCCTTAAATTCATTCAAGTTTATGGATTTTTTTTAATAGTGACCTTTCAACATTTATTCTCTTTTAATAATATTTAAGGATTTTTTTGGTAAGAAATTTATCTCTATTTCATGTTTTATGCAACAGAGCTGATTGTTTCTTCTAAAATAAGTTTAATAATGTTTTTCTCATCATGTTTTTTAATATTTTAACCCCTAGGTAATGAGCACACATTTGCACCTCTGGGGATTCGTTGATGTTTGTTAGGTAAGGATTTGTCTATTTAAAAAAGCTGAAACAGATAAATTCTTGAGAAAAAGCATAATTAAAACAAACAGATAAAAATGGATGAAGAAACCACATAGACTCTTTATGCATTTAAAGGCAGTAGTCACAAATAATACCTTCAGAGTTGGTGGGAGTTCATTGCTTTTGAAGAATGTAGAATAGTCTTAGGTCAGCCTAGTCCTCAACTCTCTTAACATCCTTAATGATCTCCTTTTTAGTCCTAAACTGGTAAGGCACCCCAGACATGTTTGTTATCCTCACCTCTACCTTTTGAGTTTTCTGTCTTCACCTTGTCTGTCTGAGTACATCGAATTGACACCACCTTTCCTGTCTACATGCTGCTCTACCAGTGAGTTCACACTTAGATTTATTATCCTGGCGTAGTAGCAGGCTGCTAGTGAGCCAAACCATTCCATTCTTTTCTGTGACTGAGGAGAAGGTGCTTTGTTATAAAAAGAGTGTTATGCACTGATGTTTTTTAAAAATATATTTATAAAGTATTAACTGGGTAAGGATGCTGAGAAGCACCTTAATAATTGAAACAACCACCATGGTCTTTATTGTTAATGAGAGTGAATACTGGCACCATGGTATTGGTAAATAAAAATGTTTTAGTTGACAATTTCAAATGAGGCTGTTTTATTTTGCATTTTCAATCTTGAATGTCAGATACAGCAAAGAAATTAGTTTTCACAATTCGACAAAAAAACAAGCATTTTGTAAAATATAAGAGATGTTGCATAAGTGAATGGCTTCTTAGGAGACTTGTGTGTAGTTTTATGTCATTTGAGTATTGTGACGCTCTTAGCGCATTATTTCTGTTAATGTAGCTTTGTGAAGCTGAACTTTAGCACATCATTCTTTTTTGTTTGCTCTTTGCTATAGCCTACAGTACACAGGCGGTACAAGACAACATACATGTGGATCTTAAAGTTGGTCCCTGCAGAGTTTGTGTCCACAGATTTTATTTGCTTATTAAAAGCCTCTTCTTGATGTAAGCAAATCCTGAGTAATTATTTAAAAGTCTTGTTCTTATTCTCATTCTACCATGTCTGAGGCAGGCCCCTAACAGTTGTTGAAGTTTTACTTCTTTGAATTTCAAATTGATGCCTATTATTGTCTTTAATTTTAGTATTCAGAAGTCAAATTAGTGTTCATGATTTTCTTCAGACTTCAGAAGTTTGTTTGCATTATCAGCTTTGGAAGCCTTCCATCATTACTGTTTTAGTTAAGTCAACAGTTAAAAATGAGCTGCAGATGGAAAGTTAGGGAGCAGCCATCTTATTACCACTCTTGGCGTTATACCCTCATAAAATAACATTTAGAATGAAATATTTAACAGAGAAATAAAGGTAGGAGTTTCAAGAATTTTAAGTACTAATCTACCTGAGGCCATAAGGTGCTTTATTGGTGTTCTCAGAGAAATAAAAGTCCAACCACAAATCTCAGAAGAAAGTGAACAAAAATAAGCCAGTTAACAGATGAGTCCCATTAGTTTGTAATAAAATCATATCAAATAAAGAGCTGAACTTTCTAAGGAAAATAACTTTGTGTCTTGCTGTAAATGTTCTTCTGATTGGTTTAAGAGACCAGAGTGGCATTTGAACCTGTGAACTTATGAGTTCTGATCCATATCCTTTAACCCTTTGATCACAATGCTGTATGCCCTCTCTGCTTGTCTCAGTTTGTTGTTTTGACACTTCAGCTACTGGTATGCTTGCAGTAGTTACATGTTTTGTTACAATAGTTTAAAGTCAGGTGTTCATCTTGATTACAAAAGTATTCAATTAATCACTGGTTAAAACATTACAAATGTAATAAATGTATTACTGGATTCAGTAAACATTGTTACTGGTGCATGTACTGGTTCCCAGTGCTGCCAAGACAGAGTGTGGACGCTGCCTCTGACTTTGCAGCCAAGTTCAAGATCACTGTGAAGTAGAATTGTAACCACCAAATTGAATTAATCGTATCAGAAAGCCTTATGTTATTGTGAGTGACATGTTCTGGGCTAAAGATACCTGTTTTTAATTTAATTTTACTCATTTTATTTTCATTTCATCTCATTCTGGGAGGTGTCAAACTGTAAATTGCCCAGTGTGAGTAACTGCTGCCTGGAATTAACTGCCATTGTGTTCAGGTTTGGTCCCCACATTCATGGATTACAATGTTCTGTACACAGGTTTACAAAATGAATCGACAGGTAGTAAGTAGAGCCTGACTAACATGCACAAAATGCAGCAATGTGTGAGATAAGGAGAACTTCTTGTGTGAGCCTCTGCCAAATGTCTATAATATGTTTTCTGTTTAAAGGGCCTACAGTGTTGGCACCAACTCTTGCCCTGTTACAACTGTGATGTTATTTCAAGCTTCTTCATTTGGGTATTAGAGTGTGTGTTTTGTGACTTCTTCACAATGGGATGGGAACAATTATTTAAACCTTCCTCCGCAAGAGAATGGATGTTAAACACATGAAAGCCTGGCAACCTGCCATGTTAACAAGTGTTTGCATCGTTGTACTTTGACACAACATTTTATTTTGCCTGGTGGCGCCAATATCCTCATTTATAAATAAATCGGTGAGAATTTTGACATCAGCATCACAAAAGATTCTGATTGTTTTGTCAAATTGTGCTGTGGACACAATGACAGTTTGTGGGTAAACACATTTAAACATCCACATCTGTCTTAATGAAGAAGTCGGCTTATTAAAGTGGTGTGAAGTAATAAGACTGTAGAGGAGATCCTTCCATTTGTTGCTTTGGTTTAAATGTGAAGCACGTCCGAGGCTACAGCAAGTTTTCATATTGTCAAATCTCAATCTCCTGTAAAGACAGACTTTTTATCTTGTTTGAAAATTCTTGAAACTTTATAAAGTACTTTGTTTGTAACTTTCCAAAGAGATAAGGCAGAGCAGAGGAATTCTGAATGTGATGGCTAGTTGACTTGGACCTGGCAAATACGGGAATGGTCTGCAAACAAGCAAATCCAAAGTGTTTTGTGCACAGAAAGTTTATTTATTTTAACTCCATTAACTGCTCTCTGCTGCGATTAAACTAACACTGGTTATTTGGGAAACCTTGAGAATGTTTGTCAAAGCTTTCCAAAGTTAATTGTGTCTTTGCACTTAAAGTTTAGAAATGTTGATTACAGTTACGTTTCACTTGAGAGAACAGATGAAAACTAAAACTCCAGTCAAGGCAGCATAGACAGGATTTGAGAAGGCCCAAGGACATATGCCACTCAGTGATAGATAAATAGGACTCATCCAGTGAAAGTTAGTTTTATTACAGAAGCTCTTTAAATAAATAAATAAATAGATATACACACACCAGAATGACTAAAAAGGAAGAAAATTCAAAAGAAAGAAAACTTCTGACTTGGGTGGCACAGTCCCAATAAGGTGTTATGCAGGCGTATTGCTGTTGGTATAAAGGAGCCCCAGTCGCGTTTCTTGATATGCTTCTGCTGAATGATTTTTTGGCTGAAGGTCCTCAATATATCAGAGAGGATATACAGCATTATTCATAATGGCGCTCAGTTTTGTTTTAATTCTCAAGTTCTACTACTGTGTTTCCCTGAAAATAAGACCTACTCGGAAAATAAGCCCAAGCATGATTTTCAGGCTGCTCTGTAATATAAGCCCTACCCCAAAAATAAGCCCTAGTCAACATCATCAGCTGAAAAGTAAGGCACCTAAGGCCAGATGTATACCTCACGCAATGCGACGCATGTGCCCGAAACATCCATTAAATTCCAGGGACATGTTGCTACAATAGCTCTAAAAAGGATGTTTAATGATTACATCCATCAATTTGGAGATGTGCCCATTCCAGCAAGCATCGGGTGCGAGAAAGAAACAAAATCCTTGGAAGGGGGATCAGCTCAATGCAAGATTAGCATCATTGTAGCTTCACCAAATCCCCAAACCTTCATGTCTTTGGATGGAAAACTGAGCACACTGTGGAAACCCAGCAGGAAAACATGCAAACTCCAGGCAGGGATCTCAAGGGACGTGACTCTCTGCGAGACAGCAGTGGTACCACTTTGCCTCCCCCATATGTGTAATTATTAACAGTATTTATTATTTAAACAAAGTTAACAATTTATCTGTAAAATGGAACATACATAGTTTAATGCATTCCATCATGAAAGTGATATCAAGTATAAATCTAAGAATTCTAAATGTGCAGAGAGCTGGAATATCATAAATTGAATATGTTCTGTGTCGCGATGCTGCTTGCCTCTGCTGTCAGGTCAAGAGGAAGCCCCAGAAACGCATAGCAATTAACAGCTGGGTCAGTTTTTAGATGATGTTTACGACAGTCTACTTTAATGATAAAGTAAACTACGAGGTTAAAGTGGACATTTCGAGTTTAAAGCTGAAATTTCCACTTTAATCACAAAATAGACATTTTCATTATGTCCTTATTTTTTTCTCTGTGGCTCAAATACGCCGCCGTACATTCTGATGCTGTTGTGAAGGTGCAAAAAAAAAAAACGGCATTGAAGACGGTATGCAAGACTTTTAAAATGTATCGTGTCATTACTTTAGGGAATATGCAATGCTTGAATATCAAAGCACCACAAATGCATTTGTATGTCGGCATTTTGCTTCACCACATTGAACCATTCATCAGACATCGAAGCATGCAAATCGATCCTGAAGGATCCTAAAACCGGCTGGGGCAGCAAGAAATTCAGGCTGAAATTCAGGGTTTGAATGTGCAGAGTTACAGTGCATCCGGAAAGTATTCACAGCACATCACTTTTTCCACATTTTGTTATGTTACAGCCTTATTCCAAAATGGCTTAAATTGATTTTTTCCTCAGAATTCTACACACAACACCCCATAATGACAACGTGAAAAAAGTTTACTTGAGATTTTTGCAAATTTATTAAAAACTAGCAAAATACCAAGCCCGCAACGCGAAGTACTGCCTTAAAATTTTTATTAAGAAGAAAATTAAACCTTTTTAAACTGAGGGAAAATATGCCAATAATTATTTGTTAAGGATCTCTTTGTATACCACATTGTCAGTTTGGCCCTCCGGTTGTAATATGACCAAGCTGTACGCTGAGCTTACTCTTGAGCATGCAACGTACAGTTGGCCATGTGAAAAGTAATCTTGTTTCAAATCTCACAGCTTGGATTGCTGCTGTCATAATCGGTTTGAGTTTCACGGTTTGTTTCAATTACGACAGTATTTGTAGGACTTGTGTTGAAGTGACATTCGGCATCTGTCAAGCGTTGTAAGCACACAACCGGTTTCACCGATAACTTCACATTCAGGTTTTGAGAGTTTAAACATTCATAAACATCAAAGTGTCCACTACTGAAATCGTTACCTGTCAGTCTAAGATGTTTAAGAGTCATTGGCGGTTGTCCAAAGGTGTAAAATATTTGGCCATTTCGGTACACTTGAAAGCGACAACCGAACAAATCATCGGTAGCCATCAACTCACATGCAGATGCATAGGTGAAGAGCTTAAGCATTTCACTCTTCTAGTGCTCCTGTGTAGAATAATTATCTCCTGTACCGTCATCAGTCCACACCTTGAACCTGTCCAAGTCATTCAATACATAAGACACAATGTTCCTCCGGATATCAAGAGTGAGCCTGATATGGCCATGCAATATGTAACAAAGAGAATGGAAAAGATAGGTGCCATCTCTGGGCATGGAAACCACTCAGTAAGTGACAGTTCTATGATCGATGGTGATCACCTCAATAGACATGTTAATGGGGGTACAGTTAGAATGATAAAGGAAATGGGTACCTGAACAATATAAAGTAAGTCTAAAATACCTACACAATAACTATAATCGTAATAAATGAACAATAAAACAGCAGAGAAGCCGTGGATTAAATAAAAAGGCTGTAGTTATCAGCAGGGAGATGTGAATCCCGTGGCGAAGCAAGGAAGGGAATGTAGAGACTGGAGCGACGGACGGCCTTATATAGGCAGGCAGCCAACAACGTGGGAGGCGTTGGGAAGGGGGACCCAATGCCGCCTCACACGGTGACCGAGCTTCGGGCTATGGACGTATATATGTACGTAAGTAGGATTTAGTTAGCGTTGGGAACCCGCGTGCCAAATTTCTTGAAGATGGGCCCATAAGTAACAAAGACCATTGAAAAGTTCAATATGGCGGCCGACAGTGGCATCATACCACCGAAATAAGTACCAAATTTCAGCCTTCTACCTACACGGGAAGTTGGAGAATTAGTGACGTTGGAAAGTTCTATATGGCAGCCGACAGTGGCGTCATACCACCGAAATAAGTACGTACATCGGTTTTGGTTAGCGCAGGGAAGCCGCCTACCAAATTTCATGAAGACGGGGCCATGAATAAGAAAGTTCAACATGGCGGACGTTATCGACCGTTATGACTGTTACGTGTAGAATTTCGAAATGAAACCTGCTTAACTTTTGTAAGTAAGCTGTAAGGAATAAGCCTGCCAAACTTCAGCCTTCTACCTACACGGGAAGTTGGAGAATTAGTGGTGAGTGAGTGAGTGAGTGAGGGCTTTGCCTTTTATTAGTATAGATAAAAAAAATGAGAAATCACATGTACATAAGTGTTCACAGCCTTTGCCATGAAGCTCAAAATTGAGTTCCGGGGCATCCTGTTTCCCCTGATCATCCTTGAGATGTTTCTGCAGCTTAATTGGAGTCCACCTGTGGTAAATTCAGTAAGTTCAGTTGATTGGACATGATTTGGAAAGGCACACACCTGTCTATATAAGGTCCCACAGTTGACAGTCAGAGCACAAACCAAGCATGAAGTCAAAGGAATTGTCTGTAGACCTCTGAGACAGGATTGTCTCGAGGCACAAATCTGGGGAAGGTTACAAAAAAATTTCTGCTGCTTTGAAGGTCCCAATCAACACAGTGGCCTCCATCATCCTTAAGTGGAAGAAGTTCGAAACCACCAGGACTCTTCCTAGAGCTGGCCGGCCATCTAAACTGAGCAATCGGGGGAGAAGGGCCTTAGTCAGGGAGGTGACCAAGAACCCGATGGTCACTCTGTCAGAGCTCCAGAGGTCCTCTGTGGAGAGAGGAGAACCTTCCAGAAGGACAACCATCTCTGCAGCAATCCACCAATCAGGCCTGTATGATAGAGAGGCCAGATGGAAGCCACTCCTTAGTAAAAGGCACATGGAAGCCTGCCTGGAGTTTGCCAAAAGGCACCCGAAGGACTCTCAGACCATGAGAAACAAAATTCTCTGGTCTGATGAGACAAAGATAGAACTCTTTGGTTTGAATGCCAGGCGTCAAGTTTGGAGAAAACCAGGCCAATACCATCCCTACAGTGAAGCATGGCGGAGGCAGCATATGCTGCGGGGATGTTTTTCAGCGGCAGGAACTGGGAGACTAGTCAGGATAAAGGGAAAGATGACTGCAGCAATGCACAGACACGTCCTGGATGAAAACCTGCTCCAGAGCGCTAAGGACCTCAGACGGGGCAACGGTTCATCTTTCAGCAGGACAAGGATGCTAAGCACACAGCCAAGATATCAAAGGAGTGGCTTCAGGACTTGAATCCGATTGAACATCTCTGGACAGATCTTAAAATGGCTGTGCACCAATGCTTCCCATCCAACCTGATGGAGCTTGAGAGGTGCTGCAAAGAGGAATGGGCGAAATTGGCCAAGGATAGGTGTGCCAAGCTTGTGGCATCATATTCAAAAAGACTTGAGACTGTAATTGCTGCCAAAGGTGCATCGACAAAGTATTGAGCAAAGGCTGTTAATACTTATGTACATGTGATTTCTCACTTTTTTTATTTTTAATAAATTTGCAAAAATCTCAAGTAAAGCGCAATATCAATGAATGGGTCTACTTTCATACATAAGGCGCATCGGATTATAAAGCGCATTCAGCGAAACAAAACAGATAAGTCAAACTTTATTCAACTCATTCACAATAACTCAACATTGCTCAGTTGTAACATAAAATACAAAACAATACACTCACTTTTTCAGTTCAATCCTCTTCCACAAATTTATCAAATTCTTCATCCTCAGTGTCTGAGGTAAACAGTTAGACGATTTCAGCATCAAGCATGCCCGGATTTCTCTTCTTTATAGGGACCGAGTCCGCATGTTCTCGGAGTTCGGTCCACGCCGTCTGTACGAAAGGGTTACAATGGCGCTCACGTTTGCGTCCGACAATCCCATCCTCGACACTTTTCTCCTAGTTTACTAGTGGAAAACGCTGGGCCATAGTTTCCTCTTGCGAGGGCGATGTCCTAAAGGGGTTGGTGCTAACTGCAGTGGCTTTGGAAAACTCTGCTTCCAGTTCAGAGTCTACCCCTAGTTTTGTCGCCATTCATAGTTTCCTAGTTACACACTCCACCGAGAGAATGCACCAGTTTTCTTTCAGTTTTACAAGCTTCGTGTCACTCACTAGTGCTGGCAGGAATAATCCCGGACGAGCCCACAGTGTTACCTTTCCTGCCTGTTTCCGGACCGTGGTCGGGGTGACGCAGGGGAGCTTCTCCTTCTTTGTGTCCAGTGGTGTGAAGCTCCAGGGCCAGAGCAACGTGCTTTGGGGAAAAACCCTGTCCCCGAGTTCCCTTCTCCTGATTTACAGCAGGGAGTGACACACAAGGCTTGACTGCTCAATGGTTGACTTTATTATCTCCTTCTTTTTAAGGTGCCTGTTTTAGCTTAACAGAGACCAAAAATACAAGAGCCCCACCATGCCGTCAACAAACACTCAATCCCAAAACTCCACCCCCCAAAACCCCGACAACTCCACCCACATCCCACATTCAGTATAATTGGGATTTCAGGCTGCTATTTTAACCTCCGATTCCAACAAGATTCAGACTTCAGACTTTGAAGGATTTAAAGAAGACACTGTCACGCACGCGCGAGTAGGAGGCCGCGGATTGATTCGACAGCACCTGGGAAACCACTCGCCGCCAGGGAATGGTGGGGTATTAACTTTCTCCCTCTGCTTCCTCATAGGCAAAAAGACCGTCCTGCACCATAGGCATGGATGACCAGTCGCGATACTTCCGCCCTTCCTCCGCCATCTTGCCCTGACGTCATCCTTCCCATCCTCCCTTGCGGTCCTTCCCGACATTCCTCCACTTCCGGCTCCTCCCCAATAAAATGGCGCGGCGCCAGGAGTCGGGTCGCGATTATGAACTGTTTGTTTATGATTTTGACCTGTTTTTTTTTCTGTACAATATACGGGGCCGGAAAACCCCAACCCTTGCTACTGTCTCTCTCGGTCTTTTACAAGTGGCGTAGCCGGCAGGATTCAGAGATCCCGGAATGACGGAGGGACAGGACCTGAACACCGTGCTGCAGGAATGAGCGCCCAGCTCCAGGCCCTGCAGCAAGCGCAAGCCGCTACCAACCGGGAGCTGGAGGCCACGAAGGCCAGGTTAGTGGAAGCCCAACGGGCGAGACCAGACCCGCCCAGGCAGCCGCCTCATCCTATGGTCCGATGGGGCCTTCGAGGACGTCGATGCCTACCTGGGCATGTTTGAGAGGGCGGCCACCCGGAGCAGTGGCAGCGGTCAGTGGGCGTCCATCTTGGCGCCATACCTAAAGGACCAGCGCTGCGGCCTATTATGACCTCCCTGAGGAGGAGGCCGCTAATTACGACCTCCTCAAGCCCGAAATATTGGCCCGCTACGGCATTAGCCCGGGCCAGCAGGCGGCCGAATGGCGGAACTGGGTCTTTGACCCGAAAAGCCCTTCGCGCCCAGGCGTTGAGTTCTGGGGCAAGATGGGCGCTGGCTACGGCCAGAGAGCCCCGACGGGCGGAAAGTCGTCGGCGGGTGGCCTGTGAAGGCCTGGTCAACGCAATGCCCAGTTCCCTCGCCCAGCAGGTCCGGGGCACGCCTATCAAACATGTCGGGCCTCCTCGGCGTCCTGGAGCGTCAGTTGGCGGTCCTCCGACTTGGGGGTCAGAAAAGCCTGCTCGCGGGAACCGGCAGGGACGGGCGGCCACCCCGAGCCCCTCGACGCTGCAGAAGCGCCAGCCAGAGCCAAAGAGAGGCGGGTCCGCCGCGCTGTTTCAAGTGTGGCGAGACCGCCACCTGCTGCCAAACTGCCCCATCACATCGCCCGGAGCCTATGGACTGCAGCTGGACATCAGCGGAGAGGTATTGTACCCGCCGCATCCCTTGGCGAGTCGAATCGGGAGTGGTGTTGCTAAATGGGCACGCCGTGGTGGCTTTGTTTGATTCCGGCAGCAACATTACCATTGTTGCTCGCCGTTTCTTCTTACCGCAACAGTGGTTAAAGCAACATTTGTTGGTTACCTGTGTACATGGGGGGACTAGGTCATATCGTTCCGCTCACTGCTATCTTACCTGGAAGGGGGAACCAATCCAAATGGCGGTCGCTGTGTTACCTGACCCCCCCTTCCCAGTGATTCTGGGACAAGACTGGTCTAAAAGAATCAGCGGTAAGCCATTCGCGCTCGGGGCCTCGTTGGATCTTGTCATGAGGGGAAAAGGCACCCTCCCGCGGCCTCCACGCCGTGCACAAGGGCAGGCCCTATGGGCGCTGGTGTCTCGGGGACCTTTCCGTGGCTACGGACCTTGACCCGAAGATTCCGCGGAGAAGGGACTAGCCAGGAACTCTCCCCGGGCCCAGGCCCCAAGACCCTCTCGGCGCCTGGACCATCAATTTCGGTCCACGCCGGCCTCCTTTAAGAGGGAGCAGTGGAATGATGACTCCCTGCGCTTTGCCCGGAACGCGATTGTTCTGCCTAACAGCTCGACAGCGGACGGATCCACACCGCGGAACCCTTCTTTGTCCTTGAAAATGATCTGTTGTACCGGTGGCTACCCATGAGGGCGAGGTGCGAAGTTGTTGCTAATTCAGCGTACCTTCCGGCGGGAGATATGCGAGTTGGCACATGCTCACCTCCTAGGCCCACCTCGGGCCGAAAAAACACTGGAGAGGATTAAGCTCCGCTTTTACTGGCCTGGGATCAATGAGGAGGTCCGGCGGTTCTGTCAATCCTGTCCGGAGTGCCAGACCCGCCAGATTCCTAGGAGGGACCGTGCTCCTCTAGTCCCTATTCCCCTCGTGGACATCCCCTTTGAAAGGATAGGGGTCGATTTGGTGGGACCCCTGGAGCCCTCAACCCGTGGCCACAAGTATATCCTAGTCATGGTGGACTATGCCACCCGGTACCCAGAGGCGGTTCCCCTGCGCTCGCTAATACTAAAAGCATCGCGGGAACTGGTTAACTTGTTTTCACGCGTGGGCATACCCAAGGAGGTCCTCACGGACCAGGGTACCCTTCACTTCGGATACGTTCAAGGAGGTGGCCAAATTACTGCAGATAAAGCACCTGAAAGCGTCAGTCTATCACCCGCAAACTGGCGGGTTGGTGAGCGATTTAATCAGGCGCTTAAGCAGATGCTCCGCAAGGTAGTCAGCGCGGCGGCAGGAACTGGGACCAGCTCCTCCCGCTCGTGCTTTTGCCTACCGGGAGGTACCCCAGGCCTCTACGGCTTCTCCCCTTTGAATTACTATACGGGCGACAACCCGGGGAATCCTCGACATCCTAAAGAAGGCTGGGAGGCGAGGCTCTTCCCTCCTCTAATATTTTGAGCGTGGCGCAACTGCGCGACCGACTCACAAAGATCAGGCCCCTCCTAAAAGAGCACGTGACTCGTGCGCAAGCAGCGCAGGCCGGTGTTACAACCGCAACTCCGTCCTCAGGGAGTTCCGCCCGGGGACCGAGTTATGGTGCTCGTCCCGACCTCCCACTTTCGAAGCTGCTCGCTCACTGGCAAGGGCCTTACGAGGTTAAGGAGAGAAAGGACTCGTCGACTATTTGGTAAAACAGCCCAACGTCGACCGGTGAGAGGATCTATCATGTCAACCTGTTAAAGCCCTGAGAGATAGAGAGGAGCTCCCAGCTCCGTAGGTCACTCTCCCTTTTACAAGCACAACTGCCCTTAACCTCGGCGAAGAGCTGACCCCAAGCAGCGGCAGGAGTTAGCCCAAACACTCCGAGCCATCCCGAGGTAGTGGCGAGTCACCCGGCGGACCGCTGATTGAGCACGATATAGTCACGGAGCCGGGGTAATCGTCCGGGAGAGGCCCTACCGACTCCGGAGGCAAAGCAGCGCAGAGGTCGAACTGGAGGTGAAACGTATGTTGGACATGGACATAATTGAAGAGAGCCATAGTCCCTGGTCCAGCCCTATTGTCCTCGTCTCCAAGCCAGGCGGCTCCTGGAGGTTCTGTAATGACTTTAGGCGTCTGAATCAGATCTCCAAGTTCGATGCCTACCCCATGCCCGCATTGGCGACCTCCTTGGCGGCTGGAGTGCGGCTCGATATCTGACTACCCTTGACATGACAAAGGGTATTGGCAAATTCCTTTAACGGCATCCGCAAAGGAGAAAACGGCCTTTAGCACCCCTAGCGGGCACTGGCAGTACAAGGTCCTCCCATTTGGGCTGCACGGGCCCGGCGACCTTCCAACGTCTGGTAGATAGAGTGCTGAAGCCCACCAGTCCTATAGCGCCGCCTACCTGGATGGCGTTGTCATCTATTCCGGCACCTGGGAGGAGCATCTACTGCAGGTCGCAGCTGTCCTCCGAACACTGGCTAAAGCCGCCTCCGCATAAACCCCGGAAGTGTTTTTGGATTAAAGGAGGCCAAATATTTAGGCTACCTCGTGGGACAAGGACAGGTGCGGCCACAGAGCTCCAAAGTGAAAGACATCTTAGAATGGCCCGTCCGAGTACCAAGAAACAGGTGCAGGCTTTCTTGGGGCTTGCGGTTACTACCGCCGGTTTGTTCCCGTTTCTCGAAGAGCAGCACCCTTGACTGACCTGACAAAAGGCTCCCTATCGTGGTGTGGACCGACAAAGCAGAACACGCGTTCAGTGACCTAAAGAAGGCCCTAACGCCGGCACCTGTGTTACGGACGCCCGATTTTGGGCTCCGTTTATTCTCCAGACCGGCCGGACACAGGCCTGGGTGCCGTGCTGAGCCAAAGCGTCGATGGTGTCGAGCACCCTGTGATGTACCTTAGCGGAAACTGATGGACCGGGAGACCGGTGCGCGGCAGTGGAGAGGGAGGCCTTGGCCATTAAGTGGGCAGTGACCCACCTCCGGTACTACCTGCTGGGTCGCGAGTTCGCTCTGGTGACTGATCACGCTGCACTTCAGTGGATGTCCCTGCACAAAGAGTGAATCCGCGGGTCACCAGGTGGTTCCTGGACTTACAGCCGTATAAGTTCACTGTCGCTTATCGGCGGGCACCCTTCAGGCCAATGCCGATGCCCTCTCTCGTATTCCGACCTCTCGGTTAGGTCCGCCCGACCTGACGGTCCTGGGCTAAGGGGGGGATCGTGTCACGCACGCCGCGAGTAGGAGGCCGCGGATTGATTCGACAGCACCTGGGAAACCACTGCCGCCAGGGAATGGTGGGGTATTAACTTTCTCCCTCTGCTTCCTCATAGGCAAAAAGACCGTCCTGCACCATAGGCATGGATGACCGCAGTGCGATACTTCCGCCCTTCCTCCGCCATCTTGCCCTGACGTCATCCTTCCCATCCTCCCTTGCGGTCCTTCCCGACATTCCTCCACTTCCGGCTCCTCCCCAATAAAATGGCGCGACGCCAGGAGTCGGTGTCGCGCATTATGAACTCTTTAGTTTATGATTTTGACCTGTTTATTTTTTCTGTACAATATACGGGGCCGGAAAACCCCAACCCTTGCTACTGTCTCTCTCGGTCTTTTACAACACTTAAGGCCACTTTATTATATGCAAGGGATTTGAATACGAATTTAATTGAAATATTCTAACTGTAAGTAAATGAATAAAAATGTTTTTGGAGTTTTAATTTTGGCTTACTAAAATTCTTCAAAGATTAAAATGTTGAAATTCTGGGCCCAGGTACATTGGGTATAATTATGAAATTCAAAGAATTTGATAGGCTGTCAAGCTTTACCCTCGACTTATACGCGGGTCATAACAAATTTCATCATTTTTGGCTTAAACAATACACTCGACTTATCTGCGAGGTCGACTAATAGGCGAGTATCTACGGTAAGACCCGGTCTTATTTTCGGGGAAACATGGTACTACCTCTAGGGGGTCCTGAGTGTGCCTATAACCGAGCCTACCCTTTCAATTAGTTTTTTGATTCGGTGGGCCTCTTTTGAATTGATGTTAGCAGCCCATCACAGCACAGAAAATCACACTGGCCATCACAGAGTTGTAGAAGATGTACAGGATGACACTTAACACATTAAAGGAATGCAGCCTCCTAAAGAAGAAGAGTCTGCTTTGCCCGTTCTTATATAGTTCTATTGTTCAAAGACCAGTCCAGCCTGTTATTAATATGGACCCTCAAGTACTTGTAGCAGTGGACCACCTCTACATGAGCTGCTTGAATAGTGACTGGACTTTGGTGCTGCAGAAGTCCATAACCAGTTCCATGGTTTTGTTCAGGTTAAGATGCAGACAATTCTCTTTATCCCAAGAAACCTGACTCCTATAATTTGTCTTATCCCCTTTTATCAATACACCCCATCAATGCAGAATCATATGAGAATTTGTGAAAGTAACATGACCTGGTGTTATATTTACAGGTATAGTCAGGTGTACAGAGTGAAGAGAAAATGAGACAGGACTGTATCTTGTGCTCCAGTGTTGCTCATATCTGTATCACAAACAGTCCTTGAGTCTCACAAACTGCGGTCTACCCGACAGATCCAGGACCCCACGTGCTCATCCATCTGCATGTCTCTGAGTTTACCCTTAATAGGGATGGCTGGATGGTATTAAAGTTACTGGTGAAATCAAAAAACATAATCCTCACAGTGCTGCCAGCTTTGTCTAGGTCAGAATAAGTCTTCTGGAGCAGAGAAATAACTGCATCCTTCACTTCAATCTTTGTCCAACAGGCAAAGTGAAGTGGGTCCAGGTGGTCTATCACAAGAGAATTCATATAGTCTAGGACCAGTCTCGCAAAGGTCTTCATGATGTGAGATGCAAGTGTGGCTGGTCTGTAGTCATTAGGTTAAGAGGGGCCTACCTGCAGGGTGGTCCAGATCTAATTATGCAGATCCAGATAATCTGGATGACTTTGATTTATGCGGGGATGATTCCAGTTCAGCGCAAAGACAATTCTTCAAGTTGTCAGTACACACACTTCTCGATGCTCCGGGATTTTACGGGTGATTTTCTATGTAATAAGCTTAAGTTATAGCGTAATGAAAATTGCATAATTAGATCTGGACCACCCTATACTTTGGAACAGGAACAATGCAGGGTCTTTTCCACAGCAGTAGCACTCTCTGAAGCCTTCGGGACAGACCGAACAGGTGACAGGGGACACCACAAAGATGGTCAGCACAGGCCTTAAGAACCTAAGGACTGACTTCACCTGGGGCCTCATGCATAAACGGTGCGTACGCACAGAAATGTTGCGTAAGAACTTTTCCACGTTCAAATCGCGATGTATAAAACCTACACTTGGCGTAAAGCCACGCACTTTTCCACGGTACCTCATACCTTGTTGTACACAAGTTCTCCACTCGGTTTTGCAGACTGGCGGCACCCAGCGTCAAAGCAGTGCTACTGTTCCTGTGTGGTTACTCTCATTTTCCTGACGCAACTTTATAAATACACCGAAACTAACTGCATATTGTTTATTAGTGTAATGCATCTGATTGTAATTAACTTGTAACAATATAATGGTCCAGGGAATAGCCATAGTATTCCAAATATCATAACTGCTTTAGCGTTGTTACTCTCACAGCACCTTCTTCTTTTTCTTCTTTCAGCTGCTCCCATTAAGGGTTGCCACAGCAGATCATCTTTTTCCATATTACTCTCACTGCACCACTCAGAGTATTTATTATTACTGTATCTGAGTGTGAATCACAGCAGCAGTTGATCGGAAAGAGAATTATCGGTATACAGCATCAAGCACACGCTACCTCAGCAATGGCAAAATGTTTCAAAGCCTTACCTGTACGGACTTTGCGGTTCAGAAACAGTTTCATCCCAAGAACTATAAACGCACTCAATCAAGTGCTCCTTGTAGAACTGTTTGTACTTATAAGTACAATTATCTCACTGTAAACTTGCACTACAGTTATGGTATTGCACAACCTGAGCCACTTTATAAAGCGCATCTTTACATATGATGACAATATCATTTTTAAGATGAAATGCAGCAAAATATGTTTATTATATTATACAGATAAAACTTTAACTTCATTTAAATAATCTGTATTGTTAATAATTAAACATGTGAGGACACGGTGCAGCAGCGCTAGCAAGGAGCTGGGGCCCTGTTCAGAGATTGTTCCTGTCTTGCGTTGTATTCTTGCTGGGGTTGGCGTGACACTGGATTCATAGATGGATAGAATAATTAAATATGTACTACAAAAATATTTTAATGTTCCTTAAATGTTTTGAAGAATCGGCGCTGTAAGCATACAGATGGCTTAATGCCTATTACAGAGCTGATTGTGTGGTGTTCGGTTACTTGGAAAAAGAAAAGCAAGGACTGCAGGGTCGGCCACGCCAATATATATTGAATATAAAATTGAAAGAGAAAATAACGACACAGCTAAAAACGCAGCTGCAAATTTCGACAAAAGTTAAACGCTTGCGTCATGAGCACGAGGCGGCTATGCAGTGTCCGCAACGGACGTGGCCATTACCGCCGTGCATAAGCTACTTTATTGACATTGGCGGGTGAAGGGGCCACCGATTCTTTCTCTGCCCAGGGCCGCTACAAGCCTAGAGCTGCCCCTGAGTACTGCTGCAATATATAATTTCATCGAAGGTCGCGCACAATCATTGCACCGTGACACCCATGTTTAATAATGTGCTTTAACTTCTATCATCATGAAAATGACATCACGTATACATCTCAG
The DNA here is from genome assembly GCF_016835505.1 of Polypterus senegalus. Taxonomy (NCBI): domain Eukaryota; kingdom Metazoa; phylum Chordata; class Cladistia; order Polypteriformes; family Polypteridae; genus Polypterus; species Polypterus senegalus. Next base: position 62,133,689 of record NC_053170.1, read on the forward strand.
TATTTTAGTTAATCAGAGAGCTGTAATATCACGAATGTAATGGATTCTGTGTCCAGTTGGAGGAAGAGAGCCGGTATAAGAAGCAAGAAGTGACTCACACACATAGAGCACATAGAAGATCAAATACAAAACAAAGCATTTAACATGCTATTTTAATTACGATGTGATTTGAGAAACTGGTTAATTAAACAATTTTAAGATGACGTTTATGATGTTCTACTTTAATGACAGAATAAACTACGTGATTAAAGTGGAAATCTCGAGATTGAAGTTGACATTTCGTGCTTTTTCCCACTGTGTGCCTTTTTTTTCTCTGTACCCTATTAAGCTTTCATATGACACTCGTGCGGTGGGCTACGACTTGCCTTTTCACGGTGACTTTGATATCTGACAAGTTCTTTTTTATTTCCGGCATTGTGCGATTTTGTGAACGTGAGCTTTTAAGTTCCTCCAACACGCTATGTCAGTCGATCAACTTCCTTTTGTTGATTATACCACGGTTTAAATAAACAAATAGTATGTTTTTCTTTTGCCTCCACTTGGTATTCGCTGAAATTCCCTCTTACTTTTGCCATTGTCTTTTCACAGAAGGCTGAGCTTAAGGGCGAGTTATATAGATTTGCATATTCAAAGAGGTGTCCTTCTGCGAGGAGTTAGGGCGTTACATAAAGCACGTGCACGAGCGTTACTTTTCACAATGACCAGGATTTATGCAGCAGAAGAACGTGGAAGATGGAGTACGCACAGATTCCTGAAACAGGATTTTTCTGTGGGTAAGCACATTTCAGCTTTTGTGCTTACGTCATGTTATAGTGCGAATTCTACGCATGGCGTTATTGGTTCAGCTTGTTCACATCCACTTCTAGCACCTAAGCCCTGGATTGCTTGAGTCCAGTAATTATACCCAGTCCATTCCAGACATCCTTTATATTTTTCTGAGTGATTTTGTTTTCTATTTAAGTTTGTAAAAAAAAAACTTGCATTCCTCCTCTGATAGTTAAAAAGAGCTCAGCACTGAACCCAAGTTTTTACCAAGTAATTTAAAGACAAATCATAGTAAGACAACAGTCCATTACAGGACACCCTAGTGGCGTGACGGAGGATCAATGAAGTAATTGAGACAGCAGGAGCGTCTCGCCTCAATGACCTGACCAGCGTCACACAGCTGCATAAGCATGCACACCCAAGAAGAACAAGCTGGCCATTCAATTATTTTTTTAAAAATGGGCCATGCCTACAAAGCCATGGGCCTGCTATTCCGTACATCCTAGCCAGGGCTGCTTATCACCATGCATTCACTGTTTTCAGGATCAGCGCCAGCATCTCATCACCTTGAACGTCATAAGTGGGATAGTAAATGTAAGGGGGCAGCAGGGTGAAATCATGATTACCAAGACTGTGGCCTGCTGTCCATGTCTGGTTCCTGTTTTGCTCCTGATGCTGTCATGAAATGCTTCAAACCCGGGCCCCCTCCTCATCCCCCATTTCTGAATGTACTAAAGCAAGTTCAATAATGGAAAAATTAGGTCAGGAGACCAATAAATAATTTAAAGTGTGTCTCCAGTGAGCCATAAAACAAATTTTCTTTGTTTTTCTCCATTTACAGTACCTGACCAGAACTCCACATGGCCCTGTATTGCACCTGGGCGTTTGTGTCAGTTTCATCCCTGGATTGCTACCAATATCGGCTGGGCAACGTGACTCCATTCAGTCCATTTCTGTTTGATTTTCATCTACTAAATTTATAGTAAAAGAAAAATATTGTAATTGGAGGCACACTGAACCCAAGTCTCTTCTGTCCCATCAAAACAGCAATTTTCAATCAATCCTAAATGTATATAAATGCCTTTAAAGAAATGCCCCATTTTACAACACAAACAAGATTACACCTTTATAATGCACAACACACAAGGAGAATAATTTGAATCTTGTTCTGCTGTCTTTACATCCATTGTTTAGATGAGCTCAAATCACATTTTAGCATGCCCTTCATTTCTGCTCAGCAGACCACTTAGATATGTGTTATGTAATTTGGGAGCTGGAGCCTAGGTTTCTGATACAGACTGATGTTTATTCACTGCTAGACATGACGGCTGCACTATACTGTGACTTTGTTGCACTTGAAGCCTTGAAGACTCCTTGCATCCAAAGCTTTATGTCAGAAAAATATAAGCATTGTGCTGAATTATAGTTCAGTAGCACTGAAGGCTTTCATTAGTATCACCAAATGCCAGCTGAAATCATACAGAAAATGTAAACTGCATCTCACACATTGTCATACCATTGGAGTGTAATTATATTATCCTATGTGGTTTAATAACCCCAATCAAGCAGGTATTGTGCCTCATCCTTTTGTTAGCAGACAATAACAGCAGCCAGAAATGACCTCTCATCTATCCTTTTTCTGAATTTACCTCCAGAAGTTAAAGTCCATCATGAAAGTATTAGAGGGAACAAGAATGAGACCTGGAGCCCCATGCATAACGCCGTGCGTAGAATTCACACTAAAACATGGCGTAAGGACAAAAGCGGAAATGTTCACACGCACAAAAAAATCCAGATGCATAAATCTGTGTGTTCGCCAACTTCCATGTTCTGCTCCATAAATCCATCGGCGAAAAAAGTAACACACGTTCACGCGCCTGCTGCCGCTCCCAACTCCTCCCAGAATTATGCCTCTTTGAATATGCAAATCAATATAAATAGCCCTTAAGCTCAGCGTTCTGTAAAAAGGCAATAGCAAAAGCACTGGGGAAAACAGAAGAATTTCAGCAAATACCAAGTGGAGGCAAGGAAAAACGTACTATTTGTTGGTTTAAACACTGGTATAAACAACAAAAGGAAAATTGATCAAGTGACATAGAGTGTCGGAGAAACTCGAAAGCTCAAGTTCACAAAGTCGCACAGTGCCTGAAATAAAAAAGAAGTTGTCAGATATCAAAGTCGCCGTGAAGAGGCGAGTTGTAGCCCACTGTCTGAGTGTCATATGAAAGCTTATTAGGGTACAGAGAAAAAAAAAGAAAAATAGGGAAACAGTGGGGAAAAAAGCACGAAATGTCAACTTTAATCTCGAAATTTCCACTTTAATCACGTAGTTTACTTTGTCATTAATGTAGAACATCATAAACTTCATCTTAAAATCGTTAACTAGTTTCTCAAATCCCATCACAACTAATGTAGCACGTTAAATGCTTTGTTTTGTATTTGATCTTCTATGTGCTCTGTGTGTGTGAATCACTACGTGCTTCTTAAACGGGTTTTCTCTTCCTCCGACAGGACACAGAATCCATTACATTTGTGATATTACAGCTCTCTAAATAATTTAAATACTGTATGTATTGTGATGTATACTTGATATCATCTCAGTATTCATATCATATTATTTAAAGCATGTATTAAACATGGCAACATGGTGGTGCAGTGATAGTGATGAACTGGCACCCCGTCCAGAGATTGTTCCTGCCTCCTGCAAGATGCTTGCTGCGCCATGCGCGACCTTTGATTAAAAAATTTATTGCAGCAGTACTTTCTGTTTCAAACATACTAACCCCCAATTCCTGTCCTTCCTTTTCTTTCTCCAAATACCCAATCACCACACAATCAGCTCTGTAATAAACGTTAAGCCATCTGTAAGCTCAGAACACGATTCTTCAAAACTTTTAAGGAACATTGAAATATCTTCGTAGTACATGTTTAATTATTCTATCCTTCTATGAATCCAGTGTCGCACCAGCCCCAGCAAGAATATAGCGCGAGACAGGAACAATCTCTGAACAGTGCGTCAGCTCCTTGCTAGCGCTGCGACACCGTGTCCTCACATGTTTAATTATTAACGATATAGATTATTTAAATGATGTTAACATTTTATCTGTATAATGTAATAAACATATTTTGCTGCATTTCATCTTAAAATTATATCGTCATCATATGTAAATACGTGCTAAAGTGGCTCAGGTTGTGCAATATTATAACTGTAGTGGAATATTTACAGTGGGGTGATTATACTATTAAATACAAACAGTTCTACAAGGAGCACTTGATGTACTGATTGAGTGCGTTTAGAGTTCTTGGGATAAAACTGTTTCTGAACAGCGAGGTCAGTACTGGAAAGGCTCTGAAGCGTTTGCCATATGAGAGCAGTTCAATAGGTAGCATGGCTGAGGCAACGTGTGCTTGATTCTGTATACTGATAATTCTCTTTCTGATCAGCTGCTGTAGAGCTGTGATTCCACACTCAGATACAGTGATATAAATACTCCGAGTGGTGCAGTGAGAGTAATATGGAAAAAGATGATCCGCTGTGGCAACTCCTAACGGGAGCAGCTGAAAGAAGAAGAAGGTACAGTGAGAGTAACAACGCTAAAGCAGCAATAGTATTTGGTATAGTTTGGCCATTCTGTGCACCATTATATTGTTACAGGTTAGTTACAATCAGATGCCTTAAACTAATAAACAATATGCGGTTAATTTCAGTCTATATAATAAGGCCGTGTCAGGGATGTGGATCTAAAAAAGAAAAGGAAACCACACTGGAACAAAAGCACTGCTTTGACGCTGGGTGCTGCCAGTTTGCAAAAACGAGTGGAGACTTTGCATACACCAGGGTTTGAGCTACCGTGAAACTGTGTGTGGCTTTACACCATTTAGTTTTTATACATCGTGATGTGAGCGTGGAAACGGGTGTACGCAACATTTTTCTGCATATGCACTGCTTATACATGAGGCCACTGGATAGGAGGACGGGTCACAGCAGGCGATGCTCACTCATGCTAGCCAGTTTTCAAGTAGTCAGTCAACCCAATGTTTCTTGGACATGGTGGAGGGGAAACCCCACACAGACACAAACAAAAGCCAAAATCCTACACAGGTTTCAAAACCTGAGACATACGGTAACAGTGAGCATTGAGTCAACAGCATAACCACAAACTCTCACACAGCATTTGTTTTAGGTTCAATAAAGTTCAATAAAGCCTTGACTCCAGATGGGTACAACACCGGGAAACAGATAGATATGAAAGGTACTATATAGATAGATGAATATATTTTGAATAATCTTTATTTATTCAAATAAACATAGAAAACTTCAATATATTCACTTAAATATAACCAATTTATAAAGAAAAATGCATATATATTATATTTTCTTTCTCTTGTTTTTAAATAAATGTCATAAGCCACACCTCTTACACACATCAAAAAATCTTGGGAAGAGAGACAAGATGTGACTTTTTCAGAGTGACACTTTCATGTCCCGCGAGATGAGTCTTTGTGCCAAGAGATATAACCACACCCAGGGCCAGAAATAAAAGACAGAAAGTAGAAGACAAAGTAGAACGTTGTAAAGAATTAAAAAATGTTGGCGTGATATACATGCAGAACAGGTTAGAGATAATGGAAGTACGAAAATTCAAAAGTCTCAACAAAATGATAGTAAAGATCGCATTAGCGCAAACAAACAGAAATTATTACTTGGTGAAATAACAGAACATCGAAAAGAGATCGAATATACTGTTCAGATTTAAACTTTAAGTCAGAGACTTGTAGATCATCTAATTCGTGTTTCCATCAGGGAAAAATAGTGTTTCTTCCCAATGAAGAGGTAAATCCACGAGAATTAAAAGATTTGTTGTTTGGTGAAAGTGAAATCCCGCAAGAGAAAATTTCAAGCCCCGTGAGACAAGACTTTATGCAAAGAGATTTGGAAAAGTTCTGTCCACATTTAAAATATTTATAACCACACACAGGGTTCAATCATTTCTCATTTGTGTGAATGCTATTGTCAGACACAGTTCATGTTGACAGAAAGAAACGATATTCACTCACGGGCAGTTATACATTGTGTTGTCACGATGCAATTCCAAACACGGAATCAAAATTCAATGCAATATTGATGAAAAGGTAAAAGCCAAAAGAAATCAAATATATGGACATAGGTGATATGACAGAAGTATGTAGATATTGTTTGGCTTTAAACTTTAAGTCGTCTATTTATGTTGCCATCAAGTAGTGTTTCTTTCCAATGAAGAGGCCTATCTGGTAGAATTAAAAATTTTGTTTTTTGGTGAAAGTGAAATCCACATACGCGAGCGGCAGAAACACGAAGTTGCTGGCGCTTAGTGCAGGGGGGTTGGCGAGCAAAGCGAGCAGGGGGCAAAGCCCCCTAGTACTATCAAATTAACAATAGATAAATAGATGAATATGAAATGCACTACATTAGATAGATAGAAAATGCACTGTATTTGGTAAGACTGATGCAGAAGTAGAAAGGACACTAAATGATGGATAGATTTGAAAGGCATTATATCAGATATGTACATACACAGAAATGGCACTAAATAATAGGTAGATAAGAAAGGAATTATATTTGCTTGATAAGAGCAATCAGTCTCAGAGATACAGCAGCCAGAACACAAATACCACACAAAATGTTCCACAACTATGACCCTTGCATGATGAAAGGGCTCGTATGGTACATGCACCTCTGGAGCTTTTGTTATCTGAAGATAATAAATCCAAAAATAGAATTCTCATGAATGCTGTAAATAAATCCAGGTAAGCATCTTCCAGAACAGAGACTCTGGGACCCACAACTTGGTCCAGGCCTGGAGATGATGGTCACTAATGGACATCTGGCTTAGTGCCACACCACCTACAACTCTAATTAAACATTATAAGCACAAAATCAATCTGAAGGTGAAAAGAAACTTGAGTACACTGCTAGATGGTTGGCAGGGAGGAGTTAGGCGCTTCTGGGCATGCTGAACTTTACCAATGAAAAGCATGTCTTGGTCTTAGGATGTGGAATGTCACCTCTTGTTGTGAACTGCAGTGCACAAACAGGCACAAAGAGTGATAAGGCCTCAAACCCACACAGGCCAGACCAGGGCTACACTAATATGTCTCAGAAATAGGCCCCAACCAAGGAAGCCTGACCCCAAACCTGCAGGCTTCAAGGTACAGGTGTGCACATCTCTTGCCATAGTGTCATTACACTCCCAACAAAACTGTGTCCTGTTTCTGTCTGATCCCACTCACTTCTTCTGTCTCCCACAACAGGTTCAATTTTGCTCCCGGTGACATTCCTGCTTTCACCTATAAAACCACTTAAATCAGATACACAGCCTAAGTGGAGTCTTAATACAGGAGAATCTGTAAGAAAAAGAAAAAACTTCACACAGATAAATCTGTGTATGATTTTTTTATTTTTTTGTCATAGTATGATCAGCGTTGATATATTGATACCCTCTTCAAAACATAAAAAATAGACAGTTGAACAGATAAAGGGTGACGTGACATGCTGGTATCAATAAAATGTCTAAATTATCACAACTTATTTCTTGATTATTGCTTAGGCTGTGTAAACAAACAGCATAATTACACACTTTTACTGATCCATGAAAACAGATTATGTTTTGAAAGCACACATCATGTAATTCACGTGTGGCATAGTGTCAGTTTAAAAAAAGCACATGTGGCAGTTTCTCAGGTGACACGAAGGGAGGACGGATTGATCAGAGCCACGTTAATGTTCAGCACTAACTTATATGTGCAAAATGTGACCCCCAAAAAAGTAAGTGCACACCTATAGACAAGTAAAGTAATGATAATTATAGTAAAAATAATAAATTAACATCCATGACTAGGATGTAATTAGTAGGAAGCCGAATGTGTGATCAGTAGAGCTGGCATGTGCTGTCCCATTGAAAAGTACAAAGCTGCTTTTAGCTGTCATGGTCTCCTCTAGCTGGGGTTCAAAGTTGTGTGTTTTGCCTCATTTATTTGTGTCTGTTTATTTGTTTGTTTTGTTTATTATATCTATTACTCTTTGTGTTTATTTAATTACATCCCATGTGTTTTGTGGGTGGCTCCCCAAGGGGTGTCCACCTGCTACTTACTCCCAGGAGCTGCCATCACATTATATATTGCAAGGCCTACCATAGTTTTCTGACAATCAGCACTATTAGGGGAGGCTAGTTGCATTATCTATAAAAAAGGAACAATAAAAATGATCATTTTTAAAACCAATGAGGACTTCTCCTAAATTATAATGCACATAATGTTCGATATATGGTGGCAGTGCACTAAAAACAAATTGTGTTTTTTCTTTTTATTATGAAAGAACAGAAACTCTTTAAGTCCTTAAAAATTAACTAAGCTGTTGAATGTAAACTTAGATGTTTAAAATGATTAAAATGTTTGACTTTAAAAACTGGGAAAGGCCCAGAGTATATGAAGAAGTGTTTAGTTTTAATTATATTCCTGTCCCTAGTCCTCTTCTTTACAAGTCAAACTCTGCTCAACCTAATAGACAGATAGACAGTGTAACAAAGGTGCTATATAGGCGCCTGACCCGACACAGAAAGACATGGAGGCATGTATAAAAAGTACAAATACTTTTATTTTTCTTCAGCTGTGGGACACGTCTTCCCCGTGCCACACAGCCCAAACACAGTCCCAAAGCACCAACACTAAATCACAACACACTCTTCTTCCTCTACCACCACTCCTCCACAAGCGTAGTCGCCGCCGCCGCCGCCGCCGCCGTCGCCGCCGCCGCCGCCGCCGCCGCCGCCGCCGCCGCCGCCGCCGCCGCCGTCGTCGTCGCCGCCGCCGCCGCCGCCGCCGCCGCCGCCGTCGCCCCTCCTCCTCCTCCTCCTCCTCCTCCTCCCTCCTCCCGACCCTGGCTCCTCGAGTGGTGGTGGCTGGCCCTTTTTATAACCCACCCGGAAGTGTTCCAGGTGCTTGACCACCTGGTCCTAATTGCACCTCCGGGTGGGGCTGAAGATTCATCCAGCCAGGCTGCTGAGTGCATGCAGCTCCCCCTAGCGGCCATCCGAGCCCCCAACCAGGCTTTGGAGGACTCCATGTCCCATGGAGCCCTGCGGGTGGTTGGGGAATCACCATCAGCCATGGAGGCTGCCACCAAGCGTCCCGGGAGAGGTACTGGGCTGCCCATGGTGGCTCCCCTGGAACATAAGCAGCAGGGGTGTCGCTGCTGGGCCTGGGACCCGGCTGTACTTCACAACGCATAGATGAGAAAGGCACTGTATGACAGATAGCAGGCAAAAAATGGAGTCCTGTTGGATTTCCATCAGAATGCAGACCACTACTTCAAGGCCAAAATGGGGTTTGTGCTTTTAAAAGTTCAAAATATTTCATATACACAAAAAAATACACATAAAAACCCATCAAAGGAAAGGACAACTGTAAGACCAAAATATTTAAACAACAACAACATTTATTTATATAGCACATTTTCATACAAATAATGTAGCTCAAAGTGCTTCACATGATGAAGAAAAGAGAAAAAAAGACAATGTAAGAATTAAAATAAGACAACACTAATTAACATAGAATAAGAGTAAGGTCCGATGGCCAGGGAGGACAGAAAAAACAAAAAAAACTCCAGACAGCTGGAGAGAAAAAAAAAATAAATAAGAGTCCAAGACCTTATAAAGGTTTGGGGCAGCCACCCGTATATTGTTCTTCCTAGCTGTAAAAGGGTTTTCTTTATCAAACAAACAATGTGCATATCACAGAGTCCAAAACAGAACTGGCTATAGTAACCTAAGATGGAGACTTTAAAGGTCTTGAGAGGAACTGATGTCATCAAAGGGGCCGGAACCAGAAGTAACGTCAAAGGGGACAGCTTTGGAAGTGACATCTTCAGAGTCACTGGTGGGATGTTTTATTACAATTACTCGAGCCCTTTAGCTGCCTCCTACTCGCACGTATGTGACAAGGCCTCCCCCTCAGCCCAGACCCATTGGGTCGGGCGTCCTGCACCGAGAGGTCATGGGCACAAGAGAGTGCATCAGTGTTGGCATGGAGAGAACCCTTACAATGAATAAGCGAAAACTTGTAAGGTTGAAGGTCAAGAAACCACCTAGTGACCTGTGGATTCGACTCCTTGTGAAGGGTCATCCACTGTGAAGGAGCATGATCCGTCACTAGAGTGAACTCCCGGCCCAAGAGGTAGTACCTCAACTGCGTAATCGCCCATTTGATCGCAAGGGCTTCCTTTTCCACCGCTGCATACCTGGGGCTTCATGTATAACGCCGTGCGTAGAACTCGCACTATAACATGGCGTAAGCACAAAAGCTGAAATGTGCTTACGCACAGAAAAATCCAGATGCAGGAATCTGTGCGTACTCCAACTTCGACGTTCTTCCACTACATAAATCCCGATCAGGGTGAAAACTAACGCTCGTGCACGCGCATTATGTAACGCCCCAAATCCTCCCAGAATTACGCCTCTTTGAATATGCAAATCACTATAAATCGCCCTTAAGCACAGCCTTCTGTGAAAAGACAATGGGAAAAGCACGGGGAAAATATACGAATTTCAGCGAATACCAAGTGGAGGCAAAGGAAAAACATACTATTTGTTCAAATAAACCGTGGTATAATCAACAAAATGAAGTTGATCGAGTGACATAGCGTGTTGGAGAAACTTGAAAGCTCACATTCACAAAATCGCACAGTGCCGGAAATAAAAAAGAAGTCACATATCAACGTCGCCGTGAAAAGGCGAGTTGTAGCCCACTGTCTGAGTGTCATATGAAAGTTTATTAGGGTACAGAGAAAAAAGGCACACGGTGGGGAAAAAGCACGAAATGTCAACTTCAATCTCGACATTTCCACTTTAATCACGTAGTTTATTTTGCCATTTAGTAGAACATTATAAACTTCATCTTAAAATCGTTTAATTAACCAGTTTCTCAAATCACATCGTAATTAAAGTAGCACGTTAAATGCTTTGTTTTGTATTTGATCTTCTATGTGCCTGTGTGTGAATCACTACTTGCTTCTTAAACCGGCTCTCTTCCTCCAACTGGACACAGAATTCATTACATTCGTGATATTACAGCTCTCTGAATAACTAAAATACTGAGATGTATACGTGATGTCATTTTCATGATGATAGGAGTTAAAGCACGTTATTAAACATGTGTTTCACTTCGATGAAATAATTTATTGCAGCAGTACTCAGGGGCGGCTCTAGGCTTGTGGTGGCACTGGGCAGAGGAAGAATCGGTGGCTCCTTCGTCGGCCAATGTCAGTAAGGTAGCTTATCACGGTGGATGGCAACGTCCGTTGCGGACACTGCATAGCAGCTTCGTGCTCATGACACAAGCATTTATCTTTTGCCGAAATTTGTCGCTGCATTTTTAGCTGTGTTGTTATTTTCTCTTTCTGTTTTATATTCAATATATATTGGTGTAGCCGTCACTGCAGTCCTTGCTTTTCTTTCCCCAAGTAACCGATCGCCACACAATCAGCTCTGTAATAGACGTTAAGCCATCTGTAAGCTTAGCGCCGATTCTTCAAAACGCTTTAAAGAACATTGAAATATCTTCGTAGTACATGTTTAATTATTCTATCCTTCACGACACTCCCAGTGAAGAATATAGATTATTTAAATGAAGTTAGAGTTTTATGTGTATAATTTAACAAACATATTTTGCTGCATTTCACCTTAAAAATGATATCGTCATCATATGTAAATACACGCTTTATAAAGTGGCTCAGGTTGTGAGATAACTGTAGTGCAAGTTTACAGTGGGGTGATTTTACTTATAAGTACAAACCGTTCTACAAGGAGCAATTGATTGAGTGCATTTAAAGTTCTTGGGATTAAACTGTTTCTGAACTGCGAGGTCTGTACAGGAAAGGCTTTAAAACGTTTTGCAGTGGCTGAGACAGCGTGTCCTTAAAGCTGTATACCGATAATTCTCTTTCCGATCAGCTGCTGCTGTGATTCACACTCAGATACAGTGATATAAATACTCTGAGTCGTGCAGTGAGAGTAATATGGAAAAAGATGATCCGCTGTGGCAACTCCTAACGGGAGGAGCTGAAAGAAGAAGAAGAAGAAGGAGCAGAAGGAGAAGTGAGAAGTAACAACGCTAAAGCAGTTATGGTATTTGGAATACTATGGCTGTTCCCTGGACTTTATTGTTACGAATTATTTACAATCAGATGCATTACACTAATAAACAATATGCGGTTAGTTTCTGTGTATTTATAAAGCCGCGTCATGAAAATAATGAGTAATCACACAAGAACAGTACCATTGCTTTGACGCTGGGTGCCGCCAGTTTGCAAAACCGAGCGGAGAACTTGCGTACGACAAGGCATGAGGTACCGTGGAAAAGTGCGTGGCTTTACGCCAAGTGTAGGTTTTATACATCGCGATTTGAACGTGGAAAAGTTCTTACGCAACATTTCTGTGCGTACGCACCGTTTATACATGAGGCCCCTGGTCTCCTGATCCAACAGTTTCCGGCTCAGGTACATGATGGGGTGTTCAACACCATCGATGCTTTGGCTCAGCACGGCACCCAAGCCTGTGTCCGAAGCATTCATCTGGAAAATAAAAGGAAGAGAAAAATTAGGAGATTTTAATATTGGTGCTGACGTAAGAGTCTGTTTTAAGTCACCAAATGCAGCGTCTGCCTTGTCAGTCCATACCACATGATTAGGAGCCCTCTTCTTTGTAAGATCAGTCAAGGGCACCGCTCTCTCTGAAAACCAAGGTATAAACTGGTAGTAGTACCCGGCTAACCTGAGAAAGGCTTGAACCTGCCTCTTGGTTTTCGGACGGGAGCATTTAACAATGGCATCTATTTTTGAACACTGGTTTCACAGTACCCTGACCCACCAGGTAGCCCAAATATTTAACTTCTTTCAATCCAAAGAAACATTTTTTGGGATTAATATGAAGCCCGGCTTCTCCTAGCGTCCACAATACCGCAGTGACCTGCTGTACGTGTTACTTCCATGTGCTGGAATAGATGACTACGTCATCCAGATAGGCAGCACTATATGCATTATGGGATTGGAGTACTTTGTCCACCAGACGCTGGAAAGTCGCAGGCACCCCGTGTAACCTGAATGGAAGAACACGATACTGCCAGTGTCCGCTAGAAGTGTTGAATGCGGTCTTGACCTTCGCGGAGACCGTTAAAGGAATCTGCCAGTACCCTTTTGTCATGTCAAGTGTGGTCAAAAATTCAGCTTGTCCAAGGCTCTCGAGGAGGTCATCCTCGTGAGGCATGGGATAAGCATCAAAAAGGGAGACCTGGTTAAGCCGACGGAAGTTATTGCAAAACCTCCAACTGCCGTCAGGCTTACTAACCAAGACAATTGGGCTGGACCAGGGATTATAACTTTCCTCAGTCACTCCTAGTTCCAGCATCCGCTTGATTTCCAGCTCCACTTATGCTTTCTTTGCCTCAGGAAGTTTATAGTGGCGCTCTCGGACTATAACCCCTGGTTCAGAGAGGTCCTTTTGGGTTTTTCACTTACCACCTCTGAGATGGACAGGATAGCCGATTCTAGCTCCTGTCTTTGTCTATAGGTTAATTCCTCAACGAAATTAAGGGTGTCTATGTGAGCAAAGAATAAGCGGGGCTGAGCGGAGGAGGGATCTGGTTCCCTCTCCTTCCACGGCTTCAGCAAGTTCACATGGTAAACCCGCTCAGTTGGTCTGCGATTGGGTTGTTTCACCAAATAGTCAACCAATCCTTTTCTCTCCTTAATTTCATAAGGGCCTTGCCAATGGGCGAGTAATTTAGAATGAGAGGTGGGAATTAATACCATGACATGATTCCCTGGCTGGAATTCTCAGAGTGTCGTGCCACGATTGTAATAACGGGCCTGTGCTGCTTGTGCCTCTTCCGTATGACTTGTTAAAATAGGTCTATTTTTCTCAAATCTATCGCGTAACTGTGCGATATATTCCAAAATATTTGTAGAGGGAAGAGCCTCTCCTTCCCAACCTTCTTTCAAAATATCCAATATACCTCGGGGTTGTTGTCCATATAATAATTCAAAAGGAGAGAACCCCATAGAGGCTTGTGGGACTTCCCGATAGGCAAAGAGAACGAGGGGGAGGAGTTGATCCTAATTCCTCCCGTCCCCGCTGACCACCCTGCCAAGCATCTGCTTGATAGTCTGATTAAACCTCTCCACTAGACCGTCGGTTTGAGGATGATACACCGTGGTCTTTAAGTGCTTTATTTTCAGTAACTTGGCCGTTTCCCTGAACGTCTCCGAGGTAAAAGGTGTTCCTTGGTCCGTTAGGACTTCTTTAGGAATACCAACACGCGCAAATACTCCTACTAGTTCCCGTGCGATTGCTTTAGATGTAGCTGAGCGCAAGGGAACAGCTTCTGGATATCGGGTCACATAATCCACGAGTACTGATATATATTTATGTCCTCGGGCTGAGGGTTCCAAGGGTCCTACAATATCGACCCCGATTCGTTCAAAGGCGACATCAATTAAGGGAAGGGGAACGAGAGGAGCACGGCCCTTTCTAGGAATTTGCCGCAATTGACATTCTGGACAAGAAATACAAAAATGGCGAACCTCCTCGTTAATTCCCAGCCAATAAAATCTCAGCTTAATCCACTCTAAAGTTTTTTCGGAGCCTAAATGGCCTCCAAGGAGGTGGGCGTGAGCTAATTCACAAACATGCCGCTCGTAAATTCGTGGAATTAACAACAGTTTCCAAACCTCCGCCCCATGTTTTGCGACCCGATATAATAGATGATTTTCTATTACAAAGTGAGGTCCTTGTGGCATGGGCTGGTGTGTGCGTTGGCCGTTGACAAGGACTGCTGCATTTTTTTCAAATTTTAGGGAGTCATCGTTCCACTGCTCCCTTTTAAAAGAAGCTGGTGTTTGTTTGAACTGAAAGTAAATGTTGGAGAGAGGGTCCGGTCTGACCTCAAGGGGAGGGGATTCCTCCCGGATTGTCGAGGCGCGGGTGGATGACGTATTCGCCTGCGACGGACCAGGAATCTCCCCGTCCTCCTCGTGGGCTTCCGTATCTCTCTCCGCCGGCTGTGTACACGGCGTGGAGACAGCTGGAGACGAGTTATCCCCATCTACAACGAGGCCTAAGTTTTTATCAGGAGTAGTCAATAGTTTACCGCATTTATTTTCTGACCAGTCCCGTCCTAGAATCACTGAGAAGGGAGGATTAGGGTGGATCGCCATGGGATGTTTTTTTAGCGATCCTCCCAGACTCACGAAACACTAGGCGGTGTTGTACATCGGGATGTCTCCGTGAATACATTTAATACTGGTCTTTATTTTAATCCTCTGTCGCAGTAAAACATATCGGCAATCAACAATGGAAACGTTGCTGCTGGAATCAAACAGGGCAAGGAGTTTATAGCCATTAATGACTACAAATCCTGTATTTGAACACAGAGGGGGTTGGCAAGAGTACACAAACTATCTCCCCCCTTCCACCTACATCCCGCCTCTCTCCCAGGTAGGTTGCACGCCCGGGGGCCCGGGAACTCAGAAACAGGCTCCGATGTATGTGTAAGAGACTTATTCAGTAGGACGTGATCTCTAGGAAATCCACTAGAGGGCCGTTCTGCTCTCCCAGATTTTGAGACTGGCTCAGGTGTTTTCAAGAGCTTTATAAGATCTTCCATAGAATGGAATTCACCCCAGTCCGACTGGGCAAAGTTTTTAGGGAGGCCTTTTAAAAAGAGGAGACAGGCTACCTGTTGAACTGTTTGGCACGTAGTTAATTCAAATGGCCTTAGCCACACAGCCACCTGCTCCCAGAGGGCCATAGCCTGCTCCAGGACTGATCTCTCTGGATCAAGAGTCCAGTTTTTTATTATTTTTACCTGCTGGACTGGGGATAGCCCATATTTATCTGGGACCTCAATCCCAATTGGCGGCTCAGTTCTCTCTTCCGAGAGAACATAAGTGCTTTTTTGTTTCATTCCCAGAAACCAGCCTACGCCTGTATGTCCCCTTCATATTCTCCATTTGGTAAGTTATAAACCCGGGATTGTATTTGAGGAGCGAAGCCTGTACTGAGTCCTTCCTGACCCCAAAACGCACTCCCCTTCCCAGAAACTCG
This sequence comes from Polypterus senegalus, assembly GCF_016835505.1. NCBI lineage: Eukaryota > Metazoa > Chordata > Cladistia > Polypteriformes > Polypteridae > Polypterus > Polypterus senegalus. Next base: position 62,149,588 of record NC_053170.1, read on the forward strand.
GCCCCGGTACTTTCCTACCTGGTTAATTACATATCCAAGTCCCGGTTTCTTCGGGGACTTCATCCTGCTGAATACACCACTGTCATAAAAACGAGTCCAAGACATTATAAAGGTTTGGGGCAGCCACCCGTATATTGTTCTTCCCAGCTGCAAAAAGGTTTTCTTTATCAAACAAACAATGTGCATATCACAGAGTCCAAAACAGAACTGGCTATAGTAGCCTAAGATGGAGACTTTAAAGGTCTTGAGAGGAACTGATGTCATCAAAGGGGCCAGAACCAGAAGTGACGTCATCAAAGGGGCCGGCTTAGGAAGTGACGCCATCAAAGGGGCCGGCTTTGGAAGTGCCATCATCAAAGGGGCCAGCTTCGGAAGTAACGTCTTCAGAGGCGCTGGAACCTTGTAGGATTTCCCGGGAAAGGTCTGTAGGGAACTGAGAAAGACAGTCAGCGCACTCCGCCGCCCCCTGGTGGGATGTTTTATTACAATTACTCGAGCCCTTTAGCTGCCTCCTACTCGCACATGTGTGACAAGGGGTTCCAGACCATGAGACCGCCCAGCCCCCTCTGGGCATTCTACCTAACATAAATGAAAACAGTCCTCTTTGTATTATTGTTTTCATGGAAGGACTTGATGATGATGGTCATGTGGACTTCCGGCTTTTAATCCATCAATGTAGGACATCACAGTGCTTTGATTAGGTGATGGTGGCACAGGTCACCACCACAGAAAACCATGAAAAGAAAAAGAAGAGAGAGTAGGGGTTAGTATGGATTTTAGAACCGCTATAAATAGTTATGATAATAAATTGAATATAAAGAGTTTCAGGATTAAATTAAAATGAAGTTATGAGAAGGCCATGTTAAAGTAATGTATTTTTTAGCAGTTTTTTTAGAGTGCTCCACTGTATTAGCCTGGCGAATTCCTATTGGCAGGCTATTCCAGATTTTAGATGCATAACAACAGAAGGCCGCCTCACCACTTCTTTTAAGTTTAGCTCTTGGAATTCTGAGCAGACAGTCATTTGAGGATCTAAGGTTACGATTTGGAATATGAGGTGTCAGACATTCTGATATATAAGATGGAGCGAGATTATTTAAGGCTTTGTAAACCTTAAGCAGTATTTTAAAGTCAATTCTGAATGACACAGGTAACCAGTGTAAAATGGTAAATGGCCTGTATTTGATATAGCGCCTAACTAGAGTTCAAGAACCCCCCTAGGCGCTTTACAACACAACAGTCATTCACCCATTCACACACACATTCATATATTTTTCATATATTTGATGATAAGCTACTATGTAGCCACAGCTGCCCTGGGGCACACTGACAGAAGTGAGGGTGCCGAACACTGGCGCCACCAATCCTTCCGACCACCACCAGCAGGCAAGGTAGGTTAAGTGTCTTGCCCAAGGACACAACAGCTGCATTCTCATGCCGGGAGCCAGGATCGAACCTGCGACCCTCCGATTGCTGGACCACCCGCTCTACCGACTGAGCTACTGCTGCCCTATGTAGGGACATCAAATCAGTGTAGGGACATCAAAACTGGAGAGATGTGCTTGGATTTTCTTTTCCTAGTTAGGATTCTAGCAGCTGCATTCTGCACTCGTTGCAAACGATTTATGTCTCTTTTGGATAGTCCTGAGAGGAGTGCGTTACAGTAATCTAGTCGACTGAAAAGCACAAATTCATTTCTCAGCATCTTTCAATGATATAAGAGGTCTAACTTTTGCTATGTTTCTTAAGTGAAAAAATTCTGTCCTAGTGGTCTGATGAATATGCGATTTAAAATTCAGGTCAGAGTCAACAGTTACCCCTAAATTCTTTACCTCCGTCTTGACTTTTAATCCTAATGCATCAAGTTTATTTCTAATAACCTCATTATATCTGTTATTGCCAATCACTAAAATTTCTGTTTTCTCTTTATTTAGCTTGAGAAAGTTACTATTCATCCATTTAGAAACACAAGTAAGACATTGTGTTAGTCAAACAGCAGAGTCGGGGTCATCAGCATAGCTGTGGTAGCTCACGTTATGCCCCGAGATAATCTGACCTAATGGAAGCATGTAGATCAAAAAGAAGGGCGGATGCAGGATAGAGCCTTGTGGAACACCATATCAGATATAATGTGGCTTTGAGTTGTAATTACCACAACTAACAAAGAATTTTCTACCTGCCAGGTAGGATTCAATCAATTTAAGACACTGCCAAAGAGGCCCACCCATTGACTAAGGCGATTTCTAAGAATGTTGTGATCAATGGTGTGAAATGCAGCACTCAGATAAAAGAGGATGAGAACAGATAAATGGCCACTGTCTGCATTAACCCGCAAGTCATTTAGTACTCTAATGAGTGCAGTTTCTGTACTGTGATTTTTTCTGAAACCCAACTGAAATTTATCAAGAATAGCATGTTTATTGAGGTGGTCATTTTACTGCATAATGACTGCTTTATCTAGAATAAAGTAATGTATGAAATAATCAAAAATCTAAGATAAATAAACAAGCAAAGCAGAAAAAAGGCAAAAAGAGAAAAAAAATGAGGATAAGCTACATGTCCTGTTAAAGCCAGGTGGGCTACTACTTACTGTCCCATAAGAAAAATCAACAGTCTATTATAATTAGCTCTATTAACTCTACAACAATATATGATAAATATTGGTGTGCTGGCCGTGTTGCTTTGTATGATGCCATGTTGTGAAAAGTTCAGTAGTTGTAATCTTTCCGGACAAGCCGTGCATATTCACATTGAATATAACACCAGCTTTTAATTTTGTTTGTTACGGTTTTCAGCCAATCCTCACTATGGGAGATTTATCAATAGCAGATTTTCACGTACACCATTTTCTGACTGTCTGCTCAATCTCGGTGCAATCAAGTTTTCCATGAGTGTGGGAAGAAGTACTGCCTTCCACCCACAGTCATAAAGGGTTTAATGTTCTGCAGGTACAGGTGAAGAAGATTGGAGAATCAAAAATACCATAATGGTGGAAAGTGTAATTTTTATGCATTCTTTTTAAAGAAGATGTCGTACAAAGGACCTTTGACAACTACTTCTCATGTTTAAAATGTAGGCAAACAAGTTTTTGTGAGATTGTGTGAGGTCCTCTTTTCAGGTTGTTCTTGCGGCTTACACTGAAAGGCAGAAGATGATGATGTGCAGGAGCTGATAAATAAGAAGAGCACCTGCCTATCATTTGACTGAAACCTGCAGACCAAAATGTCAACTGTTTTGTTGGTGTTATGTTGGACAATGCCTTGACTGACCTTGTTAAGTGTTCTCTGGATTAACATAATGATTGTATGGGGTCACCTGCAGATGGACAATTAGAATTACATTTTTTGTTAGGCACTAGAAACCAAATACTGAACCGTAAAGTATGAATTAGAAGGCTAAGTCTAAAAAAGGTGTGCCAGAAACTCAAGGCAATGTGATATGTATAAATTTTAATTAAAGTAAAATATATCTCTGCATGTTGTTTTACAGCTTCCTTTGTTATCTTTATTGTTGTGCTGCAGCAACAACCATGCACCTTCAACCAGGGCATGGAAACAGGTCCTGAAAATCGCTACATCCTCCTTATGGAAAGACCATTTGAACTAAAAGAAAATGGCCTCATTGTAGAGTGAGTGATAAGAAATTTATGACAAGAAAACAATAACAATTTAATTCTTGTATGGTCCAAAATCACACAAAGAACGCCTTAATGGGCTTTAACAGGCCCTGTATTTGACAGACCCTCTGCCATGATTTTCAAAGACAATAAAAAAAACTCCCAGAAAAAACCTTATATGGAAAAAAAATAAGGAAGAAATCGTCAGAAAGGCAATTCACAGAAAGAGAGAGAGACTCCTTTACAGGTAAGTTGTTCACGCAGTAGGTGTCAATAAATGGGGTAAATACAATACATAAAACAGAAAACAAATAATCCTCTTCACACAGCTAGATGTCCAATCTATCATTTTGACATCATAAATACAATATAATCTCTCTATTATACAAGAAAACCCTGCGACGAGACTAGACTTTTTTGAAAAGATTTTTTCAAGTCCCGCGAGACGAGACTTTGGCCATGAGATTTTTCAAGTCACGCCCTCCTCTCAACCATATTCAACCATGCACACAGTACTCTCACCTTTCATTCATGTGAATGCTTTTGACAGACACAGTTCCTGCTCTCGCAGCATATAAATTTTAATGTTTTCCTCACTTTAAGTTCCCAATTAAAGAAGACCTATTATGTCCAAATCTTTTTGAAGAATTTCATCACGAACGGTTATCAACAAAAAAAATAAGTACACGGGCAATTCTAGCACCGAGAAACGATGAAGTCAAATGAATAAACGCCAAAAATGTTGATCGGTTACACAGCAAATTGGTTAAATGCGTATCAATAGACTATCCTGAAACAGTTAATGGTGATCGTGTGGAGCATGAAAACATCAACTTACAATATTCCAAAGAATATCTACAACCGCTAACACCGTCTGGTCTTCCACCGTACGAATTACTGTAGAAAGAAGGATGTATCCAAGAAAGGTAATGTAGTACATCTTCAGCAGATAACATTAGACACCAAAGGAGATCTTGATATGGCATTTGTATTAAAACGTTTACAGTTTCCTGTTAGAATAGCTTTTGCAAAGACAATTAATAAATTACAGAGCCAAACACTTGAAAAAGTCATTTTATTTAATAGAGAGAAAAAAATGAAATTCAATCACTGGCAGTTATACACTGCATTGCATACACAGAATCAAAACTCAATATGATATTGATGAAAATGTAATTCAAAAAATAGTTTTTACTGAAGTTTTACACTAAAAGTGTAAGATTAAAAAGTATTTGCATGTTAACTGCAAAGCCAAACAGAATGAAATTGTATTACTCAACGAATAACTCGTAACGCAACATGAAACTTAATTTACATTCAAATTATTATATTTTAATATTTTTTAATATGGTTAATTACTCGCTGTAATGTAAAATAGTTAGTTCTATTATGCATATGTAACAATTCCCATGAAAATAAAAATCAATTTAAATTGTACATCCACATCCCCATCTGTGAGCGGCAGAACCACAAAGAGCATAGCGCAGGCCCGGGAGTTGGCAAGCGAAGCGAGCAGGGGGCAAAGCCCCCTAGTAGTACAAACTACAAAGCAAAATGCAAGAACAGATTATACCACTCACTAAATACACAACTATCACATATTAGGATAAAGATTTGTTCAAATACATTTAAAAAATCTGCTAATGGTAGAATCACTGCCAGATTGTGCTCATTACATAACACACTTTACATACAGTATGTGACACTTTGGTATTGTGCGCGTCATTCTTTGAGGAGAACAGCTCACCAGAGACAAGTAAGCAGTGGTCTGTTCAGTCAAGGTCATGGCACTAGTGAAATGATTTATTCTTGACACGACTGTAGAATCTTTAAAGACATGACTTCCGAGAGTAGTGATTGTCGTGCCCTCCCATGTCACCTAGCAAAAATCTTTCCGTCATGGTAAACTGAATATGTTTAACAGTCTTATTGAATAAACAGTAAACACAATAACAATGTAATACAACAAAGCTATGTCACACAGTATAATAAGCAAATAATGTGTATATATTAAAAAAACTACCAAATAACACTGAACTCTAGCTGATGTACATGGTGGTATTAGACAATGAATTGGGGGCTTTTTATTTGTTTTGTATAAGCTGCTGCTGGAGTATGTGAATTTCCCCTTGGGATTAATAAAGTATCTATCTATCCTCTAACCGCACACATAACATCCGTTGCTGGGGACACTCTGCTGATTGCCCACTGTTGTGACAGAAAATTAAAGTCATATTACGGACATCAAAGCCAGTATTACTGTCAGAGAAAATGACAGGCATTTTACGGAAATACAAACCAGTATTACTGCAAGAGAAAATTAAAGACACACAATACAGTGATGCATATTACAGCCACATACAAGCCAGTATTACTGTAGGAGAAAATATTACGGACGTATCTACTAACAACATGCCACCCAAAAAAAAAGGACATGTCAAGTAGGACAAAAGACACAGACAATCAAATCCTATATAAGCAACATCTCCTGGAAGAACGGTCAGCTCAGCAAGTAAACATCAACAAAAGAAAGGCTGAAAGACAAACAAAAATACGAGCAAACAGATCAATTGAAGAAAAAGAAAATGAGCGTCAGAAAAATGCTAAAAGAGAAAGACACAGAAGAGCAAACCTCACAAAAAGTTGGCATTTACTTGCCAGAACCAGCATTCAGCCACGGTCAGTTATATGTTGCATTATCAAGAGTTAGAAGTTTTACAGCTGTTGTTGTCAAGGTTGTAGATGGTCCTGAACAAGGCAAACTGTTGCCAAACTCAGACAGAATATTTACAAGAAATGTTGTCTATAATGAAATTTTATAGAAACATTTCATGAGGTAAAAAAATAGAAATTTTTTCCTAAATATCTTCTTCAGATATTGTGTATTACAGATTGTTACAAAGTTTTACACTAAGGCAATATTAATTATACTTACTGGATTGTCATATACATTTCTATTTTATTTTGATTATTATTTTACTTTTGGCTTCTTGCAAAAATATTTTTGACAAAAACAAATTAAGACAACAAACAGAATGAGGTCAAGGTCCCTTGCCATTTAATATAGACTGTTCTTACCAATGTTTATGCACTACTGTTATAGCGCCCGTTATCGTAATGGGCTTAAGGTCTAGTCTGTCTATATTAAGGGTCTTCTTTGAATGAGAGAATATGTCATTATTTTATATTTGGTCCTGCCTTCTTTGTGTTCACCCATTCTTCCAGGTAGGTAGGAGTCGGAACTAAAATGATTTTGCTATAAAAACCAAAAGCTGACAACACTTAAACCAATTATTATTTTCAGTTGCTTTTGTTACTTAGAGATCTTAACACATATAAAAATCCATCCATCCATCCATTATCTAACCCACTATATCCTAACTACAGGGTCACGGGGGTCTGCTGGAGCCAATCCCAGCCAACACAGGGCGCAAGGCAGGAAACAAACCCTGGGCAGGGTGCACACACACAAGGGACAATTTAGAATCGCCAACGCACCTAACCTGCATGTCTTTGGACTGTGGGAGGAAACCGGAGTATCCAGAGCAAACCCATTCAGACACGTGATGAACATGCAAACTCCACACAGAAGGACCCGGGAAGCAAACATGGGTCTCCTAACTGAGAGGCAGCAGCGCTACCCACTGCGCCACCATGCCGCCCCATATAAAAATCAGTTTACATTATACTTCAGAATCATTTTGTAATAATTCCATGCCAAGAGTCTAATACACAATAAATATGATGCCAGATGATCAGTTCTAGTGGCTTCCTAAATATCAGGCACACTTTATGAAGGGAAAAGAAATCTTTGGTTTGATGTGCTACGATCTGAATTCTTGATGGAAAGTATATGTGCGGAATATCTGTTCTGATAATCTGACATAATTGTCCAAATTTGTGGGTATTATATATATATATATATATATATATATATATATATATATATATATATATATATATATATTATATTATTGCCCTGATGTTACACACAAATTTCTAAATTAAAATTAAAAACACTGAAGTACAAGTAGGCACTAACTGGTGTCCAAGATTAAAGTGTAACACAAACCTGTCCTGTAAAGTTCCCCTTCTGCCCTCCTGAGCCCCTGCCAACCAAAACGTCTGTGCACGTCATTTTCTGTGACTTCTAATTCCAAATCAGGGTTAATGGAGAGATGCTGCATCTCCTAGCAGCATTCAGGGGTGAGATGCAGCACTTCCTTATACTTCCACACTCAATCAATTTGGGACTTAACAATATCACACTCACTCACTCACTCACTCACTCACACACACACAGACACACACACACACATAAATAAGTAGCATACGGGGGGATTTCCATGTGGAGAGAATGAGAGGAGGTAAGCTCTGCAGCGACTGCATAAACAATGATCAACATAAACATTCCATAATAATCATAAAAGTTACCTTTTGTTTACTGTCCTTTCTATTGTTACTTTTAAGTCACCTTCAGCTTTTGAGAATATGACATACAATTTACTGAGGATGGAAAAGGTGTGGCAATAGAACAATTGTCTTGGAAATTTGTACTTGGACCCAGTACTTTGCTCTAAGAAGTCACAAGCTAAGTGACATTATATGACTCAAGTGCCCTGTTTTTTGATGTTTCAGGTCTGAGAGTATATCACATAGTAAGAAATGGTACTTAGCTTATCCAATTCAAAATCGATTACTTAAAAACATTATTGCTTATTGATTTACACTAGATGAGTCATTCATGACAACACACCCACTCCATGTGATACCACTGATGAGGAGAAGAGGAAGAACATAAGAAAGACGCATTAAAGGCCAAAGAAACAGTTACTAGAATTAATTAAAAAGCAATATGGACAGCCACAAGAGCTGCTCTACCACTCATATGTGATAAATTAATACTGTATGTCTTCATACTTGCTGAGACTGTTAACATTGGTAGGTAGAACATCCTAGAGTTGTGGGTGCCCTATAGCTAAAGCCTCTGCCTCATACCCGAGTTGTATTAATCTTTGGAATTTTCTTGACGTCTGCATCTGAAGATTGTGATGTATGCCGCGGGGTATAGGCAGTGACATATATGGTAAGGTACGAGGAGGTCACTTCAGATAGGAGAAGGAGAATCTTAAAATTGTGTCTTCAGCCTAATGAAGTGATGTAAGTACTCGAGGTGTATGGCCACACTTCTTACTTCCAATTTTGATCCTCCCTGCATTTTTTTTTTGGATTAGCTGTAGTATAATAATGAATGGTTTGAAAAGCCCAACAACGAAGCATTACAGAGCTTGAGATGAAAAAAATGACCAGTTTTTCAGGATCCTTCGCCTTTTTCAATTGCCTTAATTTTTCTGGAAAAGCAGGTTTTACAAAGTACATAATGTAATAACTGAAGGTTAAATCCTTGTCAAAGACAACTCATATTTCAGGCGGATTTGTCAAAAGTGAAATTTAAGCCTTTTGAGCGAGCAGGATTCACTTTACTCTTTATAGGGATTCCACCCACTAAAAGAACTTTTGTTTTTCAGAATTTCTGAATAATTATTCCACTTGTTAGTTTGGCATGGCTAAAACAATTGGCTACTGATAAAAAGTAATTATTTGTAAAGGATTACTGGTTATACTGTATATACTTCTAACCAGCACCAGTTCTTCTGCAGCACTGTGCCCATGGCTGGAGCCAAGCCTAGGCAGAGCACCAGCCCACCCATCGCAGGCCACACTCACACACTTGCTTGCCCCTGGCTAATTTAGGATAAGCAATTAACCTAACCTGCACATTTTTGGGATATGCGGAGAAAATCAGAGTATCCAAAGGAAAACATAAGCCGACACAGCGAGAACATGAAATCTCTGGGACAACATCCAGACCCAGGTCTCCAAAGCTGTGAGGCAGCAACAATGACCACTGAGGCAACCTGCTGCCGTCTTCATATTACTAATAAAATGCTTTATTATTATAATATATCGTATTAGTAATAAGAACAGAAAAGAGTTGTGTAGTGTCTAACATTGACCACCGGCTTAATGAAAATCTTCTCTTGTACTACTGTATGTAAAATTCCTAGAGCATTTGGCTCCTTCCTTTCCCTTTATTTCCCACTTGCCCCATGCTATACTTATAATCACATTTTCAGTGTTCACTTTAGATCCAGAGGCTTCATTGAATGCCTTTTTATGCCATACCGTTTACTTGATCCCCATTCTACTTAATATTTGGACTGTCAAATTATCCACATAAATAAGGAACTTAGTTTGTGGTCTTTGCTGCCCGGTTATCATCTTCTTATCCCTTCTTATTTTGGTAGCTAGAAGGTCTGAGCAGCATACAAAAAAGGTGATGATGAGCACCTTTGTCTTATACTACATTCTGTTACAATCATCAGGCTTTATTCAATACTTTATTAAATGTTATTTCATATCCTTATCCAGTCTAAAATATCAAATTGCCATTTTGTGATTTCCACAGGTGGAGTATCTTACATCTCTCCTATATTCTGTTAAGGAAATGGATCCCAGCCCACTTACTTTATTTCACATTTCTCACTTACGGTATTGTACCAGCCTGCAGTCATGTGTGTAAAAATAAGCAATCATAGTCAGCAACAACCTCCTGATCTATGTGGCGATGAGCTGCACTCCTTGTGAGATTTGTAAAAAGTACTGATGTGGCATTTCAAAAAGAGAATGGAGTTTGATTTCTCTCAGATTCTCCATATTCAAGATATCAAGGAAATATTACAGGCCTTGCTATAGCCCTATTAGTCTGAAGCATTTTATAATAAATAGTATTTATTGACATTAGCTTGCATTTTTAGGCTTGGAATGAAAGCAAGAATTGTAAAGATGAGTGCCTCATAAACATTAGACTTCTTTAATCAATTATGGCATACTTTTAAACATTGCATTTTTCGTTACAAGTCACTGCGCCAGTTGAAAGCAGGCCACATTGTTTCGAACAAGTAATACTGTGCAATATCTGTCAAAACATATGGACACTCGGACCATATATAAATCATGAACGCGGGGGTTGATTTTTTGTTACTATTTTGTTACTCTCCACTGATAAAGCACCCGATTGAACCTAACACCACCACGTTTGATTACAAATACATCTCTTCTGTGATTGTTACCACAATAAAATGGTATGTAGAATCTTAATTCTTGGAATGGATGGCCGTCTGATTACGTTCACACTCGTGTACTTATACCAGGAATTGTGAAAGACAAGAATTTAATTGAAAAAAAATCCTATATTAAGTTTCCCTCACTCAGCACGCCACTTAAGCGGTAACTTCCTCTGTCTGTGAACTGACAGACAAACCTTGGTTCCCTATCTGTGTTTTTCCTTTTGTCTTGCCAAGGTACGTACCCTTCCCATACATTCTTACTTGCCGTCACCCTCCCTTCCTGATTGTGAGCGCGTTATCTGTCAATTTGCACGCGGCACCACCTTATTTGAATGTGCGCGTCACATCTTCGGGGCCACCTTAATTTCTCTTTAAAGTACTCCAGCTTGAAGAACAGTCAGCATCTCCCCGCTACTACATATGCTTGGTGATGCTCTGCTAAGTCAGGTACTCTATTAAAATAATGAATTGGGATGGAAATATGTAATCTTTCTTAGGCAAAGCAGAAATAGCATTGCTCCAGCAAAATAATCAGTTTGAATACAGAGTCACCAATTTTGATGCACACACACAAATAAAACCAATGTGTAAGTTATATGTACACTGCGTGTTTGCAGTGTAACAGTAAATAGTAAAACTCTACACCAATAATACTTCACATTATGACGCAACGATGACGTACACAGCACGGATTCAGTTCTGTTGTGTTCTCTCAGAAAACTGTTGCAGAGCTGGTGTTTTGCAAAGACACTCTTCACATCTATAAAAGAACACATTTACCTGTAATATGATCAGCCAAAAGTTGTATGTATATAACATGGCCCTTGAGCATTTGATTTCATTGATTAAAACAAAGTGACAACCGGGCAGTTATCTTTTCCGAAATTAACTTTTCGATTACGAAAAGAAGGTGACGAAACATTTCCAAATTAGTAAATACATGAAAAATAGTTAGTGTAGCTTAAATAGTGAAGTTCATTTTTTAGAATTTTAAGAAAGTCATCTTAGACTTTACAGTTTAGCTTCCCCATTTAAAATAGAGGATCGATGATGGGCCCCTCAGTCCATTAAGGGATTAGCCAATTTATGCCCCCTACCTCCTCCTAGCAGTGAGGCTGACGCCTGCCTCATTAAACGAAGATGAGCACATGAGGAGTGTGCATTGCTTCCGTTTCCAAGATTCTTTACAAGAGATGACACACACTACCGTAAATGACTACTCTGAAACACATTACTAGAGTACACATAAAAAGAGGCCATAAATACAATTTGTTCTACACTAAATGGTGCTGAACAGTTCTGTAACACATACTGTAACTACACTCAAATACTTCACACAGTATGGAAATATAATGCCTGCACATATTCCAGGCATTTCCTTTTGAAAGGAACATGATAGGCCTGTTTCATCGTCAACCTGCTCATTCGAAGAATGCCGTCAATTGTGGAAATGCTGGCTGCATCAGTCCCTCTGTTATACAATTAATATAATATAATATATAATATTATATTATATATAATATAATTATACAATTATACAACCCTCTGTTGTATAATTCTCTCGAAAGCAAATCATATTGTTGGCTATAACCATATTGATCATAGCCCCTCTCTTGCTCTTCAGAAAATTAGCATCTTCTGCCTCCATAACGTGGTCATCTCTCAGTTCTGGAAAACATAATACTGCAGGTACTAACTGTAAAAGCATACATTTTACAATAGGAACATACAGTAACTATATGAAGTCAATGCATTTTAGACAGCATACAGTCCAACAGAGCAAACAGCTACAGTACATGTAGGCGTTGTACATAACAGTGTACAGTACAGTACTCCAAGGTTACAGCAGAGAGCAGTTTGTAAATGACCTACCAATTTTCCTCTCTGCAGGTTTGTATTACAGAAGCTACTGTGAAATGGCTCGGGTTTGGTTGCACTACTTCACCAGCTTTTGCCATCGACATCCCATGCATAAAGACAAGGTCAACAAGAATGGCACAAATCTAATTTGAAACCATTTGTCTCCTTGTTCTTGGTCTAATTCTTCCTCACCCTCTTCCACCTCTCCTCCTGTGTCTATGTTCTCTTCCTCTTGCTGTGGTGGATAATCCATTGTTCCAAAACAGGCGAACTGACCCATGGCCTTTTTATCTACAGTATCTACGTAAGGCTATGACTGGTGTATGATCAACTTTGATTTGTAGTGTTTGCACTTGAGGAATTGTGTGCTAAATGTGTTCCAGCTTTGTTGACTTGAGTTAATGATATTGAAGCCTGCTGTAAATAGACCCGGGTTCGCTTCCTGGGTCCGCCCCACGTGGAGTTTGCATGTTCTCCCCATGTCAGAGTGCGTTGGTTAGGTGCATTGGCGATCCTAAATTGTCCCTAGTGTGTGTGTGTTTGCCCTGCGGTGGGCTGGCCCCATGCCCGGGGTTTGTTCCTGCCTTGCGCCCTGTGTTGGCTAGGATCGGCTCCAGCAGACCCCTGTGACCCTGTGTTAGGATATAGCGGGTTGGATAATGGATGGAAGAAGCCAGTGCTTTCTAAACGAGAACACCAGTGGCTTAGCTAGGGGCAGGCGGAGGGGGCACTCGGCCTCGGACGGCACATTTTTGGGGGTGGCATTATTGGCAAAAAGGCTCAGTACAATTCGTGTGTAAGCAGAAGGGTTCAGAAAAATATCACTCATGAATGAAAAAAGTTAAATTCTCTGATTTTTATCCACAAATGCTTCAAAAATCATTATTAGACTGTCCTTCTGTGACGGCATCAGACACAGCAGTTGAAATTTATAAGGCAATAACAAAAATAAACAAACATTACACCGATAATAATTTCTAGGAAGATAAACAACTAATTTACAATTTATAATTTGGTTTCATTATCAATCCGAATACATTCTTGCTCTGCACAGAAAACATCCCCACCTGTCACTTGTACACTACACTGGTTTTGGTTTTCGCAGCATAATTACATTAAACTAATAATCAGAACACAGCTTATCAGTACATCTATACTATGTTCTTGTCTGGTTGATGCTTATAAATAATTACATGTGAAAAATGATTGCTGTTTCTCTATATACAGTATGAATAAATCTATGCAAAATGTATCTTAATTTTTCTCTCTACGTCATTTTAATATTTTATTTGAATAGGGTTAACATATTCAGTTATGTTGGAGGGCAGCGAATTGAAGCACCACCCCGCCCCGAGCAGCACAAACTCGAGCTACACCACTGGAGCACACAGTGAAGCCAATGATACATATAGGGATTTCTGTGTAGAGTTTTGCACAAAAAGTGAAACAAATCTGAATCCTGTGTCAAAATAGGAGAAAAGTGTTTATAATTTCATGTAATAAGTTTGTATTTTGGTAGATGGCGGTATGGTTTGGGATTTTTAGCTAATAAGTTTGGTAAGAGTATGTAAGTAATCAAGAAAAACTGTATAGCAACTTGACCAGAGGGAGTCAGCACATCCAGAGCAGCCATGTTGCGTTGCAGTTTCCACCGGGCTGCACTGGTTCATGACTAGTTCACCAACAACCCCAGATTCTGCAACAACTTTCTGCGTGCATATTCTCCTTTTCTAAAGTTTTTGGAGGTGGAAGGTGTATGACCAAGAACCCAATATTCATGTTTACCTCCTCCACACCATGGAGGAAGCTTGTTTGGACATCACAATTGAGGCTTGCCAGGGATGGACAAGGCCTGCAAGGGTTTTTTTTCCCCCGCTGCTTGGCCGGGGTTCATATTGCACACATATTGGCCTGAACCTGAACAGAGAAAGGATGCTGCGGTTACAGAGAATTTTCTTTACATATTGTGTTGTACATTAAACGTTTTTCGGAAAAAAATCTGCATTTGTTGTTTATATAGTGCCCATTGTGTACAGTTTGAGAGGGCATAAGTAGCATTACTCATTGCAGAAACCAGTTTTTACAGTGGTGTTTTGGATTGATCTCAGCATGGCGCAAGGCTCTGTTGTAGTGTATCTGTTTTTGAGAGTATTTTTTTGATGTCAGAAGTCAAAGTTTGATTTTGATGTGAGATTACATGGATTTGAGTAGACAGTTTGGTTTTTACCTGGAAGTTTGAGTTTGGGGAGTTCAGTGTGCACTTATGGAATTGTGTTCAGAGTTTTGGGGAATGGAGCTTAATTTCAAGAAATGTGTCTAACTAATCGAGAAATATTGTAATCATTACCAATAGTTGCAGAAATAAAAAATATTCAAACGTTCCAAGTTATAAATAGAAGTTGGAATCTCTGTAATCTATCTTTCTTTCTATAGAAAATGCTAAGGATTGTGTGTCTGTCATTCAAAAACGCTTCTACCCCTTGGCTTTGAGCCTTGATCTTGGTCTCAATGCACAGCTTATGCCATGATATGCGTAACTCGACCAATGAATTGAACATGCAAGCCACCTTAGCCATACAAAATGGCTTAAGGTCCTTCTCACGGCAACATGACCCATGAATTAGATGTGTAGTCCAAACTTGAAACTGCATTTTGGGTCCTATTCTTGCTGCATGTGCCTCACAGCAAGCAATGACACAGAAGAATGCAGAGGCTGACAGGACAAGAACAGCCATGCACCCCAATGACAGGAATAGCACAGTTTGGGCCTCAGGTCCTTTACATAGCAGGCAGTAGCATACATGACCGAAGACTTGGAGGTGTGGGCTTGCTACACCAGATTAATGGGCATCAGGTCTATCGTGCGTGTAGCATGTCTGTCAGGAAAAGAAGTGCGGTGACATCAGATGGCAGTGAAGGACATTGCAGCATTGTCAAAATGGTGACCTGGGTGTTTTGGGAGAGGTGCATGCACCACCATTCTTCCAGGAACAGAGGTCCAAGTGTTACTAGTCATCTATAAAAGTGTAATTCTCTCACTCTCTGAAATCTGACGTCATCTGACACTGATGCAGTAACAACAACGTTTCACACATACTAGCGGCAAATTTATTTTTTGCATCCCATTTTTATAGGTGCCAAAATTGGTGTGTACCTGGTAGTAGTTCATTGTTCATCTGTATATCCACATTCTGAGCATGCTTAATCAACCATTTGGGCTACTGGGAGTCAGATCCATTCCTGGTAGCATCAGGGCGCAAGGCTGGAAGGAGTCCTAAATACATAGTCACCTTCGTTTGCGATGCAATTTTCCCAATGTTGCACCAACTTTTTAATGCCCAATTACTACTCCTCCAGCCTTCACCGTTTCCAAAGAAAATATAAAAGTGAGGAAACTTTTTGAACGTCCTTCATACAATTAAGTAATTCCATGTCAAATCTTAACACTTTTGGACCTCATCGTCACAGATTTTAATGAAACCGGCATGCTGATTTGGTCATATGAGTAACCCGCAGCCCTGCATTTGCACATGTCTTGGATCAATATTAATGGAGATTTAAGCCAACAAGGCTTGTTATTATTGTTCAGTTATGATTTTGATTGGCTATATAAGTTGCACAGATTGGTTCTCATATCATTTTAAAGCGCTTTCCCAGATCTATATTTTGCCTAAATACAGTATATAGTTGCATATAAGTCGGATCTTGAAACCTGAAAAATCATTCATACAATCAGACCTGACTTGTACTGTACACCCGTTCAAAAATACAACACTTACATTTTTTTTTTACATCTTCTTGCTTCCTCCAATCTCACACCAGTTTCTCAGACACATAGAATTTTGTTGCAGCGGCACAGTTACCAATTAATTTTCGCTACTTCAATGACTTTTAATTTAAAACCAGCTTCATATTTTCTTCTGATCAAATGCTCCATCGCAGATAAGGGATGGTTACTCTCTCATGTGAGCGTTAGCATATCATAATGTCTTGGACCAATAGCATGTGTTTTCCACATTTGACTTATATGACCAACATTATAAGATACCGGAAATTATACAGTAAAATCAAGCCCTGACTTATCCATGGGAGAACTTAAAACACTAGTATATACGGTACTATGCTATCCTCAAAATGAAAAATTACCATGTTATTAGTGATTATAATATTAAAGACTGGATAGCAAAAAACCTATATTTAAAATTGGTCAATGTTTGATTAAAGCTAGCTTAAAATGTCATGAACTTCTCCACAAAATTTTTTTGTTCTTTGGTTTTTGAATTGTTGCTGAGCTATCATTACTTATGTAATTACACTGCATTTGTTCATCAAAACCACAATTCCTTACAATGCTATTGAACAGCAGTAAGTGATCAGTGAATGGTACAGGGTTATTAGGGTTCATGAATACTAGCAGTGAAAATTTCATTTTAATTGAAATAAAAATAAAAATTACAATTAAAAATGAATAAAGAGGACAATAATGCCAAAGTAACTAAAACAAAATAGAATAACAGAATTAATGGTAAAATCAGAATAGTTTTAGATTTTCTCCTCAGTTTATACTTTGACTTCTTCAGAGACACTGGTCTACTAAAAAGCACCTTGAATTAAGTGAATTATATCTGAGATCACGCACTCTTTCATTGTATGTTTTCAGGAAATATAGATCAAGCCTTTCCTCATAAACCTAAAAAAATAACACAAAAACTAAGCTGAAACTACATAGGCTCTTACACCACTAGAGTGAGGCAAAAAATTCAATTTTGGTGGAACCATGAATAAATTATGTTCAGGCTGTACTGTTTGAACGATAAGATGGGAATGTAAGAACATAAGCAATGACTACACTCTCAATTTATACTCCATCAGAACCTTTAACACAGCATGTGTGTCTTTGCTTAAAACTGCATATGTCTGTCCTGTTGCCGTCACAGGTTAAACTACTAGGAGCACATCCTGATGATCCATGACAAATGTATCAAGACAGTATGGGAATGAGCAGGATAGAGATGGTCCATGAGGATATAAAAAGTTCAAGTCTCATCTCTCCAGTGCTGGAATGGAATGGGCCCTTTTCACAGCAGCCATTTTAACATAAATAGTATGGCAAGTACAGGTGTCGAATAATGACATCAATGAAGCTTCTGTTCAATTTCGGTGTAGCTTAATTGGAACCTTAATTCATGTCATTACTTACAACATTGCTTGCAATAATATTTAATGTCAATATGACTGCTATGAAAAAGGCCCATTAGTGATATGAAACCATTGTATGGATTACTCAGCAACAACTCAAAAATCAAAGATCAAATTTTCTGGAGATCTTCATGACAGCTAGCTTTGGTTGAAATATTGACCAATTTTAAAATACAGGTTTTTTCGCTATTCAATTTTTAATATTACAATCCCTAATAACATGGCAAGTTTTCATTTTGGGGATAGCATAGTATGCAAAAAAAATATAGACCTTGAAAAGAGCTTTAAAATGATATAAGAACCTTTTTTGTGCAACTTATATTTAGGGCAATATAGCCAGTCAAAGTCATAACCCATAACCAATAAATTCAAACCTTCTTAGCTTAAATCTCCCTTAATATTGATTCAAGACGAGTGCAATTTCAGTTCAATGGGTTATTCAGATGACCAAATCATGCCAAGTTTTGCTAAAATATGTGACGATAAGGTCCAAAAGTGTGATGATCTGAAATGGAATTACCCAATTTGGATATAATAGTGGAAATAAAACATAAAATGGCTCCTCCAAGAAAAGTGGCATAAATAAGTTGAAAAATAAGTGTGGCAGTGTGCTAAACAGAGCATGGAAAGTACTTATTTGACAAAATTTGTCACGCAAGAAAAGCAAAACAAACAAAAAAAATGAAGTCATCAAACCCACCTAATCCACGTCAGAGTTACATTTCCTAAGTGTTACCTCACCAACAGCAAGCACAAAGCAGGAAGTAATTCCGGATGAGGCATCAGGTTACGGCAGGGCACACATCCTCACAGGTCAGTTAACCTCACCATTCAGAAGAAACACAGCATTGAGCACTCCGATAAAGAACAACATGGACCCGAGCTCATTCCAGCCAGGCAGAGCTCATCCTGGCATTCAGCCTTAGGACATTATGGCTGTGATGCAGCAGCTCTGACCACTGTGAGAAGGGTTTTCAACTAAGTCAACATTTCACACACAAAGCCTTTACAGTATCTCATGAAACTACAAGATCTAGTAACTATTAGAGAGCTACTCCGTAACATCTTTATATACAATCCAACGTCTGTCTGTCCGCTTTTCACAAGAGAACTACTTAACGGATTTAAATCGGGTTTTTGTCTATAGTTTGCTTGAATATTCCGCTTGATTTTGCGACTTCTTTCATCGCACTAAGCATCATACCGTAGTTCGCTTGCAGGAGCGATTTATTAGCGCTAATCCGAGAAAGCGGTTGAGGGGAGACAAGCGGGGCCCTTTTCACTCATGGGCCAGCCTCCGTTTGATTCGGTTCACCTGCCGCCACGTTTTGGAGTATTCCTTGCCTCCGCTTAGTTACCGATATTTGTTTGTCCTGTTTAACTAGTACGTGGGTGGAGCCGCGGGGAACAGCTAGTCTTTTATAAAATATGTCCCATTATGCTGACTTCGTGTCATAATATGTGCATAAATGCTAATATATTTGTTGCGATTAAAAAAAACGCATACTGTCAGAAAGGCTAAGTCATGCATATTTTTATTCCTCACAAAACTTCCCACAATATCTATCGGCGGCAACTAGGTGGGGAAAAAAAGACCCTCACCACGTGACAATGGCCTGCACGTCGGCCCGCAAGTTAACTTCTGTCGTCAACATATTAGTGACGCACATCCTGTTTGAGGAGGCGTTGTCCCCGGTAGGACTCAGCAGTCGCTGTGCTTCACAGAGTAAGCCGGTTGTCACGTTCTACGGTGACATTGAATCGGAAAGAAGCCGGCTTCGTGGAGCGAGGCTTTAGTTATCCTGTGACGCATTATCTGCCAACCACTTTATGATACATTTTAAACATTAGGCTTGCTCTAATATATTTTGATACATTTACTTTTTTTTCAAATTTACCTGGGCTTTCAAGCACAATGATCAAGAACGGTCACCACACTATCAGTGCTGAGAAAGAAGGGAGAAAGATGGGTCATGGGCTTTGTAGCCCCGAGAAAAGGAAACGTGTTGTCCGTGTTTGGTGTGACGGTTGGTAAGTACACTTCGCCTAGCTTTATACTTTCAGATAGATTGGAAGGAAGGTTTATTGATAACGTACGTTTTTGGGTTTAGCAAAGTAAAGTATAATTATATACTCGATGTGAAGATTCACTATTGATTTTTTTTTTTTACCACAGCCACTGATGCAAAATTAGTTCATTCTAGTCTGCTAATGACGTATGTAAGCCGAGTTAATTGTGTACGAAACCGAAAAGGCAATTGATTTTCTTCTAAGTGGTCGGCACAACGTAATATTCTGCAAAATAAATAAATGGGGTTTTTAATATGTATAAAAAGTGCATACAAAAAGAAGTTGAATAATGCGTCATAAGCAATTTCTTAAAAGTTAAGTTGGTTTTGACAGGAATAATCAGATCTGTGCTATTTGCAAGAGTCGATTTGATCAGCCTGTGTATACTGATTCCTTTCCTGTTGATGAGGGTAAAATTGAGATGAAACGTGATCAGGCTGGAGAGGATTCTCTGTCAGTCTAAGAGCCTCACAGTATGGATAAATGATAAGTGTGGTCAAGGAGTTAAAAACATGAAAGAGCACACTATGACAAAAGGTAGTTATAATACAGTGGACATGACACCACTGCAGATGTCAATATGCATAACTGGAGACAGATAGAACCTTTGTGGAGAACCCTTTGAATGATTTAAAGAAATCAGAAGAAGAATTTAAGTCATTAATCATAGCGTTTCATCTACAGAAAATAAGACAGATTCAAAGATATAAATGGTTAAATGGTAAGGCTGAAAACTTTGGTCATTATGGAACCGACGTCACGTAAGTGATCTGGAAGTGTCTAACAGCTAGAATTTAAAACTGGAAAATCTTGAAATATAGATTCAAGATGAACTTTAAATTTACAATTCCTTAAATAGTAAACCCTTTTGGCCTGAAAACAAAGTTAAAAAGTTTGTCAAAGACAAACAAGAAATGCCACATTCATTAACATTTTTTTTTGCTGTAACATTTAACGTAAAAAGGGAATAATAAGTATAACTGAAATTTAAAACCAGGTTGCAAGAAAAAATAGTTGGCCACTGAACTGATTTATTGCTGAAATGGTTTGCTGGTTAACCATCGTAGCCACTTCACCATTTTTGAGAGAGGAATTCTTTATTTAGTGCAGCAGACTAGGAATGATTTCATTTGAAATATAGTTTTATTATTGCTTTTATTATAAATTTGTTTGTTTTTCTATGTAGTGAATTGCATTGGGATATAACATAGACGATGGTTAAAGAAACAGTTCATGACCGAATATCATTTTAATCATATTTTCCTTTTTTTTCAGTATTTTGGATATCACACGATCAACCTAAGATTTAAGTCTTAGACACACTTTAAAAATAAAGCACAACATGCTTTAATTCCTGCTTCCCCTCTTCCTCTGCATTTCTGTGCGAAATTAAATGCTCTAATGTCAATTCTGTACAAGTTTTGTGATGTTTAATTAATAAACATTTTTAAAAGTTTGAGGAATGAAACAGATGTTAGTTATATCTTTGCACCTTAGAATGTATTTATTAATTCATGCTGTAGCAATTATAACCACTTAAAATAATTATGCTAATTATAAAAGAGACACTGCGGTGGACTGGCACCCTGCCCGGGGTTTGTTTCAGTTTAAGTATATGTACAACTCCTCACAGAGGACTGGTTCAGAATGCTGTGTAGACCACCAAATTTGAAATTGTCCACAGAGAAAACAATTTGGTCAGGATTCAAACCCAGCCTTATGAAGCTTCAGTGAAGCTATACATCGTGACTGTCATTTACCTTGTGCATCCTCTACCATACCTTTTTTAGTTTATTGTGTTGCAATTTATACAATATTACATTTTTTCTACATTTTATTGAATTTATTAAAATCACGAAACATTCCATAAAGTAAGTCAAGTTTTACAAAACTAGGTTCAAAAAACAAATCAACCCCCAATTTTACATTTTATTCTGGGCTAAAATGTCTAGTAAATACAGACTAACATAATCGGTACACTTTTGTACATTATGTCTTTATTCCTCCAATGTCTTTTTTTTTTTTTTTAACAAAAGACATGAGGTGTGACAGAATATACCCACTGAATGTCTTGTGACATTACAAAACACTGCATTCAGCCAGGATTTAAGGCTTGAAGGCGGTGTCTGTAAATAGTAAGGTGTCGTGCATAGTCATTGACATTTATTCTGTATCCAATTTTACTAATAGGAAAGCATACATTCTAACCTAATCATGCAATTAACACGTTTTAGGAAAGTTGACTTGAAAATAGTGACTGAATAAAATGTAGTGCTTTGTGTCACCTAATGCTCTCCAATCTTGGATTACAGTTTGTTGTATGCAAGCAGTCAGTCTGTCATTTTTAAACTCACTTATGGCGCTTTTCCACTGCATAGTACGGCACAGCACGGTTCAGTACAGCTCACCTTGGTTCGGCTCGGTTTGCGTTTCGACAGCAGTTTAGTACCGCTTTAGAGTGGGCGGGATTATTCACGTGTCGTTATAGTTGCGCCGCCTCTACTGCCCTGACATCATCGTAAACGCACCACAAGCGACCTCCTGAAAAACTTTTTCATTCCGCGTCGCTCCATCCAGCTCTCGCTGGATCTGCTCCTCGGCTACCAACGAGAGGAACGTCTGTACTTCCTCAATAGACCACGAAACAGCCATTTTTGGTTAAAACAAAATGGTGCATCTGAACCTTCGCTGGCTGTGCTAAAAATCTAGCGGGTCTGTTGTGTCTCGTGTCGCAAGTTCAGTGACGCAGTAATGACGATTTTCTCCGGCCAATCAGTGACCAGCAGAGTTTACACCTCACGTTTTGGTAACGGTTCGGAGCGCTTGGAACCTCGGCTGAGGTGGTACTAAAAAAAGGACCAGGTACTGTTCCCAGTGGAAAACCCCCCAAAAGTGAGCTGAACTGAACCGTGTCGTGCCGTACTATGCAGTGGAAAAGCGGCATTAGTCCTGAATAGTGTTGTGAGGGTGCTGGAGTCTGTCCCAGCTAGCACAGGGCTCAAGGCAGGAATAAACCCTGGACATGGCACCAGTCCATCACAGGGTGAACAACACACACACCCAACCACACACGAGGGCCAGTTTAGTATCGCCAGTCCACCTAACTTGCATGTCTTTGAACTGAGGGAGGAAACCCATGTAAACACGGGGAGAACATTCTAACTCCATGCAGAGAGAGCCTGGGATGTAAACCCTGACTTTAAGAACGTTTAAATTAATTTAAATTTGTACTAATATAACAATAAAGGTTGCATCTGTCTCTCTCACTCGTGAACCTTATCATTCCACGATCCAACACATGATACAGTGACAGTACAGTATAAAAGAAAAAAATATATTGGGATATTACTGTCCTACAGTGAACAGCCAACATAAAGTATGAGAAAAAAGTAACATGTTTTTTTTTCCCCCCATACAGAATGCAGTGTGTAACAATTAAGCCTCAATAGTCAGTTTTTGGCCTAGACTATATTGGATTCCAGGATTATTCTTTTATTATTGTCACTTGTTTTCTGAATTCCAGTTATTTCCACCCCAGCTCTAAAGCACTTGGAAGCTGTCAAAGAGCTTGAATTTCAGAAGTCAACAGAATGTTCCTTTTATAAGCTGCATAGTTTAATTTGCATTCATTGAATATTCTGCATACTCCATATTTAATGACAATGCTAAATTCCTGTTTTCCATTAGAAAACAAACACATCAACACTTTATGGTAACTGTGCTTTGTCATATGAAGTCTTTTAGATTCTGAGATTGTAAATTGATTCATATTTGTGAGCAGAATGCAGATATGATGCAAGTGTGTTGTTTTTTGATTTAGAAAAAGCACTCTGTGTATTTGTGTCACTGATGAAAGTAAGACTATAATACAGGTCACAGATGTTATACAGACTAGATGTCAGTGCCCTTGTTTGGCAAAAGGAATTTGTTAAGTCTTCTGTCCGACTTCTTGTCTCTTTTATGGCAATCTGTTATTGGTGTCTCATTCTTTTATATTGAAGAAGAAAACATCAGCCTTTGAATAAAAACAATGGAATGTTACAAAATGAGCCAGTCTTTTTGTTAGCTATGTGCATTTTTATTTTCTAGTCCAATTTTCATAGGTTTCACTTTGTTCAGGAGTTGTCTTGAACCATTTTCCAAGCCTATTTTGTTAGTTTGTTGCGGTCTTCTGAAGAGCTCTCATCTCCTTCGTACCTTTTGCAGGCCATGTATGTCATGAGCTTTACTAGCCTCTTTAACAACTTTCAGTGAATGAACACTCTGTTCAAATGACATCTCCACAATCCATTCTGTCCTCTTTAGAATTTCTGAAATTCCTGGCATTGATGTCACTTTGGGACATTGTGTGTCTGTTATGGAGATTGTGAGAAAGGTGACTGAGGTGCTTCAGTAGGGTGTTTGTGAGTCTTCAGTAATGTACAACTTATTTCCCAGAAAAAATGTTTGCACCTGATTTGCTTAGACTTTATAACAAATGTGATCATGTTGCAAATTTGCCTTGTTGGCACATGAACTTTGTCCTCTGTGCTTTATTTTTTAACCTTCGTGTTTACGGTTGAATTTTATTTTGATCCATGTGGCTGTTGAACTCCTTTAGTGCTTTACACTTTCTCTGTTGTTCTTTGTAAACAACAGGACATGCACTATACAAAGTTGACAAAAAAAATCAGAAAAAGGCTAAAAGGAATAATACAGTGTAGTAAAGAAACTGGCACAAAAGAGTAATGAGCAGTGGGCTACCAAATCAGCACATTCACACAGCTACAATGACAGTTTTGTTCCCATAGGATGAAAACGAAATTGTTGTTCAAGTTTTTGTTCTCCTGTCCATAACATGTGAACATGTACTGATTGTCCTCTTTCCAAAACCTATTTGGGCTGGGAAATTTCAAAAGACTTTGCTCGCCAAAATCTGTACAGTGATGGAATCTGTACGTGGATACATTATTACACATGTTTGCCTGTGACAACAATATGACATGAGTAAAATCTGGTGGTGCTAAATTAACTATTTAAGGGTTGATTTTTTTTTTCCTTTTGTCTCAGGGCTGAATATTTTTAGAAGAACCCTTGGTTTATAAAAAGCACACGAAGCAATTGTTTCACGTAACAAGTAACAAAAAAATATTTATTTATGATAAAAGTCACTCTGTTGTATGAGCCTCCATACTATGTGATGTCACATACATATTACATACCTGTTACATGGTATTGCTCAGCATGGCAGTCAAAAAATTGCTCAGTATACCTGTGTGTCTTGTCAGACATTAGCTGAAAAGCAGCTTCAGGAAAGAACATCCTGAAGTAGTCTGGTGGCTGGTAATCCATTGAGTCCACCAGCAAGCTGTGCTGTCTTGTGAAGTTGTGCAGCCAGCTTGCCTCCCATTGATCGATGAATGGGTATTCCTCCTAGGCGAACCTTGTTGGAGGTGTATCAGCTGCACAAACGTGCTCCGCTGGAGGCCAGTCAGCTAGGGAGCAATCCACTGATGCCGGCTCCTCACACTCCTGTTCGATCTCCGGATCACTCGCATCAAAATCAGAGATCAAAAAGTAATAGCATGACTCAGCAAAAACACACAAAACATTGTCCACTGAGTATTTTGCTTTGTGCATTCGCTTTGCTCTCTTGCCAGGTGTAAATGCCATTTTTGCTGTTGTTTGCCCTTTGTTTCTCACATACAAGCAGGGATTACATATCAAGTGAACACGTCTGATGTTCCTCCTACCAAAGAGAGTCTATCTATAAGGTAATGGCGAGTTATGTCAACGTTTACAGCTGATTATTGCTCTTCTACCCCTTTAGTCGATGTCAGCTCTCAGGGCTGCGTGACAACAAATGTCGACATACACCCTAAATGAGTTAAATAGTGGTAACACAGAGAAAATAAACTATATAAAAACTATGTACAATGGCCCTTACGTATATACGGGTGATATGTTCCAAGACCACTTGAAGACCCGGTTCAGCATATCATATTTTTCTTAATCCTTTTTTATTAAGGATTTAAAGATAAAAGTCCTTGGGAAACATTTTCTAGATAAGCGCTGCGCTCATTAAATTTACAGGATTTTCTAAGTAGTTTTTCTATATTACCTTTTACATTTTGTTCTACCCATTTTCAGTTGAGGATGATGAAGATAAACAAAGCATTGTTTTTGTTGAATAATAGGTAGTTAAATGCAGCTGCCAAATGGGCTTGCAGCTGAGCTAGAGCTGGCTATAATGCTTCTGCTATTATGATGTTTGGCTGGACAACGCAGTACGAGTCATATATGACAGAGAATATTGATTCATTCTTGTTTTTCATTTTGGTAAAAGTGCAGCAGGCACTGAAAGTCTTTAAGAAGTATTTAAATAAGATATGCTGTGGAAGACATTGCTTCAAGTATCCAAACCAGAAGTTACAAAGCTTTTTTCATCTGTGTTTCACCGTTGTTTATAAAACTTTCACTTTGGAACATCCTCATTTTTTAATGTGTAAAATTATTTTAATTAGAATTGTAAATGTGAACATATTTTAATAATCTATCAGATACTGTAAAAAGAGTTATTACTTGGCTCCAGAACTGATATTTTTATTACTAGTATATACAGTGCATCCAGAAAGTATTCACAACGCATCACTTTTTCCACCTTTTCTTATGTTACAGCCTTATTCCAAAATGGATTAAATTCATTTTTTCCTCAGAATTCTACGCACAACACCCAATAATGACAACGTGAAAAAAGTTTACTTGAGATTTTTGCAAATTTATTAAAAAAGATAAAATAAAGAGAAAGCACATGTACTGTACATAAGTGGAACAAATCCACCGTTCAACAGCAAGATCAAAAAAGGTACACATTAAAAGGATTTGCATGGGGCTTCATCCATCCAGGCCTTTGGTGATGTCAGATATCTTTAGTTTTCCCTGCTTAGTACTTCAAAATTCAGAATGTCTTCATTGCCCTCGGTAAGCTTGTTTGCTCAGATTTCAGGCATTCATTCAATTTATTAGATTAGGCTTTTTCATTGCATTAAGGAAGAATTTAGTATATTGAGATTATTTAGTCTTGTCCTTCTTTTGGTTATTTCTCTGATATATTTTGTGAGCTTTTGGTTTGTTTTTAAAAGGCAGTACTGTGATTTATTACTTAATTATTCTCAGCTCTTTAGTTATTACATTTCTTCTCATTATTTAATTACATTTTTCAAGTTTAAGTATTTTCTTTCAAGGCTCCCATTTCCAGTCATAACTGGTACAGCATGGACATCAGTTCTAGGAGCTTATAATCAGCTTGATCACAACTCATGAAGGAAAGACACTAGTGCAGGGGTCTGCAAAGTCGGTCCTGGAGGGCAGTAGTGGCTGAAGGTTTTTATTCCAATCCAGTTCTTAAAGAGAAGTCAATTCTAGCTGTGAAAACACTTCTTGCTCAAGCAACATTTTTATGCTTTATTTTAGTTGTGTTGCTTGTTAATATTACCCACCTTTTAATTGCTTATTTTAGCCATAAACAGCTGCATTACCTGTTTTTTAGTGGCTCCTTATTAGCAATAAGACATAAATGACAAATGAAACAGCAGTTCTCCATTTAACTTGTTTCCATTTACACCTATATGTATTCATCATGAACTGTCTGGTTTAATAAAAGATTTGTGAGGAAACTAAAGAGAAAAAAGTAAGAGTCAAGGGTTACTAATTTGCTTCAGGCTACAAATCATTTGGATGAGGTCCTTGGAAAGGAAAAAAAATACAATGTATAGGTCAACCCTCTTTGCCCAGTCTCACCTGTTGGAGACTGTGCCCCCAACACATGATGTACTGTCATTCCACATCAAGAGGGAACACTACCAAGCATCAGTTTGACTACAGGCACACAAGCAACGTCCTATACTAGTTCCACTAGAGACTGTGGGATGGAGAATCAAGAGTGGCACTCTGGTTCCTACATCTTGTTCATTTATCAAGATGATCACCTGCAGTTGTACCACACAGTGCAAAAGAAGCAACTGCAATTGAAAGAAGAAGAAGCTGACATGTACTGCTGCATGTAAATGCAGGACAACTGGAGACGTGAAGAAATACAAATGAACAGTTGCATCCTTCCCTTTACTGAATTAGTATTGAATTCATTGACTTGTTTCAGTATTATGCTATTATTGTATGGAGAATAGTACATCTATAATATATGTAGACTTTTAGATGTTTGGATATATAAATTGAAATTGGACAGAGAAAAATAAGTGATTACGCAGCCAAATAAGAAATTATTGTGTTATCAATAAAGTCATTCCTCAAGATACCTTAAAATACCTTAAACTGCATTGAATGTTTTTGTTATAAAACATACTGCTTAAGTTACATAGAGAAAGCAAGAATTGTGTTGAAACAGCTGTTTTATGTTGGAATTGTTGTAATAGACAGACTACCTACCTACAGGAATAAAACATTTGTTAACTTTGACTCATGTTTGTGACAACTGCAAAACTATGAAGATTTCACAGAAATGGAACAAGTCTCTATAAGGTGGTACTGGTCAGTTTGGATGATAATTTGAAGAGCGCCTGCAGAGTATATCAGAAAATGTTAGGGAATGATGGGAAAATGGATCTCTTAAGTAAAGTTTCAGAAAAGGAGCGGAATTCAGTCATTCATAAAAAAAACAGTCTAGTTCAGTATTTACCAAGCATACCTTAATGTAACTAAAAAGTGTTTATTATTCACATATATCTTGTCTAAAATGTACCTAGGGCAAGATTCAATATGTGAATTACATAATCAAGCTGTTGCATCAGTGAATCAAAGAAATGATTGTGTTTATGTTACTAGGTCTAAAGTGTACATTTTAAACAAAACTCTTAATGATTATGATAATTTGTTAAACTTAATTAGTTGAAATATCAGGTTTCTAATCACTATATATATATATAGTTTGTTATCTTACATTATATGTCATGTTTTGAATTATTGGAAACTAAAGATTTTAATTTTATTTCTGTGAAAATCAAAGCTTTGGTATTATTAGTTGCTGGATATTATTGTACTTTCTGGCTTCAGTGCTCCCTCAATTTCATTGATTAATGGATTCTTGATTTATGGCTTACTGAGTTTGCCTTTTATTGCTAAGTGCATACAGTTGGCTCTTGGACCTCATCTTTATTTCATCAGCCTTCTCCATATGTCACACATTTTTCTGTGTTCTTAGACTTAGTTCATACTAAACACCAGGTAAATTTGAAAACACCATTTTTGTTCTTAAAACTTTTCTGTCTGCACTAGGGTTTTTAGGTCATATTCTAAAAGTTTATCATACACACTGAAACAGCAAAAATGCATAAATCTTTCTTAGTGGGTGTGCGTGACTTATCAGCCAAAAGCACTTTAGTTATGGAGTAAAACCTAAGTACAACAACATTATTTATTTATATAGCACATTTTTGTATAAAGAATGAAGTTCAGATTGTTTTCCAAGTTAATGAAAAAGTCGAAAGAACGAGGGAAAACAAATTGTACTTTTTTGTGACAATAGTCAATGAAGTACAAATGCTTTTAAAAGTTACAAATGAATATAAGGTTACCAAAGCCTTGGAAAATATAGATGGCAGCCCTGCCAAAAACTAATATAGCAAAATACTAAAGTTTTCAAAGCACAAAACTTGTCGGCTAATGCAGAGAAGTTAGGAAAAGAATATCCCCACTGTACAGATGAGATTATAGGGGACAAAAGTGAAGTCAGTACCTCATCACATGGCAGTATATTTAAGCATTTTCTAAAACTGCTATGTGAGACCTGACATTTCCAAATTTACACACTTTGGAGAACGATTTTGAAACAATTAGTTTCAGTCCTTGAAAATGCCATTTCAGTGTGGAAGGAAGCACACTCTCCTGCCACTGCATCTGGCCTGCTTATGAGGGACAGTGTGATGAAACAAAACCATCATTTGTGGACTTGCTGTCCGCTTTCTGTTTCTAACATGTTTACTTATATCTCCTTTTCTATCTTCTAAGTGAGCTGCATTCAGAAATTAGGTAATTTTATAGGCATTTGATGACAGATTCTTTTGAATAGAGTATCTGTGGCTGAATGGTATAGGTATGGTTCAGGGAAATAGAGGGGAAAAAAGCATATACGTGATCGATATGAACAAGTTACACTGGATTTGAAGTATTTTGAATTTCTAACCATTCTGTTTATCAGTCCCTGAATGTCAATGAAAAATACCAATTAGCTGATACTGTTTGTTGTTAAGTAAATCATTTGCCTTGAAATTGGAGCTACATTTGAAATTAAATTGTGTTTATTGGATTTTACTTTGTGTATAGTAATGCTGATGTGTTTGTGTTTCTTGTTTCAGCTATGACATGGTTCATTATGGTCACTCCAACCAGCTCCGGCAGGCACGGGCCATGGGTGACTACCTTATAGTTGGAGTTCACACAGACGGTATTATTTTTTAAATACTTTATAACTGATATGCTACTGCGAAGTATGTGCCATTTGATAATATCACTGCATTCAGAATGTTCATACATTTTATTATTGTCAATACCTTTTTTTTTCACCTGACTGGCTTTGCTCCAAATGTCCACCCTTCTCTGTATAGACAGTAAACTTGGATCTAGCAATGGGTACTGATATTTCCAAGGTTCTCTTTGTTTTTTATTTCCCCCAAAGGGGTTCATATTATGGATCATTTCTTGTCCCATCTCACTAGACTAATTTATTAAGGCTAGTTGTATTTCAGTTTCCTGGTGACGTGTGAGGGTCACTAGGGTAGACATATATGCCAAGGACTGTTGGTTGTGTTGCCACAGTAACATTTGCCAGGCCAAGCGGATGCTGAGTGAGTAAGTTGATTTTTCAGAAGTTGTTTACTTTACAGCATACACTGCAGTGTGTCGTCAGTAGGCATTGTCCTTCTAGTTCACTGGCAAGCAAATAAATAGTAATTCAGCTGACCCTGTTTAGTCTAGTTTATTGTTAGAAGGGTTACATTATTTGTCTTTGACAAATGCTTTTGGTACCAAAATAATCTCTTGATATTAGAACGTTTATTTGGCGCTCAGGGCTTTTAGTTTAGGAATGAGTACAATCAACCTGTGATCCTGTCACTGCTAGAAAATTAGCATTGCAAAATCCCAATTCTCTAAACAAATTTTATAACATTTTTGCAGGACCAGCATTTGTTTAACAGTGAAAATGAATAATGTGCTTCCAGTTTCTGTGAAGCCTGCTTTTTTATGTTGGCAGAAAGACGAGACAGGATGCTACCTACACCTAAAAACAGTTCTGTCCAGCACTTTGCAACATACTATCTCATGTGCCCCAGTCCATTAATTTAGCCTGATTTGTCCTTCACTATATTTATAGCTTGTTGTGTAGTATGCATCAGAAATGAAATGCATTGTCAAGTAATTTTAGCTAGGACTTCCTTTACCAACAACATGGGCATAACACAGTTTGCCTATCTCCTTAATCTCTCAGCAGTTGGATCCATCCATCCATTTTCCAACCCGCTGAATGTTAACTTAATATTGGAAATTGTCCAACAAATAAGAGTTCAGGTTAATTGAAAACCAACAGAAAGGGTGACGTATGGGACTTTTTAATGAAGTCTGTTTTACAGAGAGTACATGAGAGCCTGAATGTGCAATACCAGTACCTACCAGTGTCTTTTTAGAAATGAAAATGACCTCCAAGTTTTAATATCTGATCAGATCTATATATGATACACAAATTTAGGACATTCCTGTTATATATACTGTGTAACTATTTAATATAAATAAATTTGTTGCTGTAGGCACTGCTATATGTACAATACAGTATTCTGATAATATATATAATATAATATAATATATCTAATTTTTTTTTTAATCCCTTAGAGGAAATTTCGAAGCACAAAGGCCCCCCTGTCTTTACACAAGAAGAGAGATACAAGATGGTACGTGCAATTAAATGGGTCAATGAAATAGTAGAAGGTGCACCATATGTTACAACCTTGGAGACCTTGGACAAGTACAGCTGTGATTTCTGCGTTCATGGAGGTAAATGTTTACAGCGGCATAGTTTCCATTGAGTATTTTGTGGAAGAATGGGTGGTGTTTTAATGAGGATCATTTCTAAAGTCCAGCATTTGGGCATTAGTTCACTTCCTTATTTAGGCAACTTGTGTGTAGAGTTGGCATGCTGTCCTGGTGTTCCAGTGAGTTTACTTTCATAAACGAAAGATTTCTGTTAGGTTGACTGGCTTCTCAAATCTGAATGTTAAATACTGGTGTATGTTGTATGTGTGAGTTTAAACAAAGCGGAATATCCACTACCGCAAAAATACGAAAGATATAAATAACTTGCTTACTGGGAAAATTACCAAAATATAAAGTAAGCAGAACCCGAAACATTTATCTATATGTATTTAAAATGTGTAAAAAATAAAACAGAAAAAGTTGTCAACGTATATAATTCCACTCTATATTTTAAATAATGTAAATGCAGTTATAATAGAATAAAGAATTGTGCATTAAACAAAAACTTTTACAAGTAAGCACAATGCAGTCTACAATGGAAAAATAGAATGTTTCCACAAATTAGTTCCACAACCTAAATTAAATATCCCACATTTAATACAACAAAATTTGCAAACACAACAAAAAATAAATAAATTGATGTTCTACACATGCCAATGGGCCATGCAAAAAATACAAAGTGAATGTATTGTAAATACTGTACAACAACAAACAAAAAATACAAATATATATATACACACACATACAGTCATATGAAAAAGTTTGGGAACCCCTCTCAGCCTGCATAATTTACTCTACTTTCAACAAAAGAGATAACAGTGATATGTCTTTCTTTTTCTAGGAACATCTGAGTACTGGGGTGTTTTCCGAAAAAAGATTTTTAGTGAAGCAGTTTTTAAATGTATGAAATTAAATCAAATGTTAACTGGCTGTGCAATAATTTGGGTACCCTTGTAATTTTGCTGATTTGAATGCATGTAACTAACTGCTCAATACTGATTACTTGCAACACCAAATTGTTTGGATTAGCTCATTAAGCCTTGAACTTCATAGACAGGTGTGTCCAATCATGAGAAAAGGTATTTAAGGTGGTCAATTGTATGTTGTGTTTTCCTTTGACTCTCCTCTGAAGAATGACAGCATGGGATCCTCAAAGCAACTCTCAAAAGATCTGAAAACAAAGATTGTTCAGTATCATGGTTTAGGGGAAGGCTACAAAAAACTATCTCAGAGGTTTAAACTGTCAATTTCAACTTTAAGGAATTTAATCAGGAAATGGAAGACCACAGGTACAGTTGCTGTTAAACCAAGCAGGTCTGGCAGGCCAAGAAAAATACAGGAGCTGCATATGCGCAGGATTGTGAGAATGGTTACAGACAACCCACAGATCACCTCCAAAGACCTTCAAGAACATCTTGCTGCAGATGGTGTATCTGCACATCATTGTACAATTCAGCACAGTTTTCACAAAGAACATCTGTATGGCAGGGTGATGAGAAAGAAGCCCTTTCTGCACTCACGCTACAAACAGAGTCTCTTGTTGTATGCAAATACTTCATTTTGAAACAAAGTGCTTTGGACTGATGAGACAAAAATGTAGTTATTTGGTCAGAACAAAAAGCGCTTTGCATGATGGAAGAAGAACATTGCATTCTAAGAAAAACACCTGCTACCTTCTGTCAAATTTGTTGGAGGTTCCAACATGATGTGGGGCTGTGTGGCTAGTTCAGTGACTGGGGCCCTTGTTAATGTTGAGGGTCGGATGAATTCAACCCAATATCAACAAATTCTTCAGGATAATGTTCAAGCATCAGTCACAAAGTTGAAGTTATGCAGGAGTTGGATATTCCAAAAAGAAAATGACCCAAAACACAGTTTTGGGAGAGGGCCAAGTACAATGTTCTGGAATGGCAGTCACAGTCCCCTGACTTGAATATCATTGAAAATCTATGGGATTATTTGAAGCATGCTGTCCATACTCAGCAGCCATCAAATTTAACTGAACTGGAGAGATTTTGTATGGAAGAATGGTCAAAAATACCTTCACCCAGAATCCAGACACTCATCAAAGGCTATAGGAGGTGTATGGAAGCTGTTATATTTGCAAATGGAGGCTCAACTAAGTATTGATGCAATATCTCTGTTGGGGTGCCCAAATTTATGCACCTGTCTAATTTTGTTATATTTTGTTCTGTTAATCCAATAAACTTAATGTCACTGCTGAAATACTACTGTTTCCATAAGGCATGTCATATATTAAAAGGAAGTTGCTACTTTGAAAGCTCAGCCAATGATAAACAAAAATCCAAAGAATTAAGAGGGGTTCCCAAACTTCTTCATTTGACTGTATGGGGTTCCCAAACTTTTTCATATGACAGGATATACAAAAACAGCATAATTATATAGCAAACAATTGTATCACTCACCCATTATATGGGCCTTTTGAGGTGTGTATTCAGCATGGACTTCACCTTAAACATCAGAAAAAATGGGAGAGAATGTTGTAATCTAATTGGTGTGAATTTTTTTTTTTAGATTTACAATTTAAGTTAAGGCAGTATTAGTATTCCTAACTCAAATTTTAATAATGAGGCCAGTGCAATGCAAGTCCTGTTAGATGTTGGACTTTTTAGATGACAGCTTGGACGAACCAGTCTCTATGGCGGTTACCTAGCACCTGGAGCTCAGGGTCGCTTAACAAGAAGTGGAGTTGGCAGGCTTGCATTGTACTGGAGAATTGGTGGAACTTGCCCATTTGTCCTTTAGAGGGATAATGCCCGCGCTTTAGGTGCCATGGGAGGAGATTCCAGACCAGACAGTTAGAAATAGGTGGGTCACGATCACAATCATCACATCATCAACCTCAGAACTGGAAGTGCCAAATCGTTTTTAGGTCCTTGTGGAGCTGGTCTGTGTCTCTGAAGATTCTCTGGTGATAGGCAGGCATGATGAGCCCCATCAGGCCACCTCAAAAGCAGAAAATAAATGTTAGTTGTATTTGCAGTCTCAGTCATTAGGGGGATTGAAGTTCAGGTTTGCTCTAGAGACCGAGAGTCTTGTACGGTGTGTTGCCTTCAGGGTGCAGAGGTGGGAGTTCTTCCTGAACGTTTGGATAGGCTCTTGGCCAGAGCAAGGCTGGATCTACTTGTCATAGTGTTTGCTGGAACAAATGACATACATAAGGGTAATCTGTCAGTTAGGTGCCAGGCAAGTAGTCTTCTCTGATGTTCTGCCTGTGCCATGCTCCAGTCCAGGTAAGACTGAGGAGATTAGAAGAATTAATGCATGGCTCAAATCTTATTGTAGGGAAGAAGGGTATAGGTTTGTGGAGCATCGGGACTCCTTTTGTAACAGATGAGACCTGTTCCACCATGACAGGTTACATCTGAACCGGAGGGGCACTAGTGTTTATTAGGGAGGCATATGTTATATTAGTCAAGGATTTTTAAGGTATAGTTTGTGGTTGCAGGGAGTTTAGGACAGGCCAGGTTTTGAACTGTGCATGGAGGAACAAAGAATAGTGTTAAAATAAAAATGCACAGCATTGTAAATTGTAAGTGCCTTAATGCCAGAAATATCAAGAATAAAACAAGTGAGTTGGTGTTGTGTATAGAGGAACATAATTATGACATTGCAGCAATAATGGAAACCTGGCTTAATAACAAAAATGGGGATGACTATAACACAGAGGGATACACAGTTTTTTAGGAAGGATGGACAGAAGAGAGGAGGAGGTGGGGTTGCTGTTTATGTCAAACAGAATTTAAAGGCAAGTCCTCCTCTTCACTTAGATGATGAGCCCCATCCTAGTGAGGACATGTGGCTTCACATTGAAATATATTGACTGTCCAATGCAAACAGTCATTTTAATACACATCTTTTTAGTAGTATTAAAAAGGCAAGTTTACAGGGGGATATTATAGTCATGTGGAACTTTAATTACTCAAATATTAACTGGGTTAACCTTGCAAATAGCAGAGCACAAGTTTTTAGAAGTAATCAGTGACTGTTTTTTAGCACAGTATGTTTCCTTTTAGGGCTAATTATTTTTTTCCTTTTGTCCCAGAGCTGAATATCTTTCCAAAAAACTCTTTTCTATAAAGCACATAAAGCAATGGTTTCACACATAAATCAACATAAAATACTTATTTATGACAAATGTCAGTCTGTTTTATATTCCATGAGTCTCTACAGTATATAAATTTGCATACTTATTACATACCTGTTTGTCTCATCACTCATAAGCTGAAAGGCATTTTCTGGATAAAAAAACAGCTTGAAGTAGTTGAGTGGCTGGTAATCCATAGTGTCCTCTAGCACACCATGTCATTTGGTGAAGTCCAGTTGCCAGCTTGCCTCCTGTGGATCAAAGTCTGTATAGTCCTCCCAGGACAAACATTGCCAGAGCCGCATCAGCTACATGAGTACGTTCAGCACTACGATCAGTTGGTAACCAATCAACTGATAATAAGTCAGACTCTGATTCAGCAGCAATATGCAAAAAATAAATAATATGCTCTCTCACCCAATGTCGATGCCATTCTAGACATTGTTTATGCTACTCACGCACTTACACGTCAACAAGTCTAATGGTCCTATTAGCAAAGTGGGGCTACCTATAATGTAACGGCAAGTTTTATTGACATTTACAGCTTTTTTCTCTGCCCCTGGATGTCGACAAAAGACACATTCTGACCGTGAAGTATAAACCTGCCCTAAGGAGGATAGACTGGGTTAAGGTTTTAAGTCAAGGATCAGTGGAACAGGTTTTAAATGAAATGCAGGACAGGTGCAGACCTAAATTTAGAATTAGTGGAAAATTAAAAAAAAACTGCAGTGAGTTAACAAAGTTAGAAAAGAATTTGCCAAAGATAAAACAGCTGTATAAGGCGTATAAGACTGATAATTCCAAAGTGAATTGTAGGGTGTATGAGAACGTGCGGGAACCATTAAGAAGGATATCAGAGAAGCTAAGTTAAAGAGGAATATGGCAGGTAAGGCTAAAGATGACCAAAAGTAAGTTTAGCATGCATTACAGGAAAATTAAGGGAAGGAATCATTCAGTATAAGATTGAGCAACACATGGCAAGAACAGGAGTTTTACTGAAAAGTCAGCATGGATTCAGAAGAGGAAGGTCATATTTTACTGACATGCTGGAATTCTATAAGGAAGCAACAAAAGGATATGATCCATGTAGAGTATATGATGT
Source organism: Polypterus senegalus (assembly GCF_016835505.1). Classification (NCBI taxonomy): domain Eukaryota; kingdom Metazoa; phylum Chordata; class Cladistia; order Polypteriformes; family Polypteridae; genus Polypterus; species Polypterus senegalus. The sequence continues at coordinate 62,186,691 of NC_053170.1, forward strand.
TATTTATCTGGACGTTCAGGAACCATTTGTTAAGGTGCCACATGAGAGGTTGGGCATCAGGCTAAATGAAGTGGGAGTTGAGGGTGTTGTTTGTAGATGCAAAGTTGGCTCAGACATAGTATGCAAAGGGTTATAGTGCGAGGAACCTTATCAGGATTTGCTGATATTAGGAGTAGTGTCCCTCGGGAGCCAGTGCTAGGGTTGCTTCTGTTTTTAATATGTATAAATAATTTGGATAGGAATATAAGTAACAGGCTGGTTAAGTTTGCAGATGATACCAAGATAGGTGGAATTTCAGATAGACTGGAATACATTGAATCATTACAGAGGGACTTGGAAAGCATACAGACATGGGCAGATTTGTGGTAGATAAAATTTAATGTCAGTAAATATAAAGTATTTCACATAGGAATTAAAAGTGTTAGGTCTGAATACTGGTTAAAAATGGAAAGTTCAACTTATGAGAAGGATTTAGGACTATCTACTAAGAACACAAGGTCACAGTTGGAAACAGGTTAAGGGTAACTTTTGCACAAACATTAGGAAGTTTTTCTTTTCAGGGAACTAAAGGCACTTGGAATAAGTTACCAAGTAGTGTGGTAGTACTACTAGTAGGGCTTTAACATTAGAATCCCTGAAGCCTACGAAAACACTCGTAATCCTGGGGCACCTTAAATTCCCTCGCACATCCTCATCATCGTCTTTTGTTTTGCAAATGTGTGAATCAGCACAAGCAGCCTGCTGTTTCATTCCCCTCACCGACACAGCTTTAACATAAACAGACTTGAGCTGGGAGAACTTGGTGTATCTGGGTTTGAGGTGCCTTGAATTGTACAGGGTAAATAACATATTGTTATTTGGAACACATACATTTCATGTGGGTTCCGTGTCTGCAACAATCTGTGTAAATGTTGGATGACAGGAAATACGAGACAAGAAAACATAACTAGAACAGAAACTTTTTTAATGTTCTACTAATAATTGGCCAAATGCTGACATGAAGTGTATAATGTGTGAAGACTGAAGTCCAAATGTCAAATAAACACTTTCACAAAAGACACAGATATAACAAAACAAGTGTGCTCTTTTTCTAGAATTTAACCAAAATAAAAGAAATTAGGATAGGGTACCATGCGCACACGTATACATCTGCTTGGCTGGTGCAGAGTTTAGAACTGCTGTCTCCAAGTCAAGAGGTTGCGGGTTTGATCCCCAGCTCCTTCACGCATTAACTGTTTTGAGTCGTGAGCAACTATTATTATTTCTATTATAGAAAAAAAACATCCATCCATCCACTTTCTAACCCGCTGAATCCAAATACAGGGTCACGGGGGTCTGCTGGAGCCAATCCCAGCCAACACAGGGCACAAGGCAGGGACCAAGGTACCCAGGTCTCCTAACTGCGAGGCAGCAGCGCTACCACTGCGCCACCGTGCCGCCCGAACAAAAACATACATTTGATTTATTTCAGTCTGTAATAGCCAGTGTGAATTTATGGTACTTGTAAAAGTTAGTGCTTTGTTTCATTATTCACTTTTATTCTCTCAGTCACGTTCACGCTCCCCCCGATATGACACTGTTAGTTTTCAAATTAAGACGTGCTATAACCGAGGTGAACTCTGATGAGGATGAGGGTTCTACATTGGGGAAAGGGAACAAAAGCCTTCCCCCGCAAGAAACGTCCACTCACATAAGAACAACACAGCTGCACCAGGCATAAAGGTGAAAGATGGCACCTTTTGGATGTTGCAATAGGTTAGAGGTCATCCTGCCAGTCAATCTGCCACACAGTAACAGAAGAGTGGTTTTTAAGCGTATCTTTCTGGAGTTTGCAGTAACTCCTGCAGTCGCACATTACAATGAAAGAAATCTCTTTTGCAGAAAGTCTGTTATGTCAGAGGTCACAAGCTCACCCCTATACATTTATAATGGAGCTTTGTTTTTTCATGTTTCAGTAATGCATTTACTATTCAAATAATTGCTTACTTAATCAGTATTTGCCCTGTAATTTATTATTTCATTCACACCTTAAAATGAGCATGCTCCTTTACTTTAGTATTTTTAAATATGGTATAATTTCAAGACATTTCTGTTTATTTTGCACCCAATATACTTTTCAAAGGAAATGTGATTTAATTTATGATACATTTTGTAATTATGCTCAGAAAGAAGCTATATTAAACAGACTGGCTGTTTACCTAGTCACTTATACAGCTTTGGGTAGATTAGTTGAAATTGTTGGTGTAATGTATCTGGCACTCAAGAGTTTTGAATTCCAGAGTTTAAGTAAACTCATTTTTAATCTTACCTACAGTGGAGAGAAGTATTGTAATTTTTACATGATGTTCTTCTGTTTACCCTTATTTGTTAGTTGATACCATTGTATGCTATAACAGACAGATGACCTGGGAAGGGTGGTGCCTGCCTTGTTGCCAAGATATGTAGTGGTTTCCTGTGGCCCTGCACTGGATTAAGTTAGTTCAGGAAATGGATAGATGGATGAAGAAATATCCCAGCATCAAGTTTGTATTAGCCTGCGATGTTTAACTAAGAAGCTAGCCTGGACATAGGCTATACCATTAATGTGATAACTCTTTGACTTTATTGCGTTTCAGGCAATCCTAATATGGAGGATAATGTAGATGGCAAGTAGCAGCCATTGGTCCTCAGATTTTTGAAAGCTTTCCTTTTTTGGCTATGGTGTGGCTTTATTTTGTTTTGCATAATTTCTTAATCTTATTTGTAAACCTTCTGCATAGGGTTGCTCTAAAGTCTTTTTATGCCTGAAAATTTTTTTATCTTGTAGCCTCTTGTTTGAGCATTAATGACTAAATTTGTGCATAACACTTATGCAACATAACCACTTTAAATGCTCTCAGACATTATTCAGTTTGAGCTATAAGAAAAGGTAATGTATACATTTATGGTCATCATTATTAAAATATAGTGATGTATACATTCAAACCCTGTCAGCAGGTGAAATGGTGTTTATATACAGTATAACCTGGATCACTTTAAAGAGTTGTTCAAGTCATCGTTGTTGGTAAAAAGGCCTAAATTTCTCCTCTGCCTGAGAAAGTATTTTTTCTTAGTGCATTTTTCAAACAACCAGTTTTTCTTTTTTTTTTTGGTCACAGGAGGCTAACCAGATTCTCTTCTTATGCAAGTCTGTATGGCTCAGAAATACCCCTTGTCATTAAAAAAAATAAATGCCTCTCTGCAAGTTATGGGTCTAGAGTATTATGATTAGTTAATGAGAAAAATGTTTTCCCCCCTTATGGAATTGATCTCAACAGATTGGGATCCAAGCCTAGCTGCATAAGAGAAGATGCATGTCTTTATAAATACAGTAAATACTAGTGCCCATAAGTATAAAAGATGATGTCAGCCTTGTCAAGCTGTCTTGCATGTTAAATAATCTGTAGTTTAAATATGTGGTCTTTGTAGATAATCTTCACGGCTAAGTCAGTCTGACATACTGTTCAGAAAAAAACACATGCACAGATCTTGCCATATCTTATATTAATCTTTGTGTGTTTCTTTAAATACAGTAGATGTTTCAATAGATTGTAGAAGTAAATATGTTGCCTTAGATTAGTAAAAGCTGTCAAGAATTCAGTTTTATCTTAAAAAATGGATAATAAAAATTAACTCAATAAATATTAAACACATTATGATGTAGTTACTCATTTTTTTACTTTTATTCAGTTGGGGTTCTGCCAACATAGAGACAAAGCTTCTGTAACAAAAAATACTAATGATAGTTTGATAAAACTTATAGATTTACTAGCCAAATACCTGCGCTTCGCAGCGGAGAAGTAGTGTGTTAAAGAAGTTATGAAAAAGAAAAGGAAACATTTTAAAAATAACGTAAGATGATTGTTAATGTAATTGTTTTGTCACTGATATGAGTGTTGCTGTCATATATATAGACACAGACACATACACACACATATATATATATACATATACATATATATGCATATATATATATATATATATATATATATATATATATATATATATATATATATATATATATATATATATATACATATATATATATATATATATATATATATATATATATATATATATATATATATATATATATATATATATATATATATATATATATATATATATATATATATATACATATATATATATATATATATATATATATATATATATATATACATATACATATACATATATAGCAAAATACCCGCGCTTTGCAGCGGAGAAGTAGTGTGTTAAAGAAGTAATGAAAAAGAAAAGGAAACATTTTAATAATAACGTAACATGATTGACAATGTAATTGTTTTGTCATTGTCATGAGTGTTGCTGGCATATATACATATACATATACAAACCGGATTCCAAAAAAGTTGGGACATTAAACAAATTTTGAATAAAAACTGAATGCAATGAAGTGGAGATGGCAAATGTCAATATTTTATTTGTAATAGAACGTAGATGACAGATCAAACGCTTAATCCGAGTAAATGTATCATTTTAAAGGAAAAATATGTTGATTCAAAATTTCACGGTGTCAACAAATCCCAAAAAGTTGGGACAAGTAGCAATAAGAGGCTGGAAAAAGTAAATTTGAGCATAACGAAGAGCTGGAAGACCAATAAACACTAATTAGGTCAATTGGCAACATGATTGGGTATAAAAAGAGCTTCTCAGAGTGGCAGTGTCTCTCAGAAGCCAAGATGAGTAGAGGATCACCAATTCCCACAATGTTACGCAGAAAGATAGTGGAGCAATATCAGAAAGGTGTTACCCAGCGAAAAATTGCAAAGACTTTGCATCTATCATCATCAACTGTGCATAACATCATCCAAGATTCAGAGAATCTGGAACAATCTCTGTGCGTAAGGGTCAAGGCCGTAAAACCATACTGGATGCCCGTGATCTCCGGCCCTTAAACGACACTGCACCACAAACAGGAATGCTACTGTAAAGGAAATCACAGAATGGGCTCAGGAATACTTCCAGAAACCATTGTCAGTGAACACAATCCACCGTGCCATCCGCCGCTGCCAGCTGAAACTCTACAGTGCAAAGAAGAAGCCATTTCTAAGCAAGATCCACAAGCTCAGGCGTTGTCACTGGGCCAGGGATCATTTAAAATGGAGTGTGGCAAAATGGAAGACTGTTCTGTGGTCAGACGAGTCACGATTCAAAGTTCTTTTGGAAATCTGGGACGCCATGTCATCCGGACCAAAGAGGACAAGGACAACCCAAGTTGTTATCAACGCTCAGTTCAGAAGCCTGCATCTCTAATGGTATGGGGTTGCATGAGTGCATGTGGCATGGGCAGCTTGCATGTCTGGAAAGGCACCATCAATGCAGAAAAATATATTCAGGTTCTAGAACAACATATGCTCCCATCCAGACGTCATCTCTTTCAGGGAAGACCCTGCATTTTTCAACAAGATAATGCCAGACCACATTCTGCATCAATCACAACATCATGGCTGCTACGGAGAAGGATCCGGTACTGAAATGGCCAGTCTGCAGTCCAGATCTTTCACCTATAGAGAACATTTGGCGCATCATAAAGAGGAAGGTGCGACAAAGAAGGCTCAAGACGATTGAACAGTTAGAGGCCTATATTAGACAAGAATGGGAGAGCATTCCTATTTCTAAACTTGAGAAACTGGTCTCCTCCGTCCCCAGACGTCTGTTGAGTGTTGTAAGAAGGGGAGATGCCACACAGTGGTGAAAATGGCCTTGTCCCAACTTTTTGGGATTTGTTGACACCATGAAATTCTGAATCAACATATTTTTCCCTTAAAATGATACATTTACTCCGTTTAAACTTTTGTTCTGTGATTTATGTTCTATTCTGAATAAAATATAGAAGTTGGCACCTCCACATCATTGCATTCAGTTTTTATTCACGATTTGTATAGTGTACGAACTTTTTTGGAATCCGGTTTGTATATATACAAAGTTAAATATAATCATCATTGCATGCATTTTTCTTCACCATAGACATTTAAAGACTAAATCCAACTGCCTGATGGGCTCATCAGGCAGTACACACTCACTGCACCCACTCTTGCGAATCGAACCTCAGACGTCCGCGCTAAAGGCTAAGCCTCTCATGTTGCGCTAGGGTGTGTGGTTCGTTTATTTGACAGTATGTAGATTGGGGTATATATATTACTTTTGAGAATGCAACGTATAGTTTTGTCCAGGAGGAAAGCAATGTTGCCTCAAATCAATGGCAACCTTTTGTAGGGTGTGTCCTTGAGACTTATTAATTGTCATCGCGAAGCAGAGCCTTACTGGAAATTTGAGGCATTTCAATTGAAATGGGAGATCAGGGGGTATAACGGTGATGCCAGGAATACATTCAGAGTGTGGCGCTCTGCTGTTTTTTGTGTAGTTGCCTTCACACAGCCTCTTCGCTGCTTTATAAACGAACGCCATATAAAGCCATCACATTGTCAATTGTGTAATGCGTTTTTTACCATACCATACCATACCATATTTATTTGTTGAGCGCTTAAAAACACAGCATTACAACTGACCGAAGTGCTGTACAGTTACAACAAGCAGGACTAAAAGCAAAATATTAAAAACAAACATTAAGAGAGAATTAAAACAGATACTAAAAACAGGTCAGGGGACCAAATAAAATAGAGAAAATAGCAAAAGGCAAGTGGAAAATGAAACAGGTTCAGAATTAAAAGCCAATGTGAAGAAGTGCGTTTTTAGGCGAGATTTGAATGTGGCGACTGAAGCGGCTTGCCTAACCACTAAGGGCAGGGAGTTCCAGAGCCTGGGTGCACAGATGGAGAAAGCCCTTTTACCATGAGCTTTAAAATGTGCCTTGGGAACGGTTAGCAGCAGCTGATCTGTGGATCTAAGAACACGAGGGGGATTATGACAATGGAGCAAGACACTCAAATAGGCGGGGGCTAGACCGTTTAATGCCTTATAGTTGAGGAGGAGAATCTTAAAATCGATTCTGAATCTAACCGGCAGCCAGTGTAGTGTTTTTAAAATCGGTGAAATGTGTTGGATTCTGCTACTTCCAGTTAGAAGCCTTGCAGCCGCATTTTGAGCAGGATTGATGCATGGAAGTGATCACTCGTACTGCATTCAGTAAGTTCACGTGAGCTGCTCTCTTGTGTGATGTTGCGATGTCCACGGCTTAATTTAATGTTAAGTAAGACCCGCACTTAAAAGTTTCTGGCTGCACTCCGGTTGTAATATGACGAAGCTGCGCAAGGTCACTTTTGAGAATGCAAGTATAGTTGTCCAGGATAAAAGCAATCTTGCCTGAAATCAATGGCATCGTTTTGTAGGGTCTGTCCCTGAAACTTATTACTTGTCATTGTGCAGCAGAGCCTTACTGGAAATTGGAGGCATCTGAATTGAAATGGTAGATCAGAGGGGATAAAGGGGATGCGAGGAATACATTGAGCATGGAGAAACTCTAGAGACAGGGTGTGTATTAACTTGTGGATTTTTCTATGAGTATTTGGTGGCCGTGTGACGAAGTTCTCACTCAGCTCAGAGCGAAATGAGGTGAATGGGAGGGGAGTTGATGACGTGACTCCCCCACCCGCCTTAACTGTCAATCCCCCACAAACACAGTCTCCCAGAATTTGCATAAGCACAGCCCTTCACCTGCAATTTTAACTTAGTTACAAAGTGATTAAAACTCTCGTTTATATCCTGTGTCCTCTGATTAAACTTGTATCCCATATTACCGTGGGCATGACAGACACCAGCGGCAGCCTGTCTATGAACTTAATTTAAACTTTAAGTTTACACCGTGTTTTGTTTCCAAAGTAGCAGCACTCATGAATATGGTTGTAAATGTCAGTCGCTTGCTTCTTATTGTTTCGCTGCCTTCTCAATTATATAATGCATGTTTTCTTTAGCGCTTTTTGGAGCTCTTCCTGGTTTTCTAGGTACTGCGTTGATAGTCAGTTCACATGATTACATGGGAGGCGTGATGATGTCACACGAAACTCCGCCCCCCACGGCCATCCAGCTCAACTCCATTACAGTAATTGGAGAAAAATAGCTTCCAGTTATGACCATTACGCGTAGAATTTCGAAATGTCCAACTTTTGTAAGTAAGCTGTAAAGAATGAGCCTACCAAATTTCAGCCTTCTACCCACACAGGAACTTGGAGAATTAGTGATGAGTCAGTCAGTCAGTGAGGGCTTTGCCTTTTATTAGTATAGATTTGTGTATGATGTCATGTTTTACTTTATATTTGTTTTGTAAGAGTTGTAGGTAGAGTTTATTTCCTGCTCTGTTGATGCAGTAATATTATTTAAGGTGAAGCAGATTCTGAAGAAAATAATGTCAGCTTTATTTTGCATTATAAGCTACAATTGCAACAAACTGTCTATGTTTGATTTTAGACGACATTACTTTGACTGTTGATGGAAAGGACACATATGAAGAAGTTAAGAAGGCTGGTCGTTACAGGTAATAATTAGGGGTTTTATATTTTTATGCTGCATATTTTGAGTTAGGACATGAAGCACTGAATATTTTCATTCTCTTCAGTAAGTGGAATGCTGTGACCTATGACCTGTTAGTGTTATCACCAGATATAATTTTAAGGGATTTTTACAATTTCTTACAGTATTTTAAATCACAAAAAAACTATTCCTAGCTGCTCCATAAAGTTGCTGTTTTCCTCTCTTTATTGAAAAATGTCCTTATTATCATATGTTGAATGTCACATTGAAAATCAATCCATAAATGCACTATGTGAACACCACTACAGTACAGACAGCTGCTACAGTACAGTACAGTTTAAGTGATCCCTTTCCTAGTCGTCCTAATCTAGAGAATTTAATCTGGATGCATACAGAACAGAGAGATTAGCTAAAGGAAGAGAAGAATGTTGGTATGAATGGTGGCAGTACAGTATTTTCCTATGTGCATTTAATCCAAATTCCAAAACAGTGGTAGAGCTCTGTGCATTTCTTATCACTTGGAGCTCAGAGGGACTTGAAAGTTCATGGTCTTGGCGCTTGTACTATGAAAGTAACTAAAAAACAATGTACTGCTGTTGAAAGAGTGTTTAGCTAGAACTTAATCCAGTAGTATTCCAAATTTAATATGTACTATTTGACAATGTATTGAAGTGTCTTCTTTTTCTTTCAGCTACTCCCGTTAGGGGTTGCCACAGCGGATCATCTTCTTCCATATCTTTCTGTCCTCTGCATCTTGTTCTGTTACACCCATTACCTGTATGTCCTCTCTCACCACATCCGTAAACCTTCTCTTAGGCCTTCCTCTTTTCTTCTTCCCTGACAGCTCTATTCTTAGCATCATTTTCCCAAATACCAAGCATCTCTTCTCTGCCCATGTCCAAACCAACGCAATCCCTCCTCTCTGACTCTCACAACTGTCCAACTTGAGCTGACCCTCTGTTTTTAATCCTGTCTATCCTCATCACACTCAGTGCAAATCTTAGCATCTTTAACTCCGCCACCTCCAGCTCTGCCTCCTGCTTTCTGGTCAGTGCCTCCAACCCATATAACATAGCTGGTCTCACTAACGTCCTTTAGACCTTCTCTTTCACTCTTGCTGATACCCATCTGTCACAGATTACTCCTGACATTCTTCCCATCCATTCCATCCTGCCTGCACGCTCTTTTTCATCTCTTTTCACAATCCCCATTACTCTGTACTGTTAATCCCAAGTATTTAAACTCATCCAACTTTGCCAGCTCTACTCCTTACATCCTCCATGCCACTGACCTCCCTCTCATTTACACACATGTATTCTGTCTTGTTCCTACTGACCTTCATTCCTTTCCTCTCTAGAGCATATCTCCGCCTCTCCAGGGTCTCCTCAACCTGCTCCCTACTCTCGCTACAGATCACAATGTCATCAACAAACATCATAGTCCACGGTGACTCCTGTTTAATCTCGTTTTTTAACCTGTCCATGACCATTGCAAATGAGAAAGGGCTCAGAGCCGATCCTTGATGTAATCCCACCTCCACCTTGAATGCATCCGTCACTCCTACAGCAGGCCTCACCACCGTGACACTTCCCTTGTACATATCCTGTACAACTCTTACGTACTTCTCTGCCATTCCTGACTTTCTCATACAATACCACAGCTCCTCTCGAGGCACCCTGTCATATGCTTTCTCCAGGTTCACAAAGACGCAATGCAACTCCTTCTGGCCTTCTCTATACTTCTCCATCAACATCCTCAGTAGCAAACATTGCATCCGTGGTGCTCTTTTTTGGCATGAAACCAAACTGCTGCTCACTAATCATCACCTCACTTCTTAACCTAGCTTCCACTACTCTTTCCCATAACTTCATGCTGTGGCTCATCAATTTTATCCCCCTGTAGTTATTACAGTCCTACAAATCCCACTTATTCTTCAGTATTGGCACCAGTATACTTCTTCTCCACTCCTCAGGCATCCTCTCACTTTCCAAGATTTCATTAAACAATCTGATTAAAAATTCCACTGCCATCTCTCCTAAAAACCTCCATGCTTCCACAGGTTTGTCATCTGGACCAACTGCTTTTCCATTCTTCCTCCTCTTCATAGCTGTCCTTACTTCCTCCTTGCTAATCCATTGCACTTCCTGATTCACTATCTCCACATGTACTGTATTGAAGTATGGCAATAATAATGTACATCTGTTTATACTAAATGTTAACTTCATGTTTAAAGCGGTTTTGATTTTATAAAGTAATGTATAGACTTTTAATTTAGGTGAACTGCAACACAATAATTTATTGTTTAGCCAGTGTAATTAATAATTTTGATTATAGTTTGTGTTGTGCTGTCTCAAAAACATAAAAAAAATGATTCTACTTGTGTGGATTTTTTTTAAATACATTGTGCACTATGTAAGATAATAGATTGCTTGTAATAACATTAGTATTTCAAGGCATGATACTTCCTTCCACTTTGTAGATTAATAATTTTGTGTTATAGTGTATACCAAATTGTTTTGACTTAGTTTAACTGATTGTTTCTTATACATCCAAATTCTATTTATACGTATAACTCTGAGAAGTTGTCCAGTCAAACTTTATTTTATATAGTGTCTTCCGCAAGGACCATCATTAGTACTGTATATACCAGGGGTCCTCAATCACGGTCCTGAAGGGCCGCAGTGGCTGCAGGTTTTCCTTCCAACTGGTTTCTTAATTAAAACTCAGGCCTTGTTAATAATGAAACTTAGTATTTAACTGTATGCCTTGTTAGTGTTTTCATTCATCCAAGATAAATTGTAATTGCAGTGTAGAGTTTCTTTACCTGAGAGCATTATCCATGTGTTTTCTGGTCTAGAACAGAATTAAACTTAACTCTTCTTCCAATTTCCCTCTCATTTATTTCTAAGCATTTTTTTAACACAGACATTTTAATGGTGCATATGCACATGTTTAAAAGAGGCACTTTGGCTGGAGAGCTGCTGGTTTATTGGTTATCAGCATTTTATTATTAAGTAATGTCTGATTAACCAAACAGGCAACAATTAAAATTTTAAATACTGCTGCTAAAACTAAAATAGATAATTAAGGGTTATGAATTGTAACAGGCAAGATAACTAAAATTAAGCCTGAAAATGGATTGCTTTAGTAGTAAATAAATGGGCTCTAACTAAAAAATTGGTTGAAGTGGAAACCTGCAGCCACTGCGGCCCTCCAGGACTGCACCTTCAATTTCGTTGTTCCTTTGTAAAAGTGAATCTACAGTATCTAATCTAATCTAATCTAATCTAATTGAGGACCTCTGATTTACAATGTAATTAAAAGTGCTAACAAGCTATATAGTTAAACACCAAGTTTCATTATCAGCAAGGTCTGAGGTCTAATTGGCGAAACTGGCTAGAATGAAAAACTCTAGCCTTTTGCGGCCCTCCAGGACTGTGATTGAGGACCCCTGGTATATACCTTAAACTGTGAAGTTGGAGGAAATACTTCCTTTCTTCAATGAAAACCTCATCATATTCCAGAAATGACAGACTTCCTTAGTAAAGTAAAATAATCGATTGCACTGGGCAAAGTCTGTGGTCCTCAGAGTGAAGCTGACAATGATGAATTAGGTGTTTCAAAAGAATACAGTCCGCATATCTGAGGAAAATTGTGTTTAAATGGGCCAGACATATTAATCTGTAAAACATCTTACTTACCACATCATTAAAGTCATTGATTTTTTTTTTGTTTTATTTCACTGTATAGTATTTATTTTGCAGTCAGCTTAAGTTGACTTTCTATCTTTGGAGAAGCTATTGTGTTAGTAAAGTAAATGCCAGCTTAGCCTTATGACTTACTGGCTTTTCTGATGTATCCCATTACTTGCCTGTAAGCATTCCAAAGGTACTAATAATATTTCTGCCTGCTATATTTTGCTGTTTTGGTTTATTGCCATATAAAAAAAAATTAATAAATGATTGGTTTAGAAATAGGTTCAACTAGTAAAAGTAAATTTTACAAATCAAATTTTTTGGTTTAATGTAGGATTCTAAACCCTTTTAATACACAGTGAAGGAAGGAAAGCAATATAAATATTTCAAATATCCCTTTACTTGATCTAGTTCTATTTACTACTATAAAATGTTTTAACATTTTCTTGTTAATCTATACATCTCGGTGTGTAAAAAGGAAGTATCAGTCTTTCAGAGCAATTTGAAAAAGCTGACATAAAATGATTAAAAAAACCTTTAAAGTACTGTTCCATACAAGTGGGGATTTTGTATATCAGTTTTTTTTTATTTGATTTAGCTTCCTCATTCAGGTTGTCTTACAATTTTTTGGTCTTAAGTCTTAAACTGAGTTAATGAAAATGTAAGTACTGCCAATTTGTAGTAATTTGTACTAAGAGGATCCTGTTTCAAAACTGCAGTCTTGTACATAGGGGATAGTATCACATACAGTGCATGTGAATACGACAAATGTGTTTTATTTTTTACTAGCCATGTTACCTGTCAAAGACAGATAATAGAATAATTTTTAAAATATGTGGTATGTCTTCCCCTGTCTACCTTCAGGTCCTTTCCTCTCTTGACTGGCACTCCCTTTCTTAAATGCATTTCCGTAAAGCCTTCTCTCAGATTTTGTAGTTTCGAGGCACCTTGCTCACTTCTTGTCCACTTTTATATCTCCTGTTTTTGAAGGTGACTCTTGGCATGCCTTCTACACCTTTACTCCTACTCATGTGTCTTAAACTTTGTCTTTCGATTGCGTTAAAAAGCAAAACTGATCAATCACAAATAAGCCAAACTGACCAATCCGATTGCTTTGAGGGACCCGATACACAGACCTTAGTGTTATGTAGTAGATGTGAGATTCACAGCTTCTGTATTTGTCTATATTCTTTTCCAGACACTGAATAGAAAAATTGAGAGGCATAGTATTTTTTTTTTTTTTTAAGTATTGCTCTGTATCAAATTTTAGGAATGAAAAAACTTTTTTTTCATATTCTTTGACCATACTCTTTGAGAACACTGATGGTTTGGTGACTGATGCCCACAATTATGTTAGTGTGGACTTCAATCTTCAGGTATACAGTATCATGAACGTCTATTTATCACTCAAATGCTAACAAATTGCCACTTGCAATATTTTTTTCCTTTTCTAAACAGGAAAGACGTATTAGAAATAGAAATAATAATAAGTATCGCCAGAAAGAGACACCTTTTCACTGATATCAAGAATAAGCCAGGCTTTTGTATGTTGGGAAATACATTTGCTGGCACAATACTTTTACGTATACCTTAGCTTTAGGCCATGCATTTACTTGCCAATGTAAGAATACCTGTAATCTAAAACCAAAATTGCAACCAAGAAAATTCCATGCATGAGTGGAAGCAAGGTAAATTCTAAATATCTGAACATTAAATCTACATTTGTGTGCTGCTTTACTTAATAACAGACACTTGCAAAATAACAGTTTATATTTGATAGTTCTCTATTAGGTTTCACAGACTTAGGAAGCACATTGTATATGAATTAAATTAGTTTCAAAAGCATAAAAATAATTAATCAAATTACAGCTTTGGTTTGGTAGCAGCCTCAAGCAGTGATATGATAGGTTATGGTCACTCCTTTAGGCTGTGGGAATAAGTAACACTGAAGTCAAATGTTAAGGCTGTTGTTTCTTAATTACATGATATACAATTATAATTATATTCTTGTAAAATAGGACAAAATTCTAAACTAGATGTATAAGGCAATACCTAAGCAGTTATTTTTTTATTTTCTTTTTAGTTTTTTCCAAGTTTTGTTTTCTGATATTGTTTTGCCCAAATGCTAAAGGTGAACCAGTTTATGTTGAATACTTTGGTGAACCAATTACATTACACAATTAACAATGGTAACACAGCCTTTAAAATAAAGTAGTAGGAGCTCTCAAGAAACATTTACTTAATGTGTTTTTTTTTCAGGGAGTGTAAGCGTACTCAAGGTGTTTCCACCACCGATCTTGTTGGCAGAATGCTTCTGATGACCAAGGCTCACCACAGCAACATTGTACGTAGTGTTATTCCTAATGGTCTATCTAGGTGAGAAGAGGAAAAATATTGTTCCCTTAATTTTTTCCCCTCAAAAAAATGAAGGGAACACTTCAATCACACGTTGGATCTTAATGAACAAAATATTCAGGTGGATAATCTTTACTGAGTAATACTGTGTAATTTGTTGAGAACAAAATGATGTTGCAATGGTCAATTGAAATAAAAATCACTATCCCACTGAGGGGCTGGATTCAGCATTTTAATGAAAATCAGAGTCAAAAATTAAAATCACAGACTGATACAACTAGGATATCTCCTCCCCGATAACGACCCAGAGGTTCTCAGCTGGATTGCAGGCCTGTGGAACATGCTGGCCAGTGAATGGCATCAATTTCTTCAGAATCCAGGAACTGCCTACACACTCTGGCCTTATGAGGCCAGGCATTGTCCTGCACCAGGAGGAACCCAGGGCCCAGTGCCCCAGCGCAAGGTCTGGCAATGGCTCTGAGGATTTCATCCCAGTACCTACCAGCAGTCAGAGTACTGTTGCCTAGCACATGGAGATCTGTGCAACCCCCCAAGGACGTCCCCAGGCCGTCCCTGACCCACCGCCAAACCAGTCATGCTGAATGACGTTGCATGCTGCATAATATTCACCAGCGTGTCTCCAGACTCTTCCATTTTTGACACATTTGCTCAGTGTGAACCTGCTCTCATTTGTGAAGAGAACAGGGCACTAATGGTGGAGCTGCCAAATGTGGTCTCTGCTGAATGGTAATCTAACTGCACAGTGATGGGATGTGGGCATAGGTCCCACTAGAGGATGTCAGGCCCTCATGGAGTCTGTTCCTGACAGTTTGGTCAGAAACATGCACACTTGTAGCTAGCTGAAGGTCATTTTCTGTTGCTCTGACAGTGCTTCTCCTGTTCCTCCTTTCACAAAGGAGGAGGTGCCATGTCCTGCTGCTGGAATGATGCTTTTCTATAGACCTTTCCAGCTCTCCTCGTATCATGGCCCATCTACTGGCATCTCCTGCATGTTCTTGAGACTGTGCTGAAGACAGCAAACCTTCCTGCAATGGCACATATGGATGTGCCATCCTGGAGGAACTGGACGTGCATGTGTAACCTGAATCAGCTTTAGGTACCGCATAATGCTACTAGTAATGACAAGTACACAAGCAAAATTCAAAATTAAAGAAGAATCCATCTGGAAGGATTAGGAGAGAGCAATTGTCTGTGATAACCACCTGCAAAACCATTCTTTTTAGGGGGTTGTCTTGCTGTTGCCTCTCCAGTGTACCTGTTGCCACTTTCATTTGCATCAAAGCAGGTGAAGTTGATTCACAATCACTAATTGGACAGATAATTTTCCTGAAGCTTAATTGACTTTTGTGTTAGACTGTGATAATTAAGTATTCCCTTAATTTTTCGAGCAGTGTACTTGTCTCATGTTATTGTATAGAACATTGTGGAAAATGTTGATTTTTTTCATATTGCATTCTGCATGCCAATACAGTTAAGGGATCAGTGTGAAAAGCATAAATACTGGTATTTCAGTTAAATTTAGCCAAAATAGTATTGTGTTATTCTTTTTTTTTTTTTTTAGGACAATAGTTCAGATTATCAGCAACACACAGATAACTTTGGAAAGGTAACCATTTTAATATTTTATTCATCATTTTCCCCCCATAATTTTGCAGCATTGTAAGTAAGTAAAGTAGTTAAAGCATTTAATGGTGCCCCCAAAATTAAGTATCCATTAACGTGTCTACCGAAAATATTTTCCTAACCTGTGTATTAATATGCAATTGTCAAAATGACCTGCTACACTAACACCCTTCATGCTGACCATTTTTACCTTCTACTTATGTCCAAGACCCAGGAACATTGTCTGATGGAGGTATTTTATTTGTAACTATAGAACTGTCTGTGATAATGCTGAAGTATGATGCAACACCAGTGAACAAGACCTCATGTAATCTCCTAGGTGTCAACCAACACAAATTCCTGGCCATTGGTAACCGCCTGTAAATTGTTAATGGCCTCAGCATTGCTCTGTTGAGCATCATTTTTTACAGCCTATAGGCAGATGATTAAGGGTATGCTCTTGGTAAACTGACAGAAACTTAGCATTCCATTAGATCTGTTGCCTCTTGTAAAGTTACCCTTCTGTCAAAGGGCAAATATATAAAGGGTCCCTTTACATTACCTAGAGGGTTTTGCATATCGCAGTCAGTCAATCTGGAGACTATAATGGTTGACTGACACAGGGGTTGGGGACATAACTGCATGTAGATTAACATATTCAAGTAAGAATTGCACTGTACTCTGTACATGTGAATAAATTAACCTAGACATCTATAATCTTTAAGTGTCAAAATTAAAAAGGAAAGGTTCATGGGCTCCAATTTTTGCTTTGCCATTTTCCATACAGCATGATAGTTCAGAGTACAGTATTTGAAACTGTTAAAAAATGTTTTAATTTTAGAGGATTGGTATACTGGCATAGCTCCAGAGATCCAGATTTCATTTCTGGCTCGGATACTGTGTAGAGTTTGATCTATCTCCTTATAGTGTTTCCAGTTTCCTCCAATTTTCCAAAGATTTGCGTGTTACATTTATTAACACTTTATTTGTGAGTGCATCAGATATCCTATACAGCTTTGGCACCTACGCTATGCATGGGGCTGATGAGATTGACTCTTGTTCCTTGTTAAAAGAAAAAAAAAGTAGGTTTAGAAACCTAATAGATGTTTTGTGGAGTTTTTCTTCAAAATTGGTTGTTTTCTGTATTGTAATTTTTGTCACTGCTAATGACATAAAGTCTGCAGTACTATTTGCTAATATAAGAACTTTGTCTATTCTCCCCTGTACTTAATACTGAAAGTACTGAAATACACAGTCAAATTTACCTTTCTAATTTTACAGGGTCCAAAAGGTCATAGCCCCTGGACTGGAGTCTCCCAATTCTTGCAGACATCTCAGAAAATAATACAGTTTGCTTCGGGAAAGGAGCCTCAGCCTGGAGACACCATTATTTATGTGGCTGGAGCTTTTGATCTGTTCCGTATCCTTTTGTTTTCAATTACTTATTTTTTTAAACTATGCTTTTGGGGAGAATAGATAGAAACACCAAAGCTATTTAATGTATTAAGGTATATTTTTAACAGAAATGGCAAAGTCTTAAACACACTTGAATGATATTTTATTTAGTATATGCAGTATATGGTTGAAGTGCTGTGTGATCATGTGATCAATTTAAATCTATACTTAGTAATGTAATTAGTTCATTTTAGAATTTAGAAGCCGCAGTAAATTTAAAAGAATCCTTCAGTGGATGAGCAAAAAAGTGGTTTATAATTTGTAATGCTCATATAACTGTAACTGTTCGACGTAAAATCGTTTATCACACATTTTTTGAATTTTTTGAGTGATTTCCAAGAAAGGAATCTAGCAGACTACCATTATATAAAAAGGTAACAGGGCTGATTCTAGTAAGTATAGATCAGATAGTTTAACTTCTATTGTGCACAAAATAACAGAAACAGTTGTTAAAGAAAAATAAACTTGCAACACATATTGAATACAGAAATGCCTAAGTAGACAACATAAATTTGGATGTGCAAGAGATTTATGAATAAACAACAAAGTCACGTGATTATGGGGAACATATTATAGTTTTATCTTAATTTTATTTTCCAAAGAGTTTTTAAATTATATAAATGATTTAGAGAGGAATGTTATGAATACTCTAGTTAAGTTTGCAGGTAACACTAAAGTAGGACGAGTTAGTACATGCTCTGCAATCAACAAAATCATGACTGGTGCTTTTGGGCAAAATTCAGAGTTGTGTAGATGTAAAATTTCATGGAAGTAATTCTGTGTTTTTTCTGAAAGAAAGTAAACATTTCAGTTGTAGTGGTCATGTGTGGTATAGCAGGTTCAGTGGCTTAGAAAAAGGGCTGTTTTAATAAATAAGTAAATAATTGGCCAGCTTACTCTTCATGGGTTTGCAAGCTCATGTAGCTGCTGGAGGTTGATGCAGTAAGTGTGCGGTCTGTCTCAGTTGCTTCATCAGCTTATTGCTGTGCATGATTGAGATGCTGCGCCCACAGAAGCATATAAGAAAGAGCCAGCAGAAGCATAAAGGGGAAGAATATGAAATATGGAGAGACAGAGAAACAACTACCAGAAATAAAAAGAAAAAATTTGCAGATGAGAGCGAGAAGGGCAGGAGCATGAGGGAGCCAGTGTGACAGAAAGGAAAAAAGCGTGGCCAGTGCTCAAGAGGGGGCTAAAGGTTGCTCCTGCTGAGCAGCTTGGGAACAGGAACAGCAACAATACTCCAAAGGTCTCCTCCTTGCAAGACCAGTGATGGTAGCGGAAGATGAAAGTGAGAAGGCTTGGCAGCACCCTATGGAATGTTAAGGGATCGGTGGCAGGGAGGCAAGCTGGTCTGAACGATGTCTGCGCCTGTTGATCAATGTCTCTCTGGGCTGCAAGATCCAAATAGGATAAGTTGGAGAGATGTCATTTGTAAAGGGAAGTACTGGGAACTGTGGTTTTTAGAGAGGAGACTCCTGCATGTTTTTTAACTCCGTTTTAAATTATATATTTATGGCTTGTTTGCAACCTCCCCTATCACCAGAACACTTTGTGGATTATTTATTTATTTATCAGCACATTTCGAGCAACTGCGCTTTTGAACACTGTTTGGTTTTGGACTGTTTTAAGTAAAAGCACTGGAGCACTTTTGCACCCGCCCCTTGCTTTGTGTTGTGTCCTCTTCTGCTAGGCTTATCCCTCAGGTACGTTATTATCAGTAGTGGGTGGAGGTGGGTTGAGGTGGGTTCCAGAGACTCCCGAATGCTACGCTGAGGGTGGAGCCAACCAATACCGTTACACACTGCCCACAACCAGAGATATTGTACATAAGAAATTAAGTGAAAGATATTATATTACAAAACATTTTGTTTCAAACACATGACAAAGGAGTCTATTGTTGAATTATAAACGATACTTGTGGGGCTACAGTAGTATATTGTGTGCAGTTTTGGCATCCTTATTACAACAAAGACTTACCAGTGCTAGAGTAAGTCCCAAGATATGAGATACTAGACTGATTCTGATTCAGGCATAAAATAATATAAAATATTTAAAGATTTCTTTAATCTAAAATACTGTACTTTACACCAAGAGGTCACAAGTTGGAAGTGTTGAGAATTGTGAAGGGAATTCATACT
Source organism: Polypterus senegalus (assembly GCF_016835505.1). Classification (NCBI taxonomy): domain Eukaryota; kingdom Metazoa; phylum Chordata; class Cladistia; order Polypteriformes; family Polypteridae; genus Polypterus; species Polypterus senegalus. The sequence goes on from NC_053170.1 coordinate 62,206,429, forward strand.
GTAAATGCCAGCAGTTAATTTAAAGTAAAGTCTTCATTTCTGAAACATGGTGGTATAGATGGTAGTTGGGTTAGGGTTAATTTCATATTAACATTAAACTGTATTTTTTTTACTTAATATACTTAATAATTTAGAAAATGGATGAAGTTCTTTGTGTTGCTGTATAATTCATTAACATCAGTGGTTATTTATAATGTATTGCTTTCTATTGTCTTTTTAGTTGATAAGGTTTTATTTTGCCAACCTCAACCAGACTAATGTCATCTATCCTTAATTGGCTTGTTAATAGATATTGGTCATGTTGATTTCCTGGAAAATGTTTCTAAGCTTTCTGAAAGACCCTACGTTATTGTTGGCCTTCATTTTGATCAGGTAAATCTTTTTTTTTTTAGAAAAGCTCATGATGTTATAGTATAGCACCCTTCAGTATTTTGTGTAACATAATTGTTTAAATATACAATACACACTTAATATTGAAGTTGGAATGAAGATCTCATCATTGACTAATTCATTATAGCTCTTGAAGTGACTGAATCATTTGTACATTATAAAAATTACATTAAAAATGACTACTACAGTAAAACATTTTTCAGAATTGATTTAAATCTAGAAATTATGTTTCCTAATCACTTCCGTGGCAATCTGTGTGGCTATTCTCTCTAAATCTACATATTTCTGCATAACAGAAAAACACCTTTACCAAGTACACAGTTCACACATATGAAACTGGATTTCAACATAGTTCATAGAAAATAAAATCTTAGTGAATTTATTTCAAAAGGCTGTATTTAATAGGATTTGTTAGCAGTTTATTGACTTCATCTCAGTTATTGGCGCAAATTATACAATTCTAAATGTTCTCTGATATGTTATGCCCCTAATTTTTAACAAAAGCATTCCCTAATGTTTCCCAAACAGGTTTGATAGACACCCTGGTAACCAGCTTGTTATTCCCTTGTAGGAAGTGAATCGTTACAAAGGAAAGAACTATCCTATTATGAATATCCATGAGCGGACACTTAGTGTGCTGGCTTGCAGGGTGAGTGCAGTGTCCACAGTTCACATTTATTTGCTAAATGGCATTAGTTTTATCCATTTTAACTGGTTTCAGTGGCATTCAACAGAAAAAAAAATATGGATTTTGTAAGTGCTGACAGTCATTCTGCTGTACATTAGTGCTGGGAGGTCTACTGGTTCATACTGAAAAATGTTTTTTATTTTTGTTATGATATGGATTTTTCTTATACCGCAACACCGGTTTAAATAGCCTAAATAACGTTTGGAACGAGGCGCAGCGGGAAACTGTTTAAGGAGGGATCTTTTTCACTGCTACACCACTAAGCACGCATGCAACAGAGTACATGCATTAGTGGAGGTATTGAGCGGTGACATTGGACAGAGAACATTCCAAAACTGAAGGAGGAGCAGACGATAAAAGTTGAATATGATGACACAGAAGTACTTTTGCCAAAAAAAGGAGCCGTGTCTGTTGTCTGGAGATACTTTGGTTTTAAAAGGTTGGATGTGGACAAAATAACTATTTACTAAAAATGCTGTCGAGCTAAAGTTTTCACTGGAGGTGGTAACACGAGCAATTTGCTGCACCACCTTAGCTGCAAACATACTTTGGAGTACCATAAATGTATGGAACTAAGATTGGCACTCTCCATTTCCTCAGGTAAAACTGAAAAAGCTAGAGGACACTCGAGTCTGATGTCACTTGTAGACGCTTTTGCTAGAGGTACTGCCTACGACAAAAAAAAGCAAGCAGTGGATCAAGATAACCAACACCGTTAAATCCATATAGCTAACATGTTAGTGGACAGAAATTGTTAACATTAACAGAAAGTGTAGTTGGGTTACAAAAAATATTTACTATTTATTCTTTTTCTAAGACATGTTCAGTACAATACAACTTTTGACAAGCACCTTTGGATATTTTGCTAAGTCTAAATCCCTCTTTGGATGGTTGAAAATATGTTGTCTGAATTATAGTTTAAATTATTTGCAAAATTTGTTCAGTAAAAAGGTTCTATATTTTGACTGCAACTGTCATGCAATGTGATTCCTTCTCTTCATTAGTGCCACCCCTTGAAAACTATCAATTTATGGCACCATGCAAACCTGTATTAATACTTGTGGGCACATAAAAATGTTTTTTTTTGTACAATGTACAATTCTCATGACAGTGGAACAGGTTATTCTTAGCCAGTCTACTGCAGTAATTACAGTGGAAAATGTGGTTAACATCCACTTGTGCATGGGAAAAAATACCGTCAAATACCATGAAACCGGTATAATTTTGAAAAATACCTTGATATTAAATTTTGGTCATACTGCCCAGCACTACTGTACATCACCTCTCTCTTCTTTGTAATTCGTGTCTTGGTCTATTTTGCAATTGATGAAACAGTGAACAATTAAATGCCATATTAGTTTTATGGCACCTTCATTGCAGCATGCAGAATTGCATATTGACAGATCAACTGCATTCTTCATTCCCTTACCTATCTCTGATTGTTTATACTGCAAGGAGTATAATAATCCCTTAAAATAGTGAAAATCCCCAAAAAGCTTCAAGTATTCTCTTCTGGTCTGAAAAAGAACATCCAGTGTACAATCTTAACTTGACATCCCCCTGAGTGTGAATAAAATGTTTCATGTGTTAGGATTAAGGCGTAGAGGGCAAAACACATTATTGGAAAAAATTGTACAGTTGTGCTTAATATGATAGGTACCAAGACTGATTCAATGTTTAACTAAACTGCATATAACAGTTTATTCTTTTTCATTGTAGTATGTATCTGAAGTTGTCATTGGAGCACCTTATGCAGTTACTTCTGATCTACTTGACCACTTTAAGGTAAACCCCAAAGCTAAGATTCATGTAAGAAGCAGGAACTGCTTTGTTAATACTGCTTTTATAATTTATAATTTAAACTTTATGCAGTCCATTTGGCTTCCCAACACATGTATAATAGTATTATATTCATTTTTTGGAGCACTTGTAGACACTATTGCATATGTACTTTATTAGAAGATTATCTATTTATGTTTTTAAAAATTCATAGAATTCAACAATATTTAGTACTGTAGTGTTGCTTTAGTCATAATAATGCTTCAATAGTCTGCAGACTTGTATTTCTATTAATCTAAACCAGCCTTCTTTAGTCTAATTATGTCACTTTGTAACTCATATATGTTGAGTTTAGTTAAATGGGAGGTAACCTGTCCATCTTATGGAATTGCAGTTGTTTATTGATATGCTGTTGCTCTGAAAGTATTTATAATAGTATGTGTGATTTCATCTATCTATCTGCTTTCTAAACCTGCTTATCCAGGGCAGGGCAGGGCTGTGGGAAAACTTGAGTTTATCACAGCAAGCATTGGGCACAAAGAAGGAACAATCCCTGGATAAGGAACAATCCCTGGATAAGGAATGAGCCCAACACAGGTTAAACACACAGAACAGGGGCCAGATTACCATCAGCAGTCCACCTAACACTCATGATTTTAGTCTCTGACAGAAAACTGGAGCACCTGGAAGTCTCTCGGTATGGGTAAAACGTGCACATTCCACTTGGGTATCATTTGGGCTTTGAGTCCTGGTATCCTTATTGTGAAACGGCAGAAAAGATAAATGGGTTTTTAATTTACTGAAAATTGAGTTGATCAACAATACATGCAAACCCAGCTAACGGCTAGTTTTGACTATACTTCAAACGGACTGCAAACTTGGCAGGAATAGCAAAGAAGACCCAAATGTACTTAATGCCTGCAACACCAGAAAAAATAAGTCCTAAACATATGCTGTGATCGTGAAGGCCTAAGAAGCTCAGTTTCACTGTACCGCAAGAGTTGTTTGTCCAAAGGAAGGAGGAGGCGACATGCTGGTGCAAGAGTAAAAGCAAAGTGAAAACATTTTAGAACTGTTCTGTTGAACATTGTAGTGGGCAATGTTCAATTGATGTCAAATAAGGTAGATGAACTGTAGCTCTTAACAATGAAGAATGAATGTGTTAAGAACACATTGCATTAGTGTTTAGGAAAGCAAGGGTTATTGTCACCTTCAAAAATGAAATACGATGTACGTACAGTGCAGCCAATAATTATTTGCACACTGTGGTCAAAAGTGAAAATGAAATTGAGGATATTTAGGAACCTGCGGCGGTCTGGCGCCCTGCCCGGGGTTTGTTTCCTGCCTTGTGCCCTGTGTTGGCTAGTATTGGCTCCAGCAGACCCTCGTGACCCTGTAGTTCGGATATAGCAGGGTGGATAATGAATGGATGGATGGATATTTAGGAACAAAATGTAAAAACTATCTAAAATGTTGCAATTACTTTTATGTTATGTAAAGAAACAAGAACAACTTCTATCTGGAAGTTTATTGCATTCAAACGTTTATTTGTACACCTGGCCACTGGAGTTTTCTCAAAGTCCTGCTCAGTATTTTGTAGGCTCTTCTTTGCCAGCAATAATAGCATGCAGCCTCCTGGGCATGCTTTTAACAAGGGTGTTGCAAATGGCTGGGTCAAGGCTCTCCCATGTCCCCAGCAGCATGTCTTTCAAATTCATTTGTTTGTTCTTTATACTAATACATGGCTTCTTACAAAAGACCCTTCCATGCAGCCCATGTTAGTTGAGCCTTTCACTTATTGTTTGTGTGCAAACCTGAATTCCTGTATCCTCCTTGACTTGCTTTACAATTTGTGGAGCGGACAACTTTTGGTTTTTCATGGCAAACTCTTTGATGCACTTCTCTGTTCTGGTACTGGTCTTTCTTTTTTCCTTATTTCCTCCAGACTAACAATTTCACTGGACTTCTTGAATTTCTGAATTATGTAGTGCATGGTAGTGTGTCTCATATCAGGTCTGGAAGCAATTTTCTTGAACAGAAAGACTCTATTGTGTAATTTTATGACTCCCTTAATTAATTGGATAATTCAGCAGTTTTAGCCATGTTGGGAAAATCAACTAAGCCTGTAAATGCATTTATGGAGAATGATCACCAAGGCTACTTGTAGATACTAAGGACATCCAACTACCTGCCTATGTGGAACATCTGTTGTTATGTATTGTGTTAAACTATCTCCGTTATCACTGGGAACTCCTCCCATTGTGACATATATGCTCAACTCTATGAATGGCCAGATGTACAAATAATGGTTTGAAGGCAATAAATTACATAATTTGAAAACACTTCCAGATTATGTTTTGAATAACAGTTTTTCTTGTTTCTTTACATAACACACAACTAATTGTAACATTTTAGAACAAGATTGTTCTTCAGTATCCTCAATTTCATTTCCATTGTTGACCATTTTTTTCACAATGTACAAATATTTTTTTCTGCACTGTATCTGTACCCCTTAATTATTTAGTACTGTAGTTCTGTCCAGTTTATTTAATTGTTAAGCCTTTAAACCATACAGTATATGGACCAGAGGGAACATTTAACAGGGAGACAGAAACATTTTTTTGTTTAATATGTGAGTAAGGTATAGGGTAAACTTCATATGCCTATCACATCAAAAAGTGTTTCATACATAACAGAAACACTGATTCTGAATGAAGTAAAAACCTGGGTATTACCACATTTATCTTAGTAAATAAGAAATATGCAGTATGACCAACTTTTTACATGTTATTTCTACCTGTTACTTTCTCCTGTACAAACTGCAGCTTAGAGGTGACTTGTATTTAATCTCTGACTTTAAGTCACTTTTAGTGTAGGAAGGAAGTGGAAGTTGTAAAGTGGCTCGTAACAGTATATTTATATGGATCGATAGATATACAGTTTATAATAGAAGGATGATTAAAATATTTAAAGCCCGGCCAATTAAAAGAAACATCAGTAGAGACGAGATTTATTTTTAAAATACAAGCCACATGAACAGTATTTTCTTTAAAATTTCTCCAAGTCTGAATTCATTAGTTTAAAATCCTCCTTGGAAAATAGAACGCAGTGATGCTTCATTTCAGGAAGCAAAATTCTGATCATCCAACATGGACAGACCTTCCTCAAGTTTAATAGATTCAACTTGCCTTTTACTAATACTGCTTGTCTGCTATCTTATGCACCATCACCATTTGATTCTCAGTTATGATTTGCTCTACAGTTGTCAATGTCATAGGCTGGCCAGATTTTGGGCCCTGTTCGGTAAATGTCCTACCATGATGAAATCCTGCAGCATATGAATATGAGATATAAGGTGTACTTGTTGTGATGCACAGTATTAAGGAGATAATTAATCTCAGAAGGTGTATCTGTTCTCTAGTATTTAGAGCTATCTTACACACTTTAAATGGTTGATTCTCATTATATTTTTTTCTGAGCTACAGCAAAATGTACAGTAATCCCTCCTTGATCGCGGGGATTGCGTTCCAGAACCCCCCATGATAGGTGAAAATCCGCGAAGTAGAAACCATATGTTTGTATGGTTATTTTTATATATTTTAAGTCTTTAGAAACTCTCACACACTATTTATAAATATTCTCAGCACAGTTATACAGTAAACCCTTGTTTATCGCGGTTAATCCGCTCCAGACAGATAAATGAATTTCCACGAAGTAGTATTCTTTATTTATAAATCTAATATTTTCACAGTTGGAGCATAGAAAACCTGTTTCCGACCTTCTAAATACGTTTTTTAACATTATTGGAGCCCTCTAGACATGAAATAACACCCTTTAATCAAAAGTTTAAACTGTGCTCCATGACAAGACAGACATTCACAATTAAAAGAATGCAAACATATCTTCCTCTTCAAAGGAGTGCCGTCAGGAGCAGAGAATGTCAGAGAGAGAGAGAAATGTAAACAATCAAAAATCAATAGGTCTGTTGGGCTTTTAAGAATACGAAGCACCCGCGATAAAGCGGCCACAATGAAGGGATCAATGTGAAGGTAGTCTTTCAGCATTTTTTTACAGGAGCATCCGTATCTTCTAAGCAAACAGCCTTAATGCAAACAGCCCCTCTGCTCACACCCCCTCCGTCAGGAGCAGAGAATGTCAGAGAGAGTGAGAGAGACAAAAGTAAACAATCAAAAATCAATACGAGCTGTTAGAGCTTTGAAGTGTGCGAAGCACCACGCGGGAAGCATATCGTATATCATTGAGGAGTTTTATTTAATACGTAATACGTGCTCTGATAGGGTAGCTTCTCAGCCATCTGCCAATAGCGTCCCTTGTATGAAATCAACTGGGCAAACAAACTGAGGAAGCGTGTACCATAAATTAAAAGACCCTTTGTCTGCAGAAATCCACGAACCAGCGAAAAATCCGAGATATATATTTAGATATGCTTACATTTAAAATTTGTGATGGAGTGAAGCCGCGAAAGTCGAAGCGCGATATAGCGTGGGATCACTGTACTTTGAAACGCATGCTCGCCTTCACAAGTGCACACCATATACATGCTTACCACATGGGTAAACATGGTAATTGATTTGTTTCCACCCATTTTTAATTTTTTGTTAGTTTTTCAGTATGCAATTTTAATTTCAGTTTAGTTTTGTTTTTCACGTTGCTTATAGTTTTATTTTTATTTTATTTAATAATAAAAACACCCTCTTCTACACGGTGGTGTGCTGGGGAGACAGCATAAAGAAGAAAGATGTCTCACGCCTGGACAAACTTGTTAAGAAGGCAGGCTCTATTGTAGGAATAAAGTTGGACAGTTTAACATCTGTAGCAGAGCGACGGGCACTAAGTAAACTCCTGTCAATCATGAAGAATCCACTGCATCCACTGAACAGTGTCATCTCCAGACAGAGGAGTAGCTTCAGTGACATACGTTTGTCACTGTCTTGCTCCACTGACAGACTGAGGAGATCGTTCCTCCCCCACACTATGCGACTCTTCAGTTCCACCCGGGGGAGTAAATGCTAACATTATTCAATGTTATTGTCTGTTTTTACATGGATTTTTATTAATCCTTAATTTAATATTGTTTTTTTGTATCAGTATACTGCTGCTGGATTATGTGAATTTCCCCTTGGGATTAATAAAGTATCTATCTATCTATCTATCTAATCTATCTATCTAAAATACTAAATTCAATACTAAAAGAAGGCTCTCATATAAGAAAAATGTTTTTGTTTAATGTAGCCTTACAAACTTATGACAAGACAAATATTGTGCCTGGGCGGTATAAAGGAAATGCAGTTTCACACAATATAATTGGTGAAATGCATATTAGTTTTGAAGTTTTAAGCCTGAACACTATTTGAAGAAGAGAAGTTTAGGCATGAAAATATTCAGTCCAGCATAGGCTGTCAATTCCTATTCACCTAACTTTTGTAAATTATATTTTAGGTTGCCCAAGTACTGCTATCAGTTGTGCTGTCTCAATAGGCGTGTGCGATATACATCGTTTATGATTATATCTTAATTGCTGTTTTAACGGTGTGCGAGATTAAATTATCAAGTATGTAACACGCTTTGCAATAAAAAAAGAAACACAGAGTGCATTAACTAATGAAACAGTATTGACCACTGTGCGTGCGTAAAAGCGAGTTGCTTAGGCGTGCACGTCCAGCAAGCCGCAAGTTAGCGTCGCTCCGTACCTCAAAATGAGTGAACAAACAGAGTCAGAGTCAGAATTAATTGCCAGATGTGGTTCATTCTAATCGCATTGCAGTGGTTTGGTTTTGAAAAGACTGATGTTGCTCAAAAGACGGCAATCTTCAAACTATGTGGTAAATCGGTTGTTGTTAAAGACCGTTCGACAACTAACTTGTTTCACCATTTGTTAACTAACCACCACAAAGAATACGAAAAGCTTAAGGAGTCAACTGTCCAGCACGAGTCTAAAGTAACCAAGGTACAAGCACAAAAACACACTCAGCAAACTTTAGCGGACTCATTCTGCAAAAAAAGTGCCTTACGACAAGAAAAGCAACAGATGGCATTACATAACAAATGTCGTCATCAATTACATTGCAAAAGATATGGTGCCAATTCAAGTGGTTGAGAGAGATATTTTTAAACAACTTTTGAATACTTTAGACGCAAGGTACACACTGCCTTGCCGAAAATATTTCAGTCAAACAGCTCTGCATAAGTTGTATGATTCGTGTCACCAAACTCTGACGCATAAACTGCAAACGGTTTCCCATTTTACCACAACAACGGATTTATGGTCAAGCTGAACATCCGAGCCATACCTCTCCCTGACGGTGCATTTCATTGACGAAAACTGGCAACTGCAAAGCTTCTGTTTGCAAACATCCTACTTCCCACAAGATCACATCATTGCACAAGGTCTGAAAGATGCGCTGGCATCTTGGTCACTGCGATAAGACCGCATGGTCTGCATGACAACAGGCAGCAGGGCTAACGTTGTCAGTGCACTACGGATTAATAACTGGAAAAGGCTACCTTGTTTTGGGCATAGGCTTCATATTGCGATTGGTGAGTAATTTGGGGTTCCACTATAAAATGCAGTTTAGGTTAAATTGATCTTATTTATTATGACGTTTAAAAATACAAAAAGACCTGATAAGTAAAGCTATAGATGACAAAAATATAATTCAATATAATTTCAAATAATACATTACATTATCTTGGAATTATCGTTATCGTCAAAGTCTCAGAAAATTTCGAGATATTTTTTTTTTTTCCAATATCGCACACCCCTATGTCTCAAGCATATTGCATATATCTGTAGTTCTCTATGTGAAGACATAGTTTTATGGTTAATGTGAAGTTTACCTTTAATCTGCTTCCATCAGTGTTTTGTAAGAGATGGGCTCCTATTACAGTAGCAGTTGGCATACACTGTTCTAATTTTCTTCATGATTTAAAATTTGACTGCACTGTTGTGGTTTGCATGGTTTCTTTAATAATATTTAGATAGCATGATTTGCCTATTTTTTGCTATGTAGTATTACAATATGGGCATTACCTTCTCCTTCAGATTGACCTAGTTTGCCATGGAAGAACTGAAGTTATTCCCGATAAAGATAATTCAGATCCATATGAGGTAATTTGTTTTAAGATATATGCATATTCATTGTTCACTTTCAGCATGTCAAATGTGAAGTACAGAATCTTTGTAATGTGAAAATGAACACTGAGTTTAAAATACATGTCTTATTAAACATTTTCTGTTTTAATATGTTAATTACAGTATGTAAATGCGACTGCATTACAAATAAAGCTCCTTCCACTCATGTTTTACTTGTTCTTTTGCTTTATATGCAGGAGCCAAAAAAAAGGGGTATCTTCCGAAATGTGAACAGCGGAAACAGCTTAACAACAGATGATATTGTGCAGAGAATAATCAAAAACAGGTACAAGGTTTCTTTAGGGACATCACACACACTCTGACCAAGCATCAGATAAAGTGTTTGCTTTATTATTTTGTGTCAGTATTGAATTATACAGTTTCTTAATAATATTGTTTACTTTTACCATGATAAAAGTACATGACAGGCCAAGAAGAATCTCATATTTTACAGGTTCAGGAGAAAAACATAGTTAGATATGAAGAAAAGGGTCAGAACCAAGAAGTCAGAAATGTCCAGCACCAAAAAAAACGCTATCAAGAGTTGGAAGTCAACACTGCACCAAATATAAGCAGCCGACAAAAGTTGCTTTCCCAGTATCCACAATCTTGGATCTTGCAGTCAGTTTTAGGTTGGCTTTTATACCATCAAATGGATGATGCATGTTGCATGAGATCTGAGACCATACCCCTAGTAACTGCCTGTTGAGTCTAGACAATTAACCTGCAAAATGGCAGCCCCAAAATAAAAACAAAATACTCTCTAGATAACCACAAAAACTAAATGAAAATAAAAAATTACATAGTCATGTCATGTCATTTTCTAACCAACTTAATCCAGACCATGATCATGGAGAGTGTTAGAGATTATCCTAACTAGCACTGGATGCAAGTCAGGAACAATCCTTGGACATGGCGCCATTTCATCACAGGGTGAACACACACTTGGACCAATTTAGCAATTTAGCCAATTCACCATAACCTCTATGGGAGGAGCACCAAGAGGAAACACATGCAGACAAAGGAAAACATCCAAACTCCAGGTTGCGAACCCTGGTCTCTTTACTATGAGGCAGCAGTGCTACCATTGCACCTCCATGCTGCCCATTATGACATACTGAATCTAGAAACCAGAAAAATATAATTCGCTTCTCCATGTAACAGTACCCCCAAAATCACTTTTAAAAACGAAGAAAAATGTATGCACATACAAAGGCTCGTAATGTGCATACACAACTTACCATGCAAACATCAAGATTTATAAATAAAAACTGGATGGGAGAAGAGGTGTATATTTACGACAACTCTGACCCCTGCATTCACAAAATTTCAGAGAAACTGGGAAATGACAGACCCTTCAAGTAGTGAAATGCAGTCAAACCTGGTAAACCTAACTCGCATACATGGTAATGCATATCACTGACTCATTATTAGAATGTGTGGTAACTTGACAGACATCATATTAAAGCTAAAATGTAATGAGCTTTATATGTATGCGACTGCATATCAACGAGGTTAACTAGCATAGTTCATTCATGGTTGTTTCGGAGTGGAACCGGGTGTGGTTAGAGCTGCGTTCACAAATGCACATTTACAAGATGATTGTGTGATTTATAAATGGTAAATTACATAGAAAAATTCTCATACCATGTTTTATAAATCTGAATTTATTTATTTATTTATTTTTTTTTTACTCTACACATTTTCCTGTTTTTTGGCGTTCGGATATTTTCAAGGTTGAAATCATACAGTTTTATAAATTAGGTTGAATCCTCGTCCAGGCACTCTCTGTATGAAGTTTCCATATTTTCCTCATATCTGCATTGGTTGTTCTTTCTCTCCAAAAGACATGAATGTCAGGTAATTTGGCTGCTGTACTACTATTGGTCCAGTATACAATGAACTTGGGCCTCATCAGTACTTGCTTTACACCTTGCACCCAGTGCTACTAGGATAAGCAAAAACTCACAACCACTATGTACTAGATAAGTGGATTAGACATGAATGGATAGATGGATGGATGGATAAATGTTAATATTAAATATGTACTGTAAAGATAATATTTAAATTTTATGATTCAGACCTCTAAATTATAGTACAGTATAATAATCGTGATGTAAAAAAAATCAACACACATCTTTGGGTGATGTTATGGTAAGTAGATTTTAGTTTGTTAAAGAAATGTGTCTTAAATGAATTTCATTTTTTTCCTCAGTTTTCTATAATATATATATCTACAGTCAGTAATGACAAGTCCATCCGTCCATCCATTTTCCAACCCGCTGAATCCGAACACAGGGTCACGGGGGTCTGCTGGAGCCAATCCCAGCCAACACAGGGCACAAGGCAGGAACCAATCCTGGGCAGGGTGCCAACCCACCGCAGGACACACACAAACACTCCCACACACCAAGCACACACTAGGGCCAATTCAGAATCGCCAATCCACCTAACCTGCATGTCTTTGGACTGTGGGAGGAAACCGGAGCACCCGGAGGAAACCCACGCAGACACGGGGAGAACATGCAAACTCCACGCAGGGAGGACTCAGGAAGCAAACCCAGGTCTCCTAACTGCGAGGCAGCAGCGCTACCACTGCGCCACCGTGCCGCCCGTAATGACAAGTCCATTTTCAAATTCAATACTGTCTTACACTTGTTAGCCTTGATTGATTGGCTGTTCACCTTTCAAAATATTTAGCTTTGGTTATGTAGAGATTCCTATAATATAGTGCAAAAAGTGTTAAGATTTTCCTGAAAAGCTAGAAGGTTACTGAAGTTCAGTTTTGCAGTTCTCTCTTTAGCCACAAGCTATATTATATCAGTTAAACAATCTGTATACCATTTATTCAGATATGTACATTTTTTTTTAAATTAATTTTCATTATTATTTTCCAGGTTGCAGTTTGAAGCTCGAAACCAAAAGAAGGAAGCTAAAGAAATGGCTGTGATTCAGGCCATGAAAAAATATGAAGAGAAAGAGTTGAAGCTGCAAGACAGGAGAAATGTGGTGAATGAAGAACAAGAAAATTAAATAAGCTTAAAACTGAACAAATACTGAAAGCAGGCTGTTCCCTGCAAATATTTTGGTTTCTTCTTTTTACCTATGTGGCATTTTACAACTTTTCATCCTGGTTAAACCGAAAATCTTGCACTTGTTTGCATAAACTTATTGTTGAAAGCACATTCTCTCCTCAAGAAGGATTGATTTAAAGCCATGTGTTTGAAAATTCAGCACATATGTGTTGACCTTGTATCACTCCAGAACTAGGCTTCTTAAATTTTCCAGGGATACTTGTGTCAAGTGGCTTTCATTCCATCCCATTTCATAAGAGGAGACAAATTTCTGCCTGTAGTGGTACTTCATTTTAAATCAGTCAGTTGTTTGCTACTCTCTTTCTGGAGAGTCGTTATGGAAATAACATTTAAAATGAAAATGACAAAGGTGTTGTTTTCTATCCAATAGTACAGGAACCAAATTCATTTTCTATTGAATGATTATTTCCTTTTTTGGTATTTGCTTCCTAATTATTAAGTAGTTTCCTCTAAAAGTCACAAGTAATTTTTTCCAAAGGAAACACTAGGCATCGTGTGCTGTTAAATTACATTTAAACAAATGAGATCGTAATCCTTGATAAATGAGTTCTACAAAGCAGTTTTATTTTTGTTATGTACACCATGAAAACATTTTAGAAGTTCCTTTGTAATTTGAAAGAAACCCCACTGAAGATTGATACAAAAATGGCAATTCAAAAAAATAATACTGTGTATAATTTAACAAGGACTTTAATTAAGGCAGAATGGCATCTCTTTGTGTAAGGATCTGCACCATTACTGCCAGTAGGGATCCTACTCTTTTGGACCCTTGAGCCAGGCCCTTAACCTGAAAATTGCGCCAAGGGCACTATACAATGGTTGACCCTGCACTCTGACTCCCAAAGGTCATGCAAAATAAAATTTCCCCTTGGGGATTAACGAAGTATATCACAAAGTAGGTACTGTGTTCACGTGGGTGTCCCCTGGTACTAAGTTTGAAACGACTTATTTCCTTTGCATTGTAAGGGCCAGAATATACTTGATGTTACGCAGCTTGAACACTTGTGGACACTGCTTCCACGCAAGCAGTGTACTGACAAAACTTGTGCACGTGCATTATGTAATTCTGGAAGATTCCACCTGGTGGCAGAGTGAGAAATTATCGCTGTGAGAAAACAACATCTGGTTTCACTGTGTTGTGAGTTGAGAGACCACAGATGTTGAAGATAAAAATTTTTTGCATTCTGATGCTGTTGCAAAGGTGCAAAAAAAGATAGCAACAGTGACACAGAAGATGGTATTTGAAACCTTTAAATATATTGTGCCATTACGATGGGGAATTTGAAAAGCTTGGATTACCTATGTGAGAAATGGATGAAGAAACATACCATGAGTACTTCTCTATGTCAGCATTTAAGTTTGATGATTTGCTTCAACACATGAAACTGTTCAAACATTGAAGCACGCACATTGAGTCATGTTGATGGTGAGCAACGATGCTGATGTCATGTACCAAAACTTAAAAACACTGCCACACAAATTTTAATTGGAACTGCAAGTTGCACACAAGTCGCGTTAATTTCTGACGATGTGCTCAGAGAACACTTCAAAAAAGTGTTACAAACGCGTGGCAGCCATGATGCGTCTGTGGAAGCTTTCCGAGTGTCAAGTATATCCCAGGTAAAAACATGTTTTATAGAAACTGCTGCTTTCTTTAGCACAATTGCACAGTGACTAGCTCTGTAGTCTCGGAGCTTCAATGGTTTTAAATTCTTGCTCGGTCACACTGTTTCATTCCAGCTACTCAGTTTTTCCACTAACATCCCAACCACATGCAGGTTAGGGTTAATTGATTACTCTAAACTGGCCTGGTTTGAGTGAGGGCAGATGTATGCAAGAGTAAGATGAGCATCCTGTGCAGACTTCGCATTCTTTGTTGTCAATGTAGTCCTTGGAGTAACCCTGAATTTAGGTAAAATGGATCCAGAACATTGATGGGTTGAATTGATACTTGTGATATAATTCACACTCACTGCTGGACCTGCTTTTTGTCCAGTGTAGTGACTGAATCTGTAATCAAGCCCAAGAATCTTAACACTGTACGGGCACCAACTCCTGCTGTTATGCCTTCCTGCATCTGTAAGTAACATCAATTAGAAAGGAGTAAGGTACTAAGTGCAACTTGTTGTATGATTATATACAGCAGTGGTCTTTACCTGATTGGTATTATAAAAAGATTTGCTTTGCCCTCAGGCCTCTGAATGTTTGATAATGCTATAAAACACTACAGTGATTGTGAGAAGTTCATACATTTGTAGCTTTGGTTGATGGTAGATTCTACTTAATATTGAAGTGTTTAAGCCTGTATCTATAAAACCATAAAGATTCTGCATTTCTGCATTTAATTTTGGTTTGCTTTTTAAATCAAAGGTTATTTGCTAATCCATTCTAGATTTTACTTATTTATAAGACCTTATTTTTTTTACATTAAGTTATAACGTTCTATGTAAATGTGTAGTAATTTTAATGGTATTTTCCTGAGGAGATACTTCTGTAGTCTGTGGCAAATGCCCAAAGGTTGCTGAGTCATTGTGTGAAGCCTGGAATATTTTGGAATGTTCTGCTGATCAACATGATATAAGTTTTGAAATTTAAGATTTGTTCAGAATTATTCATTATATAGAAAGAAAAATGCTGTAATGTTAACAATGCAAAATTAAGAAAGAATGTCTTAATGGTGTTATATTTGGGCAGGCTGTTCTCAGGCTGCAGCATGTATAATCCAAATTTCACAAAATATAATGCAATTTATAATAGATTGTTTAACCCTACAGATGTCAGGAAAGCTGCGTTAACATCAATTTATGTTACTGCACCCCAGCACGTCCTTGTGTCCTCTTGGACTGCAGGTAACCTCTTTGTGAACGTAGTCACTTACAAATGTTTGCATTGGTAGCTAATGGAATGTTAAGTACTTATCAAACACTATTAGTCATCAGTTTAATTTCCTTGGATATCATCAAAATATGCACCATAGTACCCTTATGTTTTTTAAAGAGCCTGAAATTTTAACTTATTTATTTTTGTTTTGTAAATTGTAACTGTTTAATTTTTAAATAATAAGTGAATTGCTAGGAACTATCTAAGTATATGTACATTTCTGGCACTTTTTTCTGAATAAAACATCTTTATGTCATAACAAAATGCATAATTTAAAGCTTTTAAAGTATACAGTTGAATGTACAGTATATAAAATATATTTGAATAAAATCTAAAAACTATTATACAGTAATTTCTGCTTATTATTTTTGGAGTTATTTAACATTTGGCTGTGAGGCTTGTTCCTGATCAGCTTAACTGTCTCTTGGTCTTAATATCATAGCAAATACATGACCAACTGAGAGGTGAAACACTATTTGTAAAGAATTAAGACTGTCCCTAAAATAAATAGGACAGAATAAAATATGTTAACTTTTGTAGCATTTTTATTATGTATTAAATATTGTTTACTTTTGAAATGTGCGATAACAACTGACTATTTGTTGGAAATTTCTGCATGAAAGTATTTCTGCATTAGTGTGCAGCTTGTGGGTTCTAATGTGCTGCACTGAAGTAAAACCCAAAAGTCACAACGCATTTCGAAAAATGTGAGACCCCCAATTTATGGAACTTAATTTATTATTGCCTAGTATTTAGCATAGGCCAGCTTTGGGTGGTTATAGTTTGGTAGAATTAGCCCAGTTGATATATGTACAGTGTGTATGTCAAACTTAAGTTAAATGTAAAGGTGTGGCTCACTAGCTGGTCTTGTCGCATTAGAGAGTTTAGCTGTTATGCCCGAAATACATTGAAAATAACTCGGAAGCTGGCAAAACCAGAGAGCCTGCATTTTTGGTTTATTCAGATAACAAGTAGAGACAAATGCCACTTGTTTTACTTTCAGTTAGTGTTGCTGCACCTGCCCCCTTGGACAGGAAATGTTCTTAGCAGCCATTGCAACGGACGGTATAGCAGTTTGTATTCCTGAATGCTTGCTAACACCATGATTCTTTTGTTGATGTGTGTTTGGGACCATGTATTTCTAAAGGGGGTGAGGGGGCAAGAAAACTCATTAATTCCTAGATCTGCACTATCTGTTGTACATCTGCTTTGCTGGTAAGATATGATGTGAGCACAGACATACTGTCTCATTTTTATTGAACATGCTTATTGTGGGTTTGGTTCTGTCTAGTTTTCTGAATTTGACAATACTGTACATAAAAGTTAAATATGACTAACAAATTGTTGGTCATGTTCTTGTTATGTCATAACCTGACTTGATAAAACAAAAATAAAAAAAATGTGATTGGCCTGTTAATCTTTGCATTCTTGTCTTGTGGTTCATTTGTGTTTTTTTAATACTTTTAATAACAAATGGCTGTTTTGTGCTTTTCTGTGTGTTCTGTTTGCACCTAATTTGTAGTTCTGCCTTATGATGCTGGATGTTTCCAGAACATACATCAACTGTTGTCCCACTGATCTTGGAGTGAAGCAAACTGGCCAGCCACACATGCAGGAAGTTGTAACTAGTGAGGTGGTGTGTTTCTATGAAATGTTGAAGTGTTATAAATTGGTAAAGTGTACAACAAGGCTTCAGCTGGACTTGGAAGAGAGTTAGTTGTGTCTTGTCTTTTAATATCCTGGTACAGGTTGTAATTTGATGTCTATATTGTCTAAGGACATTCCACAAGTTGCTGAAAGAAGCACCTTGTACACAAAAAACAGGAGGGAATAACCTTTAAATGAAGTTTGGAGTAGACCCCAACAATACCCCATTCTGTGCTGAGCAAATTCATCATCTAGAATCAAGTGTGCCCTTTAGCTGGAAACATTCTCGGAGCGAAACCTGCATACAGCATATATTCTGTATGTAAACCAAATCCCTAGGGTACTGTAGGCAGTTCAAGACCTCCAACATGTCTGAGGATCAAAAAAGCAATCCCAGTGCTGGAATAGTTTGATAAATTGGCATGGCATACCATATAAAGTTATGATAAAGTGCGTACTTAGAAAGAAAAACTTTTGAAAATTTTCTTGTTCAAAAAAAACAAAAAAAACAAACTTGTTCTTACCACATATACAGTAAGGTCAGACAGATTGTGTTAACCATTAGCAAATCTTCAGGGGGCTCTGAAGATTTTCATTTAGTGCTCTCCCCTCATTACAACCTCATTTCTCCTTGGGACTTTTGAAAGGTACATTAATGTGTCAATTTTAAGTTGTACAAGCAGTATTATAGATGACAGTATCTTGAAGTTTTAGAATACAGTAATTCATTTTTTGCACACCCACCAACTCTGATTACAACAAAAATACCCAATGAAATTATTTAAAACACAATGTAGCCTGGATTTTAATTTGGCCCAACAGTACCCAATTTTGCCATCTTCAAACTAAGAGGCGATTGTCATTGTTTTTATTCATTTATTTTTTGAGCCCACTTTTCCATTATTGATTGATATTCAAAGAGGTGTAATTCTGGGAGGAGTCAGGGAGGGCGGCAGGCGCTTGCACGTGCGTTACATTTCATGTTGACCGGGATTTATATAGCGGAAGAGCATGGAAGTTGGAGTACAGATTTATGCATCTGGATTTTTTTGTGAGTGTGAGCATTTCTGTTTTTGTCCATATGCCACATTTTAGTGTGAATTCTACACACAGTGTTATGGATGAAGCCCCAGGACAGAGCACAGTATGGCGCACTCCGCGCTACTGCTTACCACACCAAGGAAAGATGTACTGTAAATGCAGAAGAATTAAAATGTTTGTAGATTGTTCATGTTCAAAAGGACTCACTGCCACAGTGCGAGAGCAGAGTGGGCCAACCTACATTGTATTCAGAAAGTGTCTGGACCCCTTCACTTGTTATATTGTAGATTTGTGCTGAAATCATTTATACTCATTTTTACCTTGTCAAGCAACACTTAACAGTTTCAGAATGACCAAGCCATAACAGGATTTTAGACATTTTTGCAAATGTAATAATAATAAAAAACTGAAATATCTCTTTGACACAAGTATTTAGAACCTTTACTCAGGACTTAGCTGACGGACCTTTGGCAACCATCACAGCCTGGAGTCCTCTTGAGTTTGATGTGACAAGCGGAGCAGACCTGAATTTGGGAATTTTCGACTTTTCTTTTCTGCAGATTCGTCAGGTTGGATGGAGACCTTGGGTGGAGAGTTATTTTCAGGTCTCCCCAGATATGTTCAACTGGGTTTAAGTCTGGGCTTTGGCTGGGCAACTCAAAGACATTCACAGAGTTGTCCCCAAGCCGCTCCTGTGTTATCTTTGCTTTGCACTTGGGGTCACTGTTGGTCTAATCTAGTGCTTCTCAATTATTTTCTGTCATGCCCCCCCCTAGGAAGAAGAAAACATCTCGCGCCCCCCGCGCGACTATTAATAGTATCATTTGTCTATAAAATTGTTATAAGTACAAGTATAAAAAAGCATGTTCCCCTAGGTCAAACGCGCCCCCCACTATTTGAGAAGCACTGGTCTAATCTGAGGTCCAGAGTGCTCGAAAGCAGATTTTCATTAAGGATATTTCTGTACTTTGTGCTATTCACCTTTCCCTCATCCCTGTCTAGTCTCCCAGCCCCTGGCATTGAAAAGCAACTCCACAGTATATTTCTGTCACCACCATGTTTCACCACTGGAATGGCACTGCACAGGTGATGAGCGGTGTCTGGTTTCCTCCAGCTTAGAATTGAGGCAGGACAGTTCATTCTTAGTTTCATCAAAGCAGAGAACCTTATTTCTCACTGTCAAAGTATTTTAGTTGTGTCTTTTACAGTGGGGAGGCTTTTGTCTGGCTAGTCTGACAGAAAGCCCAGCACAGCAGAGTGTTGCAGTGAGGGTTGTCCTTCTGGAAGTTCCTCCCATCCACACAAAGGTCCTGTGGAACTCGGGCAGAGTTATCATTGTGTACATGGTCACCTCTCCCACCAATTGCACAGTTTGGCCCAGTGGCCAGTTAGAGAATGAGTCATGGTTGTTCCAAATTTAATTTATGAGTTATGGGGGCCACCATGCTTCTTGGGAATATTCAGTGCTGATGTAGCCTCCTCCACATCTGTGCATGAACAAAATCCCATTTCTATGCTCAGCAGGTAATTATTTTGACCTCTTGGCTTTGTTTTAAGTCTGATAACAGGGCATTGGGGAAAGTATTCATTCCCCTTGGTGTTTGTCTTGTTTTGGGGGGTTAGCGCCATTTGGGTTACACAACATGTCTACCAAGGTGCAGAATATTTTTTATTGTGACACAAACAATAATTAAGACAGAAAAAAACAGAAATCTGAAGTGTGCATAGGTATTCACCCCAAGTCAATGCTTTGTAGAGTCACCTTTTGCTGCAATTACAGTTGCAAGTCTCTTGGTAATGTCTCTGTTAGCTTTTTAGCACATCTAGTCACTGGGATTGTCTCCCATTCTTCAAGGAAAAACTGTTCCAACTCCTGTACTTTAGTTGGTTTGCATTGGTGTACAGTAATTGTCAAGTCATGCCACAGATTGTCAATTGGATTGAAGCCTGGGCTTTGACTAAGCCATTCCAACACATTTAAATGGTTCCCTTTAAATCACTCCATTGTAGCTTTAGCAATATGTTTTGTCCTGCTGGAAGGTGAACCTTTGTCTCAGTCTGAAATCTCTGGCGGACTGAAACAAGTTTTCCTCAAGAATTGCTCCGTATTTAGTGCCATCCTTCTTTTCTTCAGTCCTGACCAGTTTTCCTGACACTACCAATGGAAAAACCATCCCACAGCATGATGCTGCCACCAACATGCTTCACTGTTGGAAATGGTGTTCTCAAGGTGATGGGAGATGTTTGGTTTGCAATACACATGGTGTTTCCTATGATGGCCAAAAAGTTCAGTTTTAATCCCAGAGAACTTTCTTCCATGTGTTTAAGGATTCCACCACATGCTATTTGACAAACTCCAAACATGTTTTCTTATTTTTTACTTTAAGCAATGGCTTCTCTCTGCCCACTCTTCCATTAATTCCCACTCTATGGAGTGTACAGCTTAAAATGGTCTTATGCATAGATTATCCCATCTCCGCTGTGGATCTTGGCAGCTCCTTCAGTGTTATCCTTGGTGTCTTTGTTGCATCTCTGATTAATGCCCTCTTTTCCTGGTCTGTGAATTTTTGGTAGGCAGCCATCTCTTGTCAAGTTTGTAGTGGTGCCATGTTCTTCCCATTTTGTCATAATGAATTTATTGATACTCCATGGAATATTATTTTTATAACCCAACCCTGATCTGTACTTCTCCACAACTTTGTCTTTGACTTGTTTGGAGTGCTCCTTGTTCTTTATGTTGCTTGCTTAGTGCTGAGACCCTGGTGTTTCAGGGTCAGAGGTCTTCCAGAATAGGGGCCTCATGTACAGTCATGGCCAAAATTATCGGCACCCCTGGAATTTTCCCAGAAAATGCACAATTTCTCCCAGAAAATTGTCGCAATTACAAATGTTTTATTATACGCATGTTTATTTCCTTTATGTGCATTGGAGCAACACAAAAAACAGAGAAAAAAAGCCAAATCTGACATCATTTCACACAAAACTCAAAAACTGGGCTGGACAAAAATATTGGCACCCTCAACTTAAGATTTGGTTGCACGCCCTTTGGAAAAAATAACTGAAATCAAGCGCTTCCTATAACCATCAACAAGCTTGTGACGCCTCTCAACTGGAATTTCCGACCACTCTTTTTTTGCAAACTGCTCAAGATCTCTCAGATTTGAAGGGCGCCTTCTCCCAGAAGCAATTTTGAGATCTCTCCATAAGTGTTGATTGGGGCTGTTTATCCACCATTCGGACTATCCTTTGTTGCAGTCTTTTATCAATTTTTCTCTTCCGTCCACGTCCAGGGAGATTAGCTACAGTGCCATATGTTGTGAACTTCTTGATTATGTTGCGCACAGTGGACAAAGGAACATGAAGATCTCTGGAGATGGACTTGTAGCCTTGAGGTTGTCGATATTTTTCCACAATTTTTGTTCTCAAGTCCTCAGACAATTCTCTGCTCTTCTTTCTGTTCTCCATGCTTAGTGTGGCACACTCAGACACACAATAGGAAGGTTGAGTCAACTTTTCTCCATTTTAACTGGCTTCAGGTGTGATTGCTATATTACCAGCACCTGTTTCTTGCCACAGGTGAGTTCAAACGAGCATCACATGCTTGAAATAAAACGATTTACCCACAATTTTGAAACAGTGCCAATAATTTTGTCTGTCCCATTTTTGGAGTTTTGTGTGAAATTATGTCAGATTTGGTTTTTTTTTTCTCTGTTTTTCGTGTTGTTCCAATGCACATAAAGGGAATAAACGTGTATACCAAAACATTTGTAGCTGCAACAATTTTCTGAGAGAAATGGTGCATTTTCTGGGAAAATTCCAGGGGTGCCGATAATTTCAGCCATGACTGTAAGTGAGTAGAATTCACACTAAAACATGGCGTAAGCACAAAAGCGAAAATGTGCTTCCGCAGAAAAAATTCCAGATGCATAAATCTGTGTGTTCGCCCACTTCCATGTTCTTCCGCTACATAAATCCTGGTCTGCGTGAAAAGTAACTCTCGTGCACGCGCCTGCTGTCCCGCCCCAACTCCTCCAAGAATTACGCCTCTTTGAATATGCAAATCAATATAAATAGCTCTTAAGCTCAGTGTTCTATGAAAAGGCAATGGCAAAAGCACAGGGAGAAATAGAAGTTCAGCGAATACCAAGTGAAGGCAAGGAAAAACGTACTATTTGTTGGTTTAAACAGTGGTATAATCAACAAAAGGAAGTTGATCAAGTGACATAGCATGTCGGAGAAACTCAAAAGCTCAAGTTCACAAAGTCGCACAGTGCCCGAAATAAAAAAGAAGTTCTCAGATATCAAAGCCCATTGTCTGAGTGTCATATGACAAAAATATGCACACAGTGGGAAAAAAAGCACGAAATGTCAACTTTAATCTCGAAATTTCCACTTTAACCACGTAGTTTATTCTGTCATTAAAGTAGAACATCATAAACTTCATCTTAAAATCGTTTAATTTACTAGTTTCTCAAATCCCATCGTAACTAAAGTAGCATCTTACATGCTTTGTTTTGTATTTGATCTTCTATGTGCTCTATGTGTGTGAGATCACTACGTGCTTCCGGGTTTTCTCTTACTCTGACAGGACACAGAATCCATTACATTCGTGATATTACAGCTCTCTGAATAATTAAAATACTGAGATTTATACGTGATATCATTTTCATGATGATAGGAATTAAAGCATGTTATTAAACATGGGAACACGGTGGCGCAATGATTGTGTGCTACCTTCGATGAAATTTGCAGCAGTACTGTATCTCTCAAACGTACTAACCTTCAATTCCTGTCCTTACTTTTCTTTCTGCAAATACCCAATCGCCACACAATCAGCTCTATAATAGACGTTAAGCCATCTGTAAGCTTAGAACGCCGATTCTTCAAAACTTTTAAGGAACATTAAAATATCTTCATAGTACGTGTTTAATTATTCTATCCATCTATCCTTCCAGTGTCGCGCCAGCCTCAGCAAATATACAGCGCGAGACAGGAACAATCCGTGAATGGAGCACCAGCGCCTCGCTAGCGCTGCTGGCACCATGTCCTCACATGTTTAATCATTAACAATATAGATTATTTAAATGGAGTTAAAGTTTTATCTGTATAATATAATAAACATATTTTGCTGCATTTCATCTTAAAAATGATATTGTCATCATATGTAAATACGCGCTTTATAAAGTGGCCCAGGTTGTGAGATATTATAACTGTAGTGCAAGTTTACAGTGAGGTGATTGTACTTATAAGTACAAACAGTTCTACAAGGAGCACTTGATTGAGTACGTTTATAGTTCTTGGGATGAAACTGTTTCTGAACCGCGAGGTCCGTACAGGAAAGGCTCTGAAGCGTTTGCCATATAAGAGCAGTTCAATAGACAGCATAGGCACAAAGTCTCGTCTCGCAGGAAGTGAGTGCTTGATATTTTTTAGTTTATAATTTAAAAACGGAATAAGAATCTGAAAATCTAGGAACATCACATTAAAGTTCAATAAATTCTGAAAAAGAATGATACCAAATATATATATATGTAAGTTTTAAAATGAGCCCAATTTAAAGCATTACAAAAAACATGACATAAAAAGTCACATAAAATCGTTACACAAAATCGTTGCACTTCTAGGCTTAGGATTTTGTATATATACAATATATATATTTTGTCGCACACATGTGCATGGGAGGCAGCTAAAGGGCTTGAGTGAGGGCAATTCCAAATCTGACCAGGATGTGGCAGAGTGCACTGACTCTTTTTCTCGCTTTCCTGCAGACCATTAACGAGAAGTTCTACCTGACCTGTTGACGTCACTTCCGGATCCGGACCTATAAAGGAAGGTCTTACTGGCTCTGGCCCCCTTGATGTCACGTCTGGCTCGAGCCTATGGCTGAAGACCCTTCTGATCCCAGCCCCTTTGACGTCACTTCATACCCTGACCTTTAAAAGCTGTTTAGGACTCCAGTTTGTGCTGTAATTTATTGCAATTTGCAGCCAGGATAACAATATACGGGTGGCCGCCCCAAACCTTGCTATGGCTCTTGGCAGAGTTTGTGACTATATATATGTAAAATATATATATTGTATATACCGTATTTACTCGTGTACCAAGTGCCCTCGTGTAAGATGCGCACCCTAATTTTTACAAAGAAAATCATGAAAAAAGTTTTGCCCCATGTACGATGCGTGTTGCGATTGTACAGTATAGGAAGCGTTTAGAGAGAGAGAGAGAGTGAGCGAGTGAGCCCAAGCAGAAGAAGTAAACATTACAGAATTACATTTCCTTGTGTATGACACACACCTGATCTTCTAATGGTAATTTTCGGGAAAAAATGTGTGCGTGGTACATGCATAAATATGGTATATATTTTTGTTCTTTATTTCACCTTATATAATTTCTTGTTTTAGGAATTTGTTTATTTTCGCATACCCCTTGGGGTCGGAGCGCAGGGTCAACCATTGAACAGGACCCCTGGAGCAATTACAGGTTAAGGGTCTTGCTCAAGGGCCCAGCGGAGTAGGATCTCTCTTTTGGCAGTTATGGGGATTTGAACTGGCAACCTTCTGGATACCAGCATAGATCCTTAGCCTCAGAGCCACCACTCCGCCCTGTAATGTGTGTGTGTGTGTGTACTGTGGGCTCCAGCTCCCCAACAACCGACCCAACAGACACAGGCACAAGTCCAGTAACACACGTAAGACTTTATTTACAGGTGGGAAGTGCTTTCCCTTCATTCCCCTCCACCCATGCACAGTACACAGCACAGTAGTAAGCACAAGTCCAACACAATAAAGCATTTTGCCTTCTCTCTTTCTCTTCCTCTCTCTTTAGCTTCATCCTCTTCTGGCTCTCCAAAGTGAGAAAGGCATGTCCTTTTATTTTAGCCACCCTGGAAGTGCTTCTGAACATCCGCCCATGTGGTCTCTCAGCACTTCTGGGTGAGGCGGAAACCCCACAATGTAGGGCTCTTCAGTCCTTGCAGCACCCCTCGGCAGCACCCGTGTCACCCAAAAGGGCTGAGTTAAAAAACTCCATGTCCCATGATGCCCTGCAGGAATCCAGGTTCACTGTTGCAATCCAGACGGACTGCCATTTCGCATTCGAGGGGTGGCAGCACCCTAATGAAGCTGCCTTCCCTCATCCTTCCATTTCCTGGGCATCCCAACTGGGTAAGAACATCTGCCATCTGTCACAATATACATGCAAAGCATTTTATTTTCACTCCACTTGAACAGTTTGGAGTTTATTGTTGAGTGCATTACATAAAATCCAACTGAAAATCCATTTGAATTCCAGATTCAAGGGAAAAAGTATCAACAACAGTCTGCAATTGTGTGCCCTAATGGACCAGCGAATGTGGTCTTTTTTTAAAAATGTTTTGATAGTACTTTACTCTGAAATGTCTGTTAGAAATAAGTGGACTGCTTAAAAGCTTCCACCAAACATTTATAAAGATACTTAAGAAGTAAATGGTAGGAGATGAGCAGAATTTAGAACAAGTCCTCCCGTATATTCTGTTTGCGTTTAGGGAGGTACTGCAAGCTTCTGTAGGCTTTGGCTGCTCGCGTTTGTGATGCTCCCATGACAGCTTTGGGAGAGGCAAAGGCAGGGTGTTGTTTGTCATCTTTTCTTGTTCAAAGAGTAGTCATGTGTGGAATAAGTTTTTTACATGAATAAAAACAAATAAAAGAAAATCGGTGCACACAATCAAGTTGTGAGTAGTTAAATAAGCAAAGATGCAAAAGACACTACCAGACAAGAACCTGAGCAACTGTCAGCTCTGAACATATCACACTTGTTATCGCATTCTGACTTTGAAAACTACTATGAATTATACAATAAAACAGAAAATGCTAAAAAGGTTTTTTGGAATTTGTGTAACCCAATGAACATTGTCTTATTAACAATATAGAATAGACAGGAACATGAAGAAAGAACAGAGCAAAGATAAGACTATAAATGGTAGAAGAAAACACAAAAGATTTATATTACCAAAAGAACGCAAGCAATGTTCTTAGTAGGTGTATACTTATAATACAGTGAAAGAAACAATCTAATGAATACAAATATTAATAAACATTTAGATAATGTACATTGCAAAACATCAATTTAAGAGAAAAGAGATTAATACCATAAACAACAAAGAAATGTATACAAAAAAATAATAGATGAATTCTTAATAAAATATGATGTGAGTCAAATAGTAATACAATTAGTATGCAATAAAGATATAGTATCATGTACTTCAAATAAATTAATAAGGAGAAAACTTATATTAAGGTATCCAAATAATTTCTAAAAATAATAAAAGAGAAAATGAAAAACAAAAATAAAGAAATACAAATACTGTATTACATATACCTTAAGTCAGTCTATTCACAATCACATAAAAATGGAGGAAAACAAAACAAAAAGCTCGTAATCTATACTAATAAAAGGCAAAGCCCTCCCTTCACTCACTAATTCTCCAACTTCCCGTGTAGGTAGAAGGCTGAAATTTGGCAGGCTCATTCCTTACAGCTTACTTACAAAAGTTGGGCAGGTTTCATTTCGAAATTCCGTGTAATGGTCATAACTGGAAGGTATTTTTCTCCATTTACTGTAATGGAGTTGAGTTCGAAAGCCGTGGGGGGCGGAGTTTCATGTGACATCATCACGCCTCTCACGTAATCACGTTAACTGACTGTCAACGCAGTGCGTAGAAAATCAGGAAGACCTCCAAAAAGCGCTTAAGAAAACATGCATTATATAATTGAGAAGGCAGCGAAACAATAAGAAGCGAGCGAGTGGCATATACTACCATATTCATGACTGCTGCTACTTCGGAAACAAAGCAAGGTGTAAACCTAAACTTTAAATTAAGTTCATAGACAGGCTACCGCTGGCGTTTCACATGCCCACAGGTAATGCGGGATACAAGTTTAATGAGAGGACGCAGGATATAAACGAGAGTTTTGATCACTTTTTAACTAAGTTAAAATTGTAGGTGAAGGGGTGTGCTTATGCAAATTCCGAGAGACTGTGTTTGTGGGGGATTGACAGTTAAGGAGGGTTGGGGAGTCACGTCATCAACTCCCCTCCCATTCACCTCATTTCGCTCTGAGCTGAGTGAGAACTTCGTCACACGGCCACCAAATACTCACAGAAAAATCCACAAGTTAATACACACGCTCTCTCTACAGTTTCTCCACACTGAATCCTCCAGGCACTACTTACAAAAGGTTACATTGACAATCGTGTTCCTTTTCTTAGAACAAGCACAGCTAGGGTTACCACTTTTAATACAAAAAAATAAGGGACGCATACTGCAGCGGGGGCCACATCCCTTGGGGGCCAAGCGCAATTTCATTCTCAAATATGGGACGATTCCGTATTTTAAAGGATGGGTGGCAACCCTAAGCACAGCTGAGAAGCTTCGATGCATGTGCTCCATAACGCGTTAAAAATAATGCATTTAATCACACTTTGCATTACAAGCAAAGGGGAACTTTTGTCAATGCATGATTTCCTGGTACACCGATTACATTGATCAGCGCACCCGATTCATTTTACCCTCGCACCACCTTAGTTTGAGAAGAAGTATGAAAAAATATGAGGTTAACACAGAAAAACATCACCAATTCAAGCTTTATGAATAATCGATTCGCCATCAATAATTGTTTTGGTAAAGCCATACTCAGTGTAATCCTCCTTCCATTTTATAATTTTTCCGCCACTAGCCATGATTAAATGAGCGGTAAAAAGTAAGAGCGAAGCGAGGGAGACTTATTTAGGCAGGAATATATATGACAGCAACACTCATGACAATGTCAATCATGTTACGTTATTATTAAAATGTTTCCTTTTCTTTTTCATTACTTCGTTAACACACTACTTCTCCGCTGCGAGACGCGGGTATTTTGCTATATATATAATATATGAATGACCTCCAAAGAGCTGAGCCTTTTGATATCATGACCGTGTCTGCAAAACTGTGGTCTCCTGCCCAGCAAAAGTCGAGCAGCCAGCGCAGCGCATAGCTGTGCCGGCCTTTGAGACGCTGACTGCGCTTCTGCCTTAAGTCAAAGTGAGCACTTTTAATTTTTTTCTTCCTCCCCCTGAGCTATAGCCCAGACAAGTGCAAACACGGGACCCCTTTTCTACACCGTGGCAAAGTAATATTAAGGCGATTCGCACTTTCTATTTTGCACGCATATGATTATGAGGTCCTCAGCTCGGATTATGAAGACACGCATACGAGTGGAGGACTGACAGTGTCATCACAGCCGATTAAAAGACAGAGCTATGTAGAAATATTATTTTATCTCCATAACAATTCTGAATTTGAATAACACTCTGTTTGGTGTTTACCACTATCGCCTGCAGGGGGAGCTTCAGCTGCCCAAACCCGACACGGATACTCACAGGACATGTTTTTATTTTTTTCCCTTGTTTCCCACCTCCACAACACAGTCCCAAACACAATGCAGCACAAAAACACGCTTTGTTTCTTTTTTCTTCTTTTCTCTTTCTCTCTCTCTCAGTCCACCTCCACTCCTCCTGGCAAACTGCAGCAAACTCCAACCCCCAGCATGCCCTGCGGGAATCCGTGGAGTCACAGCGGCCTGTGGGGGCTGCCCTCTAGCATCCCACACTGCGTGTCAGATCTTCTTGACTGTTACACAGCACTACATTGCTGGTGTTGAGGTCCCCAGAAGTCACACAACACTGTTTTGCAGTGTCCAAGATTGCAGATTTTTTGCAGATACATTTGTGTGTATAACCTGTAGTATTCTCAGTATTTTGAACTCCTACTTATGTGTTTTAAATAGAATTTTGTTTCCCGATTTGATTATGACATTTGGTTTTGTTTGTTTTCCAGGTAATGAATCTTGTTAGTCGTTAGGTTCACTCTCACTTTCTGGCTCTCATACTCGCCCTTGTCGTTTGCAGCTGTAATTTTCTTTTAGGGCAGTACAGGAAACAACATATAGTTGATGTTAAAAAAGAGGCTTAAAGAGTGCGTATGACGTCACTGGCAAAACTGAAAAACACAAACAAAAAAATCAATTTACAAACAAAATGTATTTAAGTCCGGACTGAGCTGTGGCTCTGGGACAGCTTGCACCCTGTCTGTGTTAAGGATAAACAAACAAGTGTCTACATGAGCCTACATACTCAAATACTTTAACTTTCTAGTGACAGATTTGAAACTTTCTGCCATCCCCAGTGAAGGAGCACCTAGAATCTGCACAGCAGTCAAGCTCGGCATTGTGATGGGGGAGACTCCCTAAATTCCACCCAGCAGGAATGGTACTCATTCTAACATCTCGAGCTGAAGAGTCAGCTATGAAAACTTTGAACACCTGCCTTTCCTGTTGAATGATACACAGGCACAGACCCTGGTGTACTGGTTAATGAGAAACCATATCACCTACCCAAGTGCCATAAAACACGGCTGCACCTGGTGTTCCCTGGCAATTTTGTAAATGTTTTCAGAAGCTCAACCTAATCTTAAAATGACAACCTAATTGAACAATTCAGTGATGCCCATTTTGATATCGCAAAATATTTCGTCAAATTCCACTCACAGAGGTAACAAAGAAGAAACGCACATTTAGTACCCCTAGTGTCCGACCTGTTGGTTGAAAGAAGGCAACACCAATTTTTCAAAGACTGATGGACAGAATGCTGACTCCCATAAAGCCAATAACAAAACTGCCAAGAGAAAATCATTACACCCTCACATATGTGGGAGAAATCTCTGCACCACTTTCTGGGCACCATACATAACAGGCCTATCCATGATTCCAAAAATATGTTCTCTTGCCTATCAGATACCAAATATATATTGTTTGTACTGGCAGGGAACAAATAAAGCTGCGAAAGTCCAAAGTACTGGTCACTGCAGACTGGACATGTCTGGGGCAACTTGGGTCATAAACCATTATTCAAAATGAACTGTACTCCTCACTAATCTTGGAAGAGCATGGCTTTAGCATTTGAGGTGGGTGAGTTAGTTTTAAATGCCTACTTCACTCTAAATTGCCACAAATGTTTTCCATCATTTTCTTCTCCAGGGGCCTCATTTATAAATGGTGCGTAGGAAGAAAAATGTTTCATATGTCCGTGTCCACACACATTTTAAGATGTATTAAAACTAAACACATTTTCACGGTAGCCCCCCCAACTTGCATATGAAAACTTGGTTTTGCAAACTGGCAGCATCCAGCATCAAAACAGTGAAATTGCATATTGAATCTCATTGTACCATACAATGACAATAAAGGAATTCAATTCAATTCGATAGAAGAGAGTGCGTATTTACAGATGATGATGACTGGCTTCTAAGTCGATTTCGATTTCCAGGAGCTATACTCTTGGAGCTGTGTGTGCTGTTAGAATACTAGGAAGTATACTTGATGTCATTTTTATGATGAAATTCATGCAAGTATGTATATTACATTTTACAGATAAATTGTTAACATCATTTAAATAATGTATACTGTTAATAACTAAACATGTGGGGCCGCAGTGGGGCAGCGGTAATGATGAGCTGGCACCCCGTTCAGGGATTGTTCCTGCCTTCGCGCTGTATTCTTGTGGGGACTGGCGCGACCCTGGATGGATAGATGGATGGAGTAATTAAACAGGTATTACAAAGATTTTTCAATTTTCCTTAAAAACTTTGAAGAATCTGCATTCTAAGTTTACAGCTGGTTTTACATTTATTACAGAGCCCATTGTGTGCCGATTGGTTAAGTGGAGAAGGAAAATGGAAGGACAGGAATTGGGGGTTGGTACTTTTGACAGAGACAGTATCGGTGCAATAACTTATTTCATCAAGGGGCTCATGCATCCCAGCAAACATCTTGAGGGAAGCAGGGACAATCCTTGTACAAGGGAGGTAAGAATAATTCCTGGACGGGGGCCCCAGCTAATTGCTACCATTGCAGCATAATTAATTTCATCATGAAAATGATATCAAGTATACATCATATTATTCTAAAATGTTCAGAGAGCTGTAATATCATGAATGTAATGTATTCTGTGTGGTAATCAGTGCCTGCACACTCCTGTCTGTGAAGAAGAAAGCCTGTTTAAAAAGCACGTGTGATTCACACACATAGAACACGTAGAATATGAAACATTTAATGTGTTACTTTAGTTAAGATGGGATTCGAGCAACTTTAGTAAATTAAACATTGATTTTAAAATAAAGTTTTAATGACAAAATAAACTACGAGATTAAAGTGGAAATTTCAATATTAAAGTTGATATGACACACTTCCATATGACACTCAGACGGTGGGCTACAACTCACATTTTCACATCAACTTTGACATCTGACCGCTGCCACTGTGAGACTCTGAACTTGAACTTCTGACTGTCATTCCTTCAAGTTCCTTTTGTTGCTCGTGCCACTGCCTAAGCCACCAAAAAGTATGTTTTCCTTGCCTCTGCTTCACTAAGTAGGACCTCCACTTCACATTTGGTGAAATTCTTCTTTTTATATTTGCTTTTGCAATTGTCTTTTAACAAAACACTGAACTGAAAGGGCTAGTTATATTGATTTACATATTCAAATATGCAAAATTCTGGGAGGAGTCGGAGTGACTAAAAAAATAAACCACAACAGTACCTTATTCACATTGCAGCTGATATTTATTGTTATTTGAATAAGATAAACATCTGCCC
This sequence comes from Polypterus senegalus, assembly GCF_016835505.1. Lineage (NCBI taxonomy): Eukaryota > Metazoa > Chordata > Cladistia > Polypteriformes > Polypteridae > Polypterus > Polypterus senegalus. The sequence continues at coordinate 62,238,773 of NC_053170.1, forward strand.
TGCACACCCCTGAATTATTAAAACATAGCTCCATTCTGTTCAGGGTATGTGTAGTTTTCTTTCCTTAAAAAGACAAAAAGTTTTATATAAAAGCTCTGCCATCTTGCACAGGCATTTTTCTGCCTCCTTTGTTCTAGTGAAAGGTACTGGACTGTTGGCACTCACTTCACTAGACTCAAAACACATTTTTTTCCATCACTCATAAAGTTACTCAATATAGCAGTGTAAATCAGGAGCTCATAGTGTTCGTCCAGGGGTGGGATGGGGGTCTGCTGACAATGGAAATTTAGGCACAGTGCTGTTAAAGTTGAAGGACATCATTGGCCTAATAAATACATGAAGTCGTTTTACTTGTGCATTCGGACACACAGATAACGATTTCACTTGGATATCATGTTGTTCTGCTGCTCACCTTCTCTCCCATCTCGTCTGATGCATTTTCATTCCATTGTCAGGGTCCAGTTCCTTTTATCTCTTAACCTCCACATTACACCTGTTCCACCAGACATTTTTTTTTCACTACACCGACCTGATGATTTATTTTGATTTGTGCGGTTTCTAGTTCTGCTGTACTTTTTTCTTTTTCTCATCAACCAGTCAACAAAACAGATAGGTGGAATGTTAGTTAGGTCAGTTTTACACAGTAGAAATAAAATCTGTATAATACACTTTGCTCATTTAAACATACAGTATTCAAAATTCAAAACCAAGAATATTTCATGTACATTTTGAGGTGCTACATTTTTTAAAAATTGAGGTGCCAGAATGGTTCTTCAGAGTGATGCCTTAGGTGAACCATTTTTGCTTCCAAAAGGACCCATCTGCATAAAGGGTCCAGAAAGGACCTTCATTCACGAGACGTATTTAGATCTGTAGCAGATACCATGCAGTAAACAACCATGAATAGTTATGAAATACAATGGCTTCTGATTTTAAAAGGACCCTCGCTGTACACAATAACACAAGCTAAGTTCAGGTTTTCCTAATCTGTTCATTTCCTGCTGGATAGCCTACCGTACATTAAGGATTTCATTTTTTTTTTCTACACTGTAAAGGTTAACCCCGACACAGACAGATGCTGGAGGCACAAGTACAAAAAGCACATACGATTTATTTACAGTTAAGTGTCCTCAACAGCCCAAACACACGCTTTCTTTCCTCTTTTCTTCTTTCTATGTCTCTCACTCTCTTTTCTCCCAGTCCTTCTTTCTCTCTTTCTCCTCCACTCCTCCTCAGGAAACTTCATCCTCCTCCTCCCGACTCTGGCTCCTTTTATAAGGCACCCAGAAGTGCTGGATGTCTCATTTCCAGCTGCACTTCCGTGTGTGGCAGAAGAATGGCCAACAAGGGCTAAGCAGCTCCTGCTGCAGCACCTCCTGGAGGCGCCTGCGGATCCTAACAGGGCTGCACCAAACTCCCATGAAGCCCTGCGGGAATCCAAGGCACCGCTGCAATCCAGGGGGGTTGCCATCTACCGTCCCAGGGGAGGTAACGGTCTGCCCATGCTTGCTCCTCCGGTCCTCCCAGCCAGGCAAGGGCCCCGTCGGCACACCACAACACATTAGAACATTTTTCAAAGTACAAAGAGCCAATTTCATAAGCAAATGAATGAAATGATGCTTTGTCCATTAATAGTTCTACAAGGAATCACGCACACCAGGAAAGAACAATAAATTGCCATTCTTCTTTTTCTTCTTTGAGCTGCTTCTGTTAGGGGTCACCACAGCGGGTCATCTTCTTCAATATTTTTCTATTCTCTGTATCTTGTTCTGTTACACCCATCACCTGCATGTCCTCTCTCACCACATCCGTAAACCTTCTCTTAGGCCTTCCTCTTCACTGGCAGCTCTATCCTTAGCACCCTTCTCCTAATATACTCAGCATCTGTCCTCTGCACATGTCCAAACCAATGCAATCTCGCCTCTCTGACTTTGTCTCCCAACCGTCCAACTTGAGCTGACCCTCTGATGTACTCATTTCTAATCCTGTCCATTCTCGTCACACCCAAAGAAAATCTTGGCATCATTAACTCTGCCAACTCCAGTTCTGTCTCCGATCTTAAAAAACTGTTATTTTAAAGAGTGTTGGATGCTCGCGGCAGTCCCAGAGAGCACATGTGGTGGTTTTGGAGTATAGAGGGCTCAATATCAGAGGTATCAGAGTGGAGCTGCAGTCCAGATGAGCCCACGCGTACTGACAACTGCCTGATTGTTTATTGTGTTAACAGAGGGGGCTTTTGTGCCTCAATGATTCTGAAAACTACTGTTATGTTGCCAAAAGATATGTAATACCACATAAGACTAAGAACAATAGGAATGCAAACTGGCTCTTGGGATTTAGAATGTAACGTCTGTGATGGAGAAGGAGCTGGGACTCATGTGGGAGGCTGGAAATTCCTACTATGTTATGCCACTCGATGGTGTGTGGTGTTTCTAAGGAGATGAGACATATTTCAGAGAACTGCCAAATTAGGGTTATCAACCATCCTAATCACCTAACCAATATGCTAAGCAGTAAGTCACAAACAAAAGAGAAATTCAAAACCTTCAAAACACTGAACAAAAATGATTTGTGTTACTAGAAGTTTTGTCCACAATCTTCCTGCAGACACATAGTGCAGGGCATTGCTCAGGTTGTTCATAGCAAGGTTCAAAAAAACTTGTCTTGGACTAAGTGGTATCATTGAGGGGTGGAGGAACTCCTAGATGCTGTTAGGAACAGACTAATGGAGAGCCAGAACAGAAGTACTGTCCTGAAGATTTTGATCAGGAAAGAAAAGAGTCTTCCTAGTTAAAGGGAGAAAGAAAGCTTGTGATCAATGAGAGAATTGAGGGGTTGGGAGCATAGCACATTGCCACACCCACCACACAACGAACCCCCTAGACTGGTACCCGAGTGCAGCGGGTGTCTCCTCAGCACCACACTGGAACAGAGTGTTTTTTAGTTTTTTATGGTGGCTGGAGTGCCAGTTCTGCCACCAACCCCCAGGTTTTCCCTGTAAGTTGGAGGACCTGCATGCAGGTCTGGGTGCAGATTAACGTCATACCCAGGATGAAGCAATTGCAGGTTAAGGGCCTTGCTCAAGGGCCCAACAAAGTAGAAGCATTCTAGTGTTTATGGGATTTAAACTGATTAACTGATTAAACAGATCCCAAGGCTCAGAGCCACCACTCTGCCCAGAGTGGAGAAGAGTAATTCAAAAACAAGGACACAAAGCAAAAGTCAAAAAGTCAAAGTAGAAATTGTTTGAGCTCTAACCAAAAAATAAAGACAAGCACACACAAGTTTTGAAGTTAACCAAAAGCTAAGATTCTCTGCCTATTCTACCACCATCTTAACTAGCCCATACACAGTGACACCACGCATTGTGTTGTTGTCAGTCATGTGGTAGCAACCATCCACACTACGGTGTGCTGGTAAGAATTCTCACATCGATTCTCGTGACGAAATTGTGTTCCGAAATGGTAATGCGCTTGGATCACCATCACAATATCTAACATAAAGAAATATGAAATTATAATTGAGAAATTTTGTTTTGAAAATGTTGAAAAAATCCCAAAAATACAATTCAAGGCCAACTAAGGGCACCAAAGGAGGCATTGTGAGAAAGATTGGTTGTTTTTTCGATCTATGGCTGTGGTAGAGATCAGCATGGTGACCATGTGGTGGAGAAGATCTGACCAGGAATACTAAAAGCTCTGGATTCTGTGGAAGTGTTTTGGCTAATGCGCTTCTTCTGTATTACATGAACAACAGGAGCACCACCTCATGAATGGCAGACTGAGGTTCTTGTCCACATTTTTAAAAGAAAGGGCAAGTGGGTGTGTTACATTTACTAAGAGATCACACTCCTCAGCTTTCTTAGGAAAGCCTGCATTGGAATACTGGAATCGAGATACCATCTGTGTGATTCAAATTCAGGAAGTTGCTCCCTCTTCTCATTTTTGGGAGCCTCTTGAACCTGACACTGTCGATAGTCGTGACTGCGATGAGCTGGACAAATGAAGACACAACAAGAACCAAGGGGAAAGTGCAAAAGTGATCAGTGCTTTTATTACCGTATATACTCGCAGATAAGTTCTCCCCGCAGATAAGTCAGGACTTGATTTTACCGTATAATTCCTGGTATTTTATAATGTTGGTCGTATAAGTCGAATGTGGAAAACTCACGCTATTGGTTCAAGACATTATGATATGCTAACACCCACCACACGGAGCACACGTCCTTTTTTTTCTGTATGGGTGCAGCAATGTGCTGTATCAGCGTGTGCTCCTAACCTCTCCCTCTCTCTCTCTGTTGTGCCTACGTGACCACACCAATAGCAATAAAATCCTGCAGTACTTCTTTATATTCCTTGCTTTGCACCCCAATAAATACAAGTTACCGCCAATATGCTAACAACCCAGTTGTGCTTCACTCAGTCAGAATATGGAACTAATGTAGGAAGCATTTTAAGATAGAGAAGCTTTTATCTGCGGTACCTCTGCACAAGAACCACCATTTTCCACCCTCTCAAACGTATGCAGTTTTTAATGTCTGGAAAATATTCAGGATTAAATCACTTAGAGACTTGTACATAGACAACGTCTTTGCAACTTACGAACACTCCAGATTGAACTTTCCAGCAACACATTTCTTTCACTACCTTCAAATTAGAAACTTTTTTAAACAGAACCTGCCCAATTTTCCTCACCTCCCACCTAGCTCTATGCCGGAAAAAATATTGATCAGTCTTTTTTTCCCCCTTTTTTTCCTTTTTATTAATTTTATTGCAATCCATACAAAGCAATCAAGTTTTTACAAAAGAAAAATTAAGTTAAGAACAGGTCGATCCCCACCCCTGAGAGAGAGAGCAAGCCAAACGGCGTGAAATTTAAGGCTTGTAAGCATACCTAAATTAATAAATTCTCTGTGCTTTATGAGCTTATTTTAAAATATTACTGATTAGATCCTGCCATGTTCTGAAAAAAGTCTGCACGGATCCTCTAACTGAGTATTTGATTTTTTCCAATTTCAAATAGTATAACACATCGGTTTCCCACCGACTTAAAAGAGGAGAGTTTGGGTTCTTCCAGTTTATCAGAATAAGTCTGCGTGCCAAAAGTGATCAGTCTTAAGGACTCAACAGCATCTCCGTAATATAGGTAAAATATTGTTACAACGAACTGTCAGGGACCTAAAAAATATTTTGTTGTAAAGATATTCGTTGTAATGGAATTTTACCTGTATATTAATCCATTTCAGAGTCCCTTGCTTTCAAAGATCCAAGAGTACAGTGGGAAAAGGATCTCTCACTCAACATCTCAGAAAGGGAGTGGAAAGTAGCAATGCACAGAATTCACTCGAGCTCCATATACGCAAAGGATAGAATTATTCAACTTATCCAGCACATCTGTCTTGTTTAAAATTGTCCAAAATGTTTCCAGGGCAAGATCCAACCTACGAACGTTGCAATCAAGTTCCGGCCTCACTGGGCCACATGTTTTGGACCTGCACCAAATTAACATTATTCTGGACCAAAATCTTTAAATGCCTTTCAGACAGCCTTGATGTCACAATCCCTCCTAACCCATTAACAAATACTGTTGGAATGCAATGTGTGACAATTTCATTCCTGGAATGGCTATGGAGAGTTGCTCAGGCCTCAGATCTTGACAGATGAACAGAAATAACTTGAGGTTTCGACTGATCTTTCCACAAATTAACACCTTTAATAGAGTTATTACAAGTGAAGAAACATGGTGTTTCAAGTGCAACTCATGAAACAAAATAGCAAAGCATTCAATGGAAAACACACAGCTCGCCACAGCAGATAAAAACACACAAACATGGTCTTGAACTACAATCATGATGTGAGTAAAAACAATTTGGTTTATTCCTACGCTCAGATTCTCTGTTACGTAGACCCATATCTTTGTCTTCCACAGTGCTGGATTAACCATATAAGCAAAGTAAGCACATGCTCAGGGCATCAAGGGTAAAGGGGGCACCACAAAAATGTTTCATGGCAGAATTTATCACATAAATTATTAAATTGATTAAATTTATAGCCATTTTTAAAATTTAATGAAAAATTAATAATGCCTCCCTGTACCTCCCTATGCCGTCACTGTTTGTAGATGGCGCCTTACACAGTGCGTTCTGCATACTGGTGCAATCTACGATGGGGAATTCCCATAGAACATATCAGAAAGAAGCTACCCAATGATGGAGGTACACCAGAAGTATATCTGAATGCCAGAGATAAATTTCATATCAGCACCTTTTGCATAATTGTTGACAAACTTGAAACTGAGATGAAAAGGAGAGGAGAGAATATATATACACAGAAATAACTGAGAGATTTTCTTTTCTAAGTGATCTGCCATATGTCACTTCATCATCTACTAACATTGAAAGATATTCTAAGTACTGTGAAAAGCTGATTGATGCTTACCCAGAGGACTTCAACAGTAATTTCTCAGCTGAACTTCAGCAGTTTCATTTATATGTGCGCCATAAGTTCAGTGCAACAGAAAATGTAAAAACAAGATTCAGTCATGCAGAACTTTATAAAATAATTTTAGAAAAAAAGTATGAAAATAAAATGAAGCATACAAAAATAAATATTCTTTTCCTTCTTACTATAAGTATGTTTTGTTTAATTTTGAATTTTCTATAATAAAATACAATTTTATTTTCTAGTTTGTTATTGTTTTAATATTTAGAATTACTAGTGTAAGGGGGCACCAAAATTACTTAGTGCTTAGGGCATCTAAGGGTCTTAATCCGGCCCTGGTCTTCCACCTCAACACTTGTCCTCTTATCATTGCAATCACCTGTCTGGAAAGGAGACAGAGCCAACAGCTGCAATGCGCTTGCATCTGATACTAAATGTTAGATATCACCCAGGACTAACTGTAACTGCAACTCCCCTTCCCCTTTAGAAGGTGCCCACCCTGATGGCAACATCAATGAATTCACCGAATTTGTCACAGGATATATCAGCATTGACCGATGTGTTATACTATTTGAAATTGGAAAAAATCAAATACTCATTTAGAGGATCTGTACATATTTTTTTCAAAACATGGCAGGATCTAATCAGTAATATTTTAAAATAAGCTCATAAAGCACAGAGAATTTATTAATTTAGGTATGCTTACAGGTCTTAAATTTCATGGCGTTTGGCTTGCTCTCTCTCTCAGGGGTGAGGATCGATTTGTTCTTAACTCAATTTTTCTTTTTGTAAAAACTTGATTAATTTGTATGGATTGCAATAAAATTAATAAAAAGGAAAAAAAAAAAAAATAAGTCAGTGTTCAGCCCACTGCATCTTCTGCAGACGAGCTCAACACCTTCTATGCTTGTTTTGATGCAGCCAACAAAGAACAGGTGTTATATCCTCAAGGGGGCAGTGAGTCTGTCACTCTGATCCTTGAAATGTCTGACATGAGAAGGTCCTTCAAAAAGGTCAATCCTCGACAAAGCTCTGGGACCAGATGGCATCCCAGGCCATGCCCTCAGGGCGTGTGCTGACCATCTAGTAGGTGTGTTCACCAACATCTTCAATCTCTCCCTGAGGCAGTCGGTGGTCCCCACTTCCTTCAAGGCAGCCACCATCATTCCTGTCCCAAAGAAACCAGTGGTCCCCTGTCTGAAAGACTATCGCCCGGTTGCACTGACATCGGTCATTATGAAGTGCTTCGAGCAATTGGTCAAAGGTTACATCTGCTCCTCCCTCCCCGACATGCTGGATCCTCTCCAATTTGCTTACGGAGCAAACAGATCTACAAAGGATGCCATTGCACTAACAATAAACACTGCCCTCACCCACCTGGAAAGAGGAAATACATATGTAAGAATGCTGTTCATAGATTACAGCTCGGCATTCAACACTATCATCCCCTAAAAACTCGTCTTGAAGCTTGACGACCTTGGGTAGGGGACGACCATCTGCAGAAGGATTTTCTCTTTCCTCACAAACAGGCCCCAGGTGGTGAGAGTTGGCAAACACACATCCTCATCACTCATTTTAAACACAGGAGCGCCACAGGGCTGTGTGCTTAGCCCCCTCTTGTATTCCTTGTTCACCCACAACTGTGTTGCAAAACACGGCACAAACACTATCATCAAGTTTGCAGACGACACAGCCATCATAGGCCTTATCACTGACAACGATGAGATGGCCTACAGAGAGGAGGTGCTGGCACTGAGTAATTGGTGCTGGGATAACAACTTGTCTCTTAACGTCAGCAAAACCAAGGAGATGATTGTGGACTATCGGAAACAGCAAGGTGGAGAACAACAGGCCTTCTACATCAGCGGCATAGAAGTTGAAAGAGTTAACAGCTTCAAGTTCCTCTGAGTAAACATCACCGAGGATCTCTCGTGGACCCTTCACATAGACACTGCGATTAAAAAAAAGCTCGCCAGCGGCTCTAATTCCTGAGGAGGCTGAGGAAGTTTGGCATGAATGCCAACATCACCTCAAACTTTTACAGGAGTGTGGTTGAGAGTCTGCAGATGGGCTGCATCACCGTCTGGTATGGGAGCTGCTCTGCCAGCAGCCGAAAATCACTACAGAGAGTGGTGAAGGCAGCAGAGCAAATCACGGGCAAGAGTCTCCCTGCCATTGAAGACATTTACCTCCATTGGTGCTTGCGTAAGACAAGCAGCATTATAAAGGACCACAGCCATCCAGCACACCAGCTGTCCTCCTTGTTACCATCTGGCAGACGATACAGGAGTCTGGCTGCTCGGACTACAAGACTTAAGAACAGTTTTTACCACCGGGCCATTCGACTCCTCAACAGCAACACCTGAACACTTACATATACCTACATTACACCTACATTGCATTACTCACACAGAAACTGTACCTGCATACACTCTGAATGCTGACTGGAACATGCATCTGCACTTTAATGAAATATGCATCTGTACTTATAAAACATTATCTGTGCAATAACTGTCATTTGTACTTGCTGCTCATTCAACTCATATTGCTCTATAACTTCTTTTAAAATGTACACATTTTATTTTATATAGCTAGTCTATTTTTAACTTGTAATTTTTTTTTATTATTTTTAATTATTTTTTAGCTTTATTGGATCTAGGCTGAGTGGCTTGTTTTTCTCGTCATACACATTTCATTGTATGTTGACCCTGTGTTAACCTATATACAGTATGACAAATACACCTAAACCAAACCAAACCGGCCCATTTCTCTAAACTCCTGACAACAATATAGAGCAACAAGGCAGCAGGGGAGCAGGTTTAAACAGTTTTTCTCTTATTACTGTCTTAACATTGCTTAATATGCCAGAAGCAGAAGCAAAGCAAATGAGTGTAACAATCACACCACACAGTCTGTATGTTTAGCAGCCGTCACAGATGCTGCTCAGTGAAGCACCCGATGTATTATCTCAAAGGACAGAGTGAGAAATTTGAATGCAGAGACCAGAAGAATAATATGGTAGAAAAACAAAATGGGATCAAAGCCAGACATCAAGAATTGATCATCAAAACCCATAAAACAAAACCAAAGTTCAAAGTCTTATTTCAAGTAGGGATCAAATACCAAAAAAAAGACAGAATAATTGCCAGTCATTTTTTCCAATCTTGGATAGTTTATGGCTTATGAGAAGTTTATACCGTTGCACCAACTCACAGTGCATGATGGGAGTTTTAATGATGCAAGAGACAACAGAAAGCTCTCAAAAAGGTAGCACCCATTACCAAAACAAGGTTGTGTTGAACATTATGTTGTCAAATTAACTATTAAATAAAGGCCCCACAAAAAACATATTATCTAAGAAAGCAAAAACTCTGAATAGTTGTAAAAATCATTTTTTGAAATTAAGGATTCTTCATAATGCTACCACAGTAAATAAACCATATTTCTCAGCTGCAAGAACGCTAGGGGTTGTTGTCGCCCTGTTAAACCCAACAGACAGATGCAGACACAGGTTAAAAGCACTCAGAAGTATTTTTTATTTTTCTTCTTTCTATGCAGTGCCTCCAAAGCACCCCATCCACAGTAAACAGGCAATACAATATAATAAATAAACATAATAATTCTCTCCTCCACCTTTCAGCAGGCTCTGTCACACTCTTCCCAACTCTGGCTTACTTGCTGGGTCTCCACCAGTCCTTTATATAGTCCTTGACCCGGAGGTATTGCTGTCTTTCTGTCCATGTGACTCGTCAGCACTTCTGGGTCAGATTGAGAATTATATTTTTTCTTCTGCCAAGAAATACTTCTGTGCTTCTGTCCCTGTGACTTTGAAGTACTTCCGAGCTATGTAACCAGTAGGGAATCCACAGCCTTCCTCTAGCGTCTTCTGGCGGCACCCACGGTACCTAGCAGGGCTGTGTTGCCAAACTCCAAGTCCCATAATGCCCTGTGGGCATCCTGGGTACTACCACAGTCCAGGGAAGCTGCCATCTATCGTCTTGGGGGAGGCAGTGTCCTTGATCTGTTGCCTTCCCCCATCTTTCCATCTCAGGGGTGCCCCGGCCAGGTTGAACTGCCGGGCATCTCCCACACAGCACAGAATGAAGCCAGCAGCCCTGTGCGGGAACATCATTCCAGCTGCTTGCTTTCACATTCTCATTCTTAAAATAGTTGGATTACGACTATATGTAAGTGAGGGTGAAAATGAATACTAACCAGAAAATCAAAAGCTTTCTCTGAAGACTCAGATTCAGCTTTACCTACTGTACATGGCCAGTTCAACATCTCCAGAAATAGGTATCACCACACCAGTTCTTTAGAAACTCTCACAGTCAATTCTTTCTTCACTCATCATTTATACTTGAATGTCTGTGTTTGAATCAGCTGCTATCCCCTTGCCTTCATCACACAAGACTCTCTATTCTGTGAAATGAACATGACCTCAGATTTGGAAGTGCTGGTTCTAATCTCAACACTCACTCAGCCATGAAGTGTTCCATTATGGAGTCAACAATCTGGTTAAGCCAAGAAGACAATACCATCTGTATCTTCTGCAAACAGCAGAAATGCAATTCTTTGGCTCCCAAAACTGATATGTTTCAAATTATGGTGGTCTGAATCTTCATTTTTCTATGCTGTAGGAACTGATTAATTGCTTTTCTGAATGGTAATAAAGCATTTTTAGACTATTTATTTATTTTATCATTATTAAAATGGCATTATAATTATTTTGTGACTTATTTGCATGGGCGTTGTTTACTGCTGCTTTGTACTTTGCCAGTCTAATAATTTTAAGGTCACACGTCGTATTAAATCATCATTACCAGCCTATTTAAAATGTTAACATGCCGGTCTTGACATCCAAGTGTTGGCCAAATTTATAAAACAAAAAGAAAACAACACATCTTTCAAGTGTTGTTTAGGGGCATTGATAAATTCAAGATGGGGCCAGGACTTTGCAGTGTCTGTTTTTTGACTTAGCTAAGGGATTGTAATTTTTGTGCTCAAATTTGACTTTTTTTTTACTTTTGACTCAGAACTTTACCTGTATTTGGGTGGTGCAGTAGAAGCACCGCTGCCTTGCAGTAAAGAGACCAGGGTTCACATCCTAGGTTCTCCTGGTGTAGAGTTTGCATGTTGTCTGTGTGGGTGTTCCCTGGTTTCCTTTCCTTGTCCAAAGACATGCAAAATAGGTGAATTAGTGACTCTAAATTGGTGTGTTTGCTGTGCAATAGACCTGCACCCGGCCCAAAGTTAGAAAATTACTTCTCTTTACTTGTATTTCACTATGATTTGGTCTTAAACCTTTTTGATATTTTCCATCTCTTGGTTTATCCTACTCCAATATTTTAAAACCACAATGAGCACCAACTTCTATCGAGGTGTTCATAATATATGGTTGCACTTTAATATCTTTTTCATAAGTAAAATGATAAATGGAGGACTTCTTCGTATGACAGTTGTCATTTTCATAGTGATGGCAGTATGGTGTCTCAATGGTTGCTACTAGTTCTTGTACTCTTCAGACACCTGACTTTGAGTCACAGGCTGGTCATTGATGTTGTTCTCCTCCCATTTGCTTTGGTTTCCTCCAAATACTCCCATTTTCTCCCATATCCTTATGTATTGAATTAACTGGAGACTCTAAGTTGACCCAGTGTGAGTTACTGTGTGTATGTGAGGGATTCCAGATTAACTTTCTCCCCTGTGCTGCTCCTCAGCTGGTTCTGCATATGATGTTAAACTGCATCCAGTTTGCAAGCCGTCCTCCAGACTTACAGGGAAATCATGGGGTTTGGTGGCAGGATTGGCATTCCAACCACCGTAAAAAAAAACTTTACACAGCTCTGAGATGACAGACAGGACTAGGATAGGATGACTGCTCACATTATGAAGGGGATAGGGGAAAGCACCAGGGAACCTCATCCCTGGAAAAGTCAAAACCATTGGCAAACCAATGGGGCCAGGCCTGTTGGAGATCAGAACTGGTGTGGTGTTGAGGCGTCGCCCACTGCATGGTAGCACTTGGGCCCCGATTTGAGACGGCCCATCCTGGTAAGCATGTAGAACATCTTGTCTCTCTGGCATGATGCTCTCTGCTGTCGGAGGAGCTTTGTAAACTCCACATTTCAGTGGCCCCACTCTCTGAGGTGCGCAGATCTGGCCAGATCTCTGTAGGTGGGAGTAGCTGTTGCTGTGGTAGATCAGCTCCTTCTGATGATGTCCGAAGTCACTCCTTTCAACAAAGCATATTATGAGACTCATATTAAGGCACTCTCTGGGTCCCTTGTCTGTTGTCTCAGTGTATGCTCCGACTGCAATGAGTGATGTTTTGGTGAGGGAGATATTTTATTCACAACTTCACTCTGTGGTTGATCAGTGTCTGCAAGGTGACACTTCTCTGGTCATGGGTGACTTCAATACAACCATTGGCACTGACAGGGCTGACTATGAGGATTGAGTCGGTCATCATGTGTCTGGTGACTGTGGTGAAAGTGGTTCCATGTTTCTTGACTTTGCAAAAGGTCAGGGGCTATGGATTGCTGGATCCTGGTTGTTGGACTTGGTACTCCAATACTGGTGGTGCATTGAAGGAGACCAATCACATACTTGTGGGCAGATGCTGGACGCTTTTACAAAACTGCAGGGACTACAGAAGTACCCAGTTTGTAAGTTCTGACCACAGACTTGTTGTTGCTATTCTGAAGATCTAGCTTAAGTCCAGTAGGCTACCACCTAGTAGAAACATTTGGCTGGACTTGGGCAGACTCTGAGACCAGGCTGTTTCTAATGAGTTTGCATGCGTGAGGAACTTACCGACTTAGGTGTGACTGCTGATCCTAAAGTGATGTGGGAGACCTTTAGTGACAAGACCTTGAAGGTTGCTGAAGGTTGTGTCGGTGTTATCAGTGTTCCCAGAAAGAGGTGTTTCATCGCACAGGGTACCCTGGATAGCATCGAGTGGAGTCACAATGCATGGCTTGATGGCAACTTTGCTCTGTACAGGGAATTGAGAAGGATGGCTGCGAGGGCTCTGAGGTTCTAGCATTGTGCTTACAGAGGAATCAAAGCATTACACACATATGAATCTGTTCCTCAGAGAGTCACAGTCAGGGCAGCTGATGGAATGGTCTTAACGGATGACACTGCAGTTGTGACCTGCTGGGCTGGCTACTTTGAGCAGCTGCTTAAAGCTGATCCACTGCCTAGGGTCTTGGATATCTACAGGTCCATGATTCTTGAGGCTGATCCTCCAATTAGCTGTGAACTACCCAATTTCACTGAGATAGCATAGGTGTTGAACCAGCTGAGGGTAGGAAAGGCTGCAGGGATCTGTGGTATGTGGGGTGAACTTCTCCAGGCTGGTGGTAAGGCTATCCCCCTGGTATTGCAAGCAATCTTTACTTCGATTTTGGAGATAGGCATCATCCCAACTAACTGGAAAATGGGACTTGTCATCCCTATCTGGAATGGGAATGGTGATTGCCTGGGGAATAGCACTGCTCTCAATGCCGAGTAAGGTCCTTGCTTGTTTCATCTTCAATAGGATCTGTGATCACTTGCTCATCTACCAGCAACTGTAGCAATCTGGTTTTACACCTAAGAAGTCTACCGCATCCTGGCACTGTGGGTTCTCATGGAGCAAAAACATGAATATCGGCAGAGTTTCTTTGCCACCTTTGTCGATTTTGATAAAATGTTCCACGCAGTTGATCGAGCTGCCCTGTGGAACATCCTGAGACTCTGCCGGATCCCCTGTGAGTGCTGTGCAGAGTGGAGGCAGAACCTCTGTGTTTTTCCCAGTTGATTCTGGGGTTCGTCAGGGGTGTGTTCCTGCTCCTACTCTGTTCATTGCTTGAATGGACTGGGTGTTGGGCAGGGTTGTGGGGTCTGGCAGTTGTGGGGCAACTGTTGGTGAAGAGAGACTCACTGATCTTGACTTTGCCAATGATTCTGTGATGTTCATGGAGTCAATGGAGGCTCTGATCGGGGCTCTCAAAAGATTGACCGAGGAGTCTGAGTGCCTGGGTTTGTGAGTGTCCTGGATAAAAAACAAGATCCAGGCCTTTAATGACATCTTGGGCACAGCCATCAGCAATGTGTATGCCTGCGGGGAGAGTGTCAACCTTGTCGAGAGGTTTACTTACCTCTCTACGGCTCGGGAGTGCATGGGGGGTTAAGAGGTCACCGGAAAGGGTGGCGTGGCACTCCCGATATCTTTACAAAAGGATGAAGGTCCAAGTCTTTAGAGTCCTGGTGCTCCCAGTTTTGCTATATGGTTGCAAGACATGGACACCATCCAGTGACCTAAGACAAAGACTGAACTCCTTTAGTACTGTGACTCTTCAAAGAATCCTAATTTGACTTTGTGTCAAATGAGCGGTTGCTCATTGAGTCCTGAATGAGGCACATTACTTGCATTGTAAGGGAGTGTCAGTTAGTTATGGCCATGTGGCGCGATTCCCAAAGAGTGATCTGGTTCGCATTGTTTAGGACCTGAGCAGCTGGACCAGGCCAAAGGGATGCCCACGTAACACCTAGCTGAGTGTCTGCCTGGGGGATTGCCAACCAGGATCTCGAATTGTTTCATTGTGTGATGGGTGCGGCAATGTGCTGTACCAGTACATGCTCCCCAACCTGACCTAACCTGTGCTGCTGGGATAACATCTAACCGTCCGTTTTCCTGGAATGCAAGGACTACATTTAGGGAATAGATTTAGAGTGTTATTGGAAAATATCCTCTATCTAAACAATATTTCTTGTTTTAGGTATAAGTACAGACTATTTTTCATGTTATATGTGTATCTTGTCTCTCCAACACAAAACTAGTGTAAGAATTCCATGAACAACAAGAAAAAATCACTAAAAGAGTCTTGCTAGATGTCTGCATATTATGAAAATGGTTTGTTAAGTGTGACACACATTATGTAAGATCAGTTTTTACCAGTTTGGCATGATTCTCAACATGGAGGTTGGTGATCTGCCAAAATTTAACAAACACAATATTATAATCTCTGATATTTATATATTTTCTAGATTATCTAGAATTGTCATATATCTATATGGCATTTTGAAGTACAGAAAATCTGAATTTGACAAAGCTGAATCTTTGTTTATATTTTACCATGACTCCATTTTGTTTTCACCACATGCATTGTGTTGATCTTTGCCAAGGTAAATTATCTCTGAATTCCTGGGACACACTCATTGGTAACATCAAACAAGTGATTGTATAAAATCCTGCCCCATTAATTGCATAGTATCTGAGCGTGATGAATAATAACCCTTTGCTTAATAAACAACTATAACTCTTCTTTTGAAATTGTGGTCTCAGATCTCTACTCATTTTTTGACTCTGTATTTTGATTGAGTTTTGGTCTACAATTTATTTTTGCGACCAATTGTTTGCTTCGTTTTGGGCTCTAATGAAAGTTTCTCTCTGATTCCTAGGTTTATCCTTTGCCCATATTTTGGTTAGGCAGAAAACACAGCAGAGAATTGTAGAGTTCATGAGGGAACAGCTAAACATTTGCACCACTTCATGCTAAATTACTTTCAGTGCTATGATGAGGGTGATAGCGAAGCTAAAGTTATTCACAGGAAGATTTATATGGATGGCAGTATTCTAAGCAATGTTATGGTACAAAAATCACTACACCTGAGTAATATGTTTTAAGTTTCTTTAATATAATTTTTATTAAATAAAGTTTCACCCAATGACTGCAGACCAGAGACCCTAACGTTTCACATCATGAAGACCTTTAAGAGGCCAGTCCTGGGGCCTCATGTATAAACGGTGCATAAGCACAGAAATGATGCGTAAGAACGTTTCCACGTTCAAATCGCGATGTATAAAACCTAAACTTGGTGTAAAGCCACGCACATTTCAACGGTACCTCATACCCTGTCGTACGCAAGTTCTCTGCTCAGTTTTGCAGACTGGCGGCACCCAGTGTCAAATCAGTGCTACTGTTCCTGTGTGATTGTCCTTTCTTTTCCTGATGTGGCTTTATATATACACTGAAATTAACGGCATATTGTTTATTAGTTTAATGCATCTGATTAGAATTAACCTGTAACCATTTAATGGTCCACGGAATGGTCAAACTATTCCAAATACCATAGCTGCTTCAATGCTTACAGATGGCTGAACATCCATTACTTAGCTGATTGTGTGGCGATCGGTTACTTGGAGAAAGAAAAGTTCGGACATGAATTGGAGGTTAGTGCGTTTGAAAGAGACAGTACTGCAGGGGCGGCCTTAGGTATGTACAAACTGTGCACCTGCACAGGGCCACCAAATCCCAGGGGCCACCACACTAATATGTATTGAATATAAAACAGAAAGAGAAAATAACAACACAGCTAAAAATGCAGGGACAAATTTCAGCAAAAGTTAAACGCTTGTGTCATGAGCACGAGGCAGCTGTGCAGTGTCCGGAACGGATGTGACCATCCGCCATGCATAAGATACCATATTGACATTGACGGGCAAAGGAGCCCAGGACTGCCACGAACCTCGAGCCACCCCTGAGTACTGCTGCAATAAATTATTTCATTGAAGGTTGCGAACAATCACTGAGCCACCGTGTTCACAAGTTTAATAACATGTTTTAACTCCTATCATCATGAAAATTATATCATGTATACATCTCAGTATTTTAGTTATTCAGAGAGCTGTAATATCATGAATGTAATGGATTCTGTGTCCTGTCAGAGGAAGAGAAAGCCGGTTTAAGAAGCAAGTACTGATTCACACACATAGAGCACATAGAACACATACAAAAAAAAGCATTTAACGTGCTACTTTACTTATGATGTGATTTGAGAAACTAGTTAATTAAACGATTTTAAGATAAAGTTCATGATGTTCTACTTTAATGAGAAAGTGAACTACGTGATTAAAGTGGACATTTTGAGATTGAAGTTGACATTTCGTGCTTTTTACCCACTGTGTGCCTTTTTTTTTCTCTGTACCCTAATAAGCTTTCATATGAAACTCAGATGGTGGGCTACAACTCGCCTTTTCACAGTGACTTTGATATGTGACAACTTCTTTTTTATTTAGGGCACTGTGCGATTTTGTGAACTTGAGCTTTCGAGTTTCTCCGACACACTATGTCAGTCGATCAACTTCCTTTTGTTGTTTATTCCAATGTTTAAACCAACAAGTAGTACATTTTTCCTTGCCTCCACTTGGTATTCGCTGAAATTCTTCCATTTTCCCTCTTGCTTTTGTCATTGTCTTTTCACAGAAGGCTGAGCTTAAGGGCTATTTATATTTGTTTGCATATTCAAAGAGGTGTTATGCATGAGGCTCCTGGAGAGCATATAGGCTTGGGTAGATTTGTGGCAGATAAAATTTAATACAGTGGTATCTTGGTATGCATCCGCTTTGGAATAAGTCCAACTTGGTATACGTCCTGTTTCGACATGAAAAATTTTGCTTGGTATACGACCTTTGTTTGGAATACAACTCGCATGCTAGAACACCGTGTGATACCCTTGTTTACCTCCTTCGAGACAAAGCCACGACTGCCCACGAGTGTCAGTACGCCAGTTGCTAGCATTAAGTGAACAACCCGTGCTATAACTGTGAATTTTCACGTGATTTTGTGTTTTTTCGCGTAAATTTGAATTGATTGTTGAAAAGTAGGTGAAGGTGGCATGCGTGTCCGGGACATGGCTACTGCATACCGTATGCCGAGAACGACAGTATCTATGATTGTGAAAAACAAAGACATTATTAAAAAGTAAAGTGAGGTTAAATTTTCATTTTCATTAATTGCTTTTGTATTTACTGCGGTGGGTTGGCACCCTGCCCAGGATTGGTTCCTGCCTTGTGCCCTGTGTTGGCTGGGATTGGCTCCAGCAGACCCCCGTGACCCTGTATTCGGATTCAGCGGGTTAGAAAATGGATGGATGGATGCTTTTGTATTTATGTATTTTAGTATTAAGCAGTGTTTAAATTATTTTATACAACCCCATCAATATATAATATGCCAATAACAATAGGATTTTTTTTCATGGGAAGGGATTAATCATTTTCCCTTTATTTCTTATGGGAATAATTAGCTTGGTATATGTCTCGTTTGATATAAGTCAAAGGATCTGGAACGGATTAAGAATGTATACTGAGGTACCACTGTACAGTATAAGAAAATATAAAGTATTACATGTAGGAAGTCAAAATGTTAGGTTTGAGTATACAATGAGAGGTCTGATGATCGAAGTTACACCTCATGAGAAGGATTTAGAAGTCGTAGCGGACTTGACACTATCAGCTTCCAAGACAGTGTTCAGAAGCCATTAGGAAGGCTAACAGAATGTTAGGTTATATAGCACGATGTGTGGAGTACATGTTGAAGGAGGTTATGCTCAAGATTTATAATGCATTTGTCAGGCCTCATCTGTAGTACTGTGTGCTGTTTTAGTCTCCAGGCTACAAAAATGACATATCAGCACTAGAAAAGGTCCAGTGAAGATCAACTAGGCTGATTCCAGGGCTAAAGGGGATGAATTATGAAGAAAGATGAAAAAAGCTGAGCCTTTTCAGTTTATGCAAAAGAAGATTAAGAGGTTACATGATTGAAGTGTTTAAAATTATGAAGGGAATTAGTACTGTGGATCAAGACTGTTATATAAAAATGAATTCATCAAGAACACGGGGACACAGTTGGAAACTTGTTAAGGGTAAATTTCACATAAACATTAGGAAGTTTCTATTTACACAGATAACTATAGACACGTGGAGCAAGCTACTAAGTAGTGTTGTAGACAGTAGGACTTTAGTGACTTTCAAAACTAGACTTTATGTGATTTTAGAAGAATCAAGGAGATAGATAGGACTGGCAAGCTTTGTTGCCTGAATGGCCTGTTCTTATAAAATGTAATACTAGAGAAAGGAAAACCGAGTAGGGTAGTTTATTTGTTCACAGACCATAAAAATGAACTAAATGTCTGTACTATCGTGCTGTAGAAAAGAACCCCCAATATTCTGTACATTTGCTAATTTTACACAATGAATTACCTCAGACCTTCACACAAAATGCCTTATTGAAGAAAGTAAACTGAAATGAAATCAAAATACAGCTTTCTATTTTTTTTTTCTATTCATGGAACAAAATTATACAATGCCCCTATCAGAAAGGTAATTGTCTATATATTTTCAATACTTTAGTTGCAGTAACTTTAGCAGCAATAACTATATCTAAACACTTCAAGCAATTTGATATCATAACAGGCAGTGTGGTACAGTGGTTTAAGGCTTCAGTCCCAGAGGTTATGGGTTTAAATCCCACCACTGATACTGTATGACCCTGAGCAAGTCACTTCCCTTGGCTGTGCTCCAATTGCAAAAACACAAGAAAAGTAACCAGTTGTATCTCAAATGTTGTAAGTCAGTTTGGATAAAAGTGTTAGCTGAATAAGTGAATGTATTATTTTTACATCACTGTTGATGAATTTAAGCTCACTCTTAAACTGAAAAGAACTGCTTTAATTCATTTGGCAGGTTTTCAAGTGAGACACTCATGTCAGGAACTGCCATAGCATCTCTACTGGGTTCAAGTCTGGACTACATCTAGGCCACTTTAACAGTTTAATTCTATTTCTGTTGAGCCATTAAGTTGTATACTTACATGTTTGTGTCAGTGTGCTGACATCATTGTTATAATGATAAAAGTATGTACAGTGAACCCTTGCTATATCGCGCTTCGACTTTCACGACTTGACTCCATAGCGGTTTTTAAATGTAAGCATATCTAAATATATATCACGGATTTTTCGCTGGTTCGCGGATTTCTGCGGACAATGGGTCTTTTAATTTATGATACATGCTTCCTCAGTTTGTTTGCCCAGTTGATTTCATACAAGGGATGCTATTGGCGGATGGCTTAGAAGCTACCCAATCAGAGCACGTATTAAGTATTAAATAAAACTCCTCAATGAGATACGATATGCTTCCCGAGCGGTGCTTGATTGTTTGCTTTTCTCAGTCTCTCTCACTCTCTCTGACATTCTCTGCGCCTGATGGAGGGGGTGTGAGCAGAGGGGCTGTTTGCATAGAGGCTGTTTGCCTAGAGCAGGGGTGGGCAATTATTTTTCCAAAGGGGCCACATGAGAAATTGGAATGGTTTTAGAGGGCTGGAATATATATAATATACCTAATATATACTTAATACCTATAATATTCTTAATTAATTTTCAATGTATATGATATCCCACTATAAGAAACAGTAAATGAAACATTACAATGAGAAAATGTAGAAGATAGAATTTTATATATATATATATACTAGCAAAATACCCGCGCTTCGCAGCGGAGAAGTAGTGTGTTAAAGAAGCAATGAAAAGAAAAGGAAACATTTTGAAAATAACGTAACCTGATTGTCAATGTAATTGTTTTGTCACTGTTGTGAGTGATGAGTGTTGTTGTCATATACATATATACACATATATACATACACATATATATATCTACATATATACACATACATATGCATACACACATACATACATACACACACATATATACACACAAATACATATATATACATATACATACATATCTACATATATACACACACAGCTATTTCGTATCAGTGCAATACGCTGCTTGTTAAAACGGATGACTCCCGCTCTTACGTGCAAGTCTGCGTGGATATTATGAACTATTGTATTTGTTCAAGTTCTATTTAAATTTTAAATAGAAGGAATTTTTATTTAGTCGACAGAAATATCTTTGGTAGGAATGGTAAAAACAGACAGGAATATTATTCCTGAATAAATCAACTCAAAACTTATAATATTTTGCTCTCCATAAAAATATATCCTGTCTAAATTATACAAGTTAGAAATAAAGTAAACGTTAAAAGAACAAACATTCAAATTTCTTTACTCTTATGTAATTTAATATAAAAAATAAACTTAGATTTTAAATATCCCAAAAGATTTTGCTCTCCATAAAAATATATCCTGTCAAAATTATACAAATTCAAATATGAACATGCTGCATAACAAAACCTGGAAATATAAATAAAATGTGTTCCTTTCAGCAATAACAAATCAAATCATTAAGTTGTCTTTGCTCATATGTCATTTTAGAGCTGGACGCCTGGCATCTTTTTTTGGCCACAAATTTGTTTCTGTTTGGTGTGAGGTTCTGTGTTGTGGAGATTCTCAGGATGGATTGCAGGTGCTCATTAGTGAGGCGACTCCTGTGTGCTGTTTTGTTAGTCTTTATCACTGAGAAGAGCTTCTCACACAGATATGTGCTACCAAACATGCACAAGGTTCGAGCCGCATGTAGACGGACTTTTTTTGTTCTTCAAAGTCACCAAAGCGCCGTGCAAACTCAGTGCGCAGTGCGCTCAGTTTATCAGCAAAGTGCGTATTTGGGAACACCGTAGTGAAGACTTGGTTTAACATTACTTGGCAACAGGGTTGCACTGGTGCATTTGTGTCTCCCATAAAAGCAGCTTCACTTGAAATCACTTTGTGATTGTGCACGGGTAAAAAAGTCCGCTGAAGGGTCAGATTCTTATTTAATTCTTCCGCTTTCTGTATCTTCTGCATTGCATTCAGGTCTTTCAGGTTACCCTGATGTTTTGTTTTATAGTGCCGTCTTAGATTAAATTCTGTAATTACAGCCACATTAGCTCCACAAATGAGACACACGGGTTCAGTAAACATATACTCAGCCTCCCATCGGTTTTAAAGGCTCTATTT
This sequence comes from Polypterus senegalus, assembly GCF_016835505.1. Lineage (NCBI taxonomy): Eukaryota > Metazoa > Chordata > Cladistia > Polypteriformes > Polypteridae > Polypterus > Polypterus senegalus. The sequence continues at coordinate 62,260,942 of NC_053170.1, forward strand.
TCAGAATCAACTTTTCTCTTCAGCATCGTGTGAGCTAGCTTCGCAATAACTTGCAGCATCTTAAGGTAGACTTGATTAACGCGGTAACTGTTCGGCAAGGCAGCTGAAGCGCTGCATTATGGATCTGTAGTTTATTGTGTTACCAGCGCTTCATATACCCGGGCTATTAATAACAATAATACAGTATATAAAATGATCTCGGGCGGATATAATTACACACGGGCGGATGTGGCCCTGGCCCTTGAGTTTGACACATATGGACTAAATAGAACTTGAAAAGATATATTTTTCAAATGTGATCGCGCAATTCAGATAGAGTTGACGCACTACAGCCTGCATGCCTCAATAAGTCATCCTCCCTCGCTCTTACTTTTTTACCGTTCATCTAATGAATACACTGAGTATGGCTTTACCAAAACAATCACTGATGGCGAATAAAGTATCCATTATTCGAGTATGTAGATCGGGTTATATATATATACATATATATATATATATATATATATATATATATATATATATATATACCCGTATCGCAGCGAGAAGTAGTGTGTTAAAAAGGTAGAAAAGAAAAGGGAACATTTTAAAAATAGCGTAACATGACTGTCAATATACAGTATTTGTTTTGTGAGTGTTACTGAGTGTTGCTGTCATCAAGGATTTGATTATCATTATTTCTTTCAATCAGGTTCGTATTTGTAGGATGTGTTGTGTTCAAGTTACATTCCGTGTTTGTCAATCGTTGTAAAGATGACAGGTTTCATTCATCGATTCGTTTCTTACTGCATCAATAAACAGCTCGTCTTCTTCTTTATCTGAGACCTGACACACTGCATGCACGGGTTTTTACACTGTCTTCCTTTAGCGAGACATTGACTTTTCCAACGTGTGCTTTGTTTCCGCAGTAGTTGGATTTATGAATATGCTTGTATGTATGAGACGCTTCATATTTTTTACTGCCTTTTCAATTGTGTAATTCGGTTTTTGTTCAGCGCTCTTTGGAACTGTTGCCTTTTATCTGTGCACTGCGTCAGTTCACGTGAGCCACTCGGTGTACTTGCATCGAAGGTTCCCAGCTGTGCTGGTGCCATCTGGTGCTATGTCCGTGACTGTATTTAATGTTACCTTAGTCCTGGCACTTAAAACTTTCTCTCGCAGTTTCGCTGAGTTTGTGCCAAACACCACGCTGACCATCTCATCTTCCTCTCCATAAGCACAGTCCTTAACCCGTGAATATTTAGTGGCAGTTTGCTATTGGATTGCCGCTGACGGACGGCCTTATATGGGCAGGCACTAAATTACAAGCGCCAGCGGCAGCCTGTCTATGAACTTAATTTAAAGTGTAGGTTTACACCGTACTTTGTTTCAGTAGCAGAACTCATCAATATGGTTGTATATGTCACTCGCTTCCTTCTTATTGTTTAAGCTGCCTTCTCAATTATATAATGCATGTTTTCTTCAGCTTTTTTTTTTTTTTTTTATTTATTTAATTTTATTACAATCAATACATAGCAATCAAGTTTTACAAAAAAAAGAATTATGCTAAGAACAGATCGATCCCCACCCTTGAGAGAGAGAGCAAGCCAAATGGTGTAAAATTTAAGGCTTTTAAAAATACCTAAATCAACAAATTCTCTGTGCTTTATAAACTCATTTCAAAATATTACTGATTAGATCCTGCCATGTTTTGAAAAAGTCTGCACAGATCCTCTAACTGAGTATTTGATTTTTCCAATTTTAAATAATATAACACATCAGTTTCCCACTGACTTAAAGAGGAGAGTTTGGGTTCTTCCAGTTTATCAGAATAAGTCTGCGTGCCAACAGTGTAGTGAATGCAATCACAATTTGTTTGTCTTTCTCCACTTTAAGACCCTCTGGAAGAACCCCAAACACAGCTGTTAATGGGTTAGGAGGGATTGTGAGTCCAAGACTGTCTGAGAGGTAATTAAAAATTTTTGTCCAGAATAATGTTAATTTGGTGCAGGCCCAGAACATGTGACCTAGTGAGGCTGGGGCTTGGTTGCAACGTTCGCAGGTTGGATCATGCCCTGGAAACATTTTGGAGAGTTTTAGTCGAGACAGATGTGCTCGATATATAATTTTGAGTTGTATAATTGTATGCTTTGCATATGGAGCTTGAGTGAATTCTCTGCATTGCTACTTTCCACTCCTTTTCTGATATATTAATTGAGAGGTCATTTTCCCAGTGTCCTCTTGGATCTTTGAAAGGAAGGGATTGTAAAAGGATTTTATATATTGTAGAGATGGAGTCTAACTCCTTGAAATTGAGCAATAATTTTTCCAGCGTGGATGAGGGTGCAAGATGAGGAAAATCTGGAAGGTTCTGTTTAACAAAGTTCCTGATTTGAAGATAGTGAAAGAAATTTGTAGCTGGAATGTTAAATTTGGAATGTAATTGTTCATAGGATGCAAAGGCGTTGTCTATATAAAGATCTCTAAGCAAGTTAATTCCAAATTTTTCCAGATATTAAAACTGCATATGTTTGTGAGGGTTGAAAGAGGTGGTTCTTTTGCAGGGGTGCCACAGAAAGAAGCTTCTCCGTCTTAAAATGCTTTCTACATTGGTTCCAGATTCTAAGTGAGTGGAGCACAATTGGGTTATTAGTGTATTGCCGATAACGTGTGTTTATTGGAGCACAAAGCAAGGAATACAAAGAAGTACTGCAGGATTTTACTTCTATTGCGGTCCATGCCTGTGTATGTTCTTCTATTTGTGTCCAGGTTCTTATCGACTGTATATTTGCGCCCAGTAATAAAACTGGAAGTTAGGTAGAGCCATGCCGCCTTCTGCCTTTTGTCTTTGTAGGGTCGCTCTTTTGATGCGTGGATGTTTAGAATTCCAAATAAATGAGGTTATTGTTGAATCTAATTGCTTAAAGAACGATTTATTAATGTATATTGGTATGTTTTGAAATAAAAAGGAGCTTAGGAAGAATATTCATCTTAACAGTGTTAATTCTTCCAGCTAGTGTGAGATGAAGGGTTGACCATCTATGCAAGTCTTGTTTAATTTTTTCCATGCAGGCGAAAATTTTGTTGATAAAGAGCTTTATGTTTACTTGTGATGTTTACCCGAGGTATTTAAACTGTTCTGCAATGATAAAAGGAAGGGTGTCTAATCTAATATTATATGCTTGCGAATTCACGGAAAGAGTACACTTTTATTCAGATTAATTCTGAGACCAGAGAGCTTTTGAAATTCTGTGAGTGCTGCTAAGACTGCAGGCACAGAATTTTCTGGGTCCGATATATACAGTACCATGTCATCTGCATATAATGAGATTTTCTGTTCCAGTCCTTCTCTGCTAATCCCCTTTATCTGATCAGTATTTCGACAATGTATTGCCAGTGGTTCAATGGCAATTGCAAACAGCAGTGGTGACAAAGGGCATCCTTGTCTTGTGCCACGTTCTAGTTTAAAGTAGTCTGAGCAAATGTTATTGATGCAAACTGAAGCTTCTGGGTTAGTATACAGTAATTTAATCCATGCACAAATGTTGGGCCAAACCCAAACTTCTCCAAAATAGTAAAAGGTATTTCCATTCAATCATGTCGAATGCTTTTCTGCATCCAATGATAATAATATTTCTGGGGTGTTTGATTTAGTTGGTGAGTATATTACATTAAACAGGCGTCGAAGATTTGAAGATAAGTGTCGGCCCCTAATAAATCCAGTTTGGTCTTGTGATATTACTGAGGGAGCACTTTCTCCATCCTTCTAGCTATGATTTTAGAGAGTATTTTAACGTCGTTATTCAGAAGTGAAATTGGTCTGTATGATGCACATTGTAATAAGTCCTTATTTTGTTTTGGAAAGACAGTGATTAGTGCTTGGCGAAAGGTTTGTGGAAGAGATTGGTTATCTCTGGCTTCTGTAAATGTTGCTAATAGGAGGGAGCTAGCTGAGCGGAGAATTTCTTGTAAAACTCTGCAGGGTAGCCGTCAGGGCCTGCTGCTTTTCCACCTTGGAGTGACTTTATAGCATCCAGTAATTCTGATAATGACAGAGGTTTATCGAGTCCTCCACACTAAAAGCGTCAATTTGTGGTATCTGTAATTTATCCAGAAATGCATTAGATTGTATATTGTCTTCTTTAAACTCAGTAGTATATAGGGATTTATAGTAGTCTCTAAAAGTGTACATTATATTTTTGTGTTCGATGATTTTATCTCCATTCGTGTTAGTAATTACGAGATTGCGTTGCGTACATCTTGCTTGTGAATTTGTTGCTAAAAGCTTATTAGCTTTCTCTCCATGTTCATAATAATGATGTCTGGATTTGTAAATTAGTTGTTCGGTTTCTTTAGTTGTCAAGAGGTTTAATTCTGAATGTAGAGCCTGCCTCCTCTTATGTAGAGTCTCGCTTGGTAGTCTGGCATGTTCTTCATCTATTTTAGTAATTTACTTTTTATCTCTGCTACTTTCTTGCTCGGATTTATTTCTGTGGGAAAGATATGAGATAATCTGTCCTCTTAAGAAGGCCTTAAGAGTTTCCCAGAGTATTCCTGCAGAGATCTCAGGGGATGTATTTGTCTCTAGAAAGAATTCAATTTGTTTGGATATAAATTCAGTACAATTCTCGTCAGCTAATAGAAGCGGATTGAGGCCATCTGCGGGGTGAGTGTATGGGGCTTAGTAATTTCAGCTCCAAGATCATCGGAGCATGGTCTGAAATAACAATAGCATCGTATTTACAAGATTTAATCTTAGGCAAGAAGTTATTATCTATAAAGAAGTAATCAATCCTTGAGTAGCAATGATGTACTGGTGAGTAGAAAGAATATGTTCTTGAATTTGGGTTTAAAACCTCCAGGGATCTGATAAGTTGTGATCAGTTATAAACTTTGTAATTATCTTTGCGGTGTTAGTTGCGTTCCCCTGTGGAGGAAGTCTTATCTAAAAGTGGATTTAGAACACAATTAAAGTCCCCAGCCATTATAAGTTTATGAGTGTTCAGATTGGGAATGGATGCAAATAAATTTTGTATAAATTCCTTATCATCAACATTAGGTGCATAAACATTTATCAAAATCATTTTACAGTTAGATAAGTCTCCCATGACCATCACATATCTCCCTTCAGGATCCAATACTACATCTGATGCTACAAATGGTACTGTTCTATGTATGAGAATTCCCACCCCTCTAGTTTTCTTTGTAAAACTAGAATGGAACATTTGGCCAGTCCAGTCTTTTGCAGCGGAACTGATCCTTACTTAGTAAGTGGGTTTCCTGTAAAAATACTATTTTAGCATTTAGACCTGTTAGGTGAGAAAGTACTTTCTTTCTCTTTAATTCGTGATTCAGGCCTTTAACATTCCAGCTTACGAAGTTAACTGTCCCATCATGGAGACACTGATTCTGAGTTTTTGGTGTCATATTATAGTCTTAACTGGAAGTGAAATAGTTTAGGTCTTAATTTCCTATTCCCCCAAGAGTTGTTGCCATGCAGCTTATTATTACGTTGATAGTTATAATTATAAAGATTGAGATGATAGATTAGATATAGATCAAGCCTGCTCTCTTTCTCTTCCCCTTAACCCCCACCCTCCCTTTTTGCCTCCCCAGGTGAGGCTAAAACCCACTTCATGCAGTCCCAGTCCTCTGACATACCCAGAGACAGAGCACGTCCAAAGCACATCAAGCCCCCATGCAGTGGCTTTAAGGTTAAAAGATAGAGATATCTGTTACCAATATAGTCTTTAAAAGAGGAAAAAGAAAAAAAGAAAAGAATTTTGCACTTAATATATACATATATATATATATATATATATACATATATATATATACATATACATACATACATACATACACATACATATAATCTTCATCAATTTTAGTGCATTAAGATGATATCCCCAGATAATAAACCCAGGTGATGGTGTTAAAGATGTGTCCAAAACAAGCATAACAAGTCTTAATGCAGTAATAGCAATAACAGCAAACCAAGGGTATGATATTGAACAGTCTCATTTAGGGTACACATGAAATAATTAGAAAAGAAAAAAGAGGAGGAAAACGTAATTAAGCACAATAAAACATAAACATTTAGCCCTAGTAATACTAAGTAATGATAAGTAATAAGTAAGTAATAATAATAATAAGTAATAATATAAGAATATGAGAATATATGCTGATAAAAACCCGTATTTTAAAACAAATAGATCAGACAGTAGATTATTAATCCTAGCTTTATCATTTACCGCCATGACTCACAATTATGTATCAGAATAGTCCGGGATCAGCTTTCTTAACTCATTTTCTGCCTCCTCCTTGCTAGCGAAAACATAGAAATGACCCTGCCATTCCACTTTCAGTTTTGCGGATACAGGAGGCCGTATTTGACATTGGCTTGCCGTAGCGCTGTTTAATATTATAGAAGGCGCGTTTAATAGCTGTTGCTGGAGAGAAGTCAGGGAAGACGAATGTGGCAATCTTCATATATAATATCTTCCTTTTTTCCTGAGGAGTTCCATCACCTCTAACTTAAATGATAATCGTTCAAAGCGAACTATAAAAGATCTTGGTCGGGTCTGACGGTGTTTGATCAGCGTGCAGCGTAAGCCGCTGCTATCTCAGATTCTGCTTTAAAGTCGCCCCCGATTATTTTAGAAAAAAGTTCAGTTGCGAATTTCACCGGGTTTAAACTTTCTCGATTCTCCGGCAGGCCTTCAATTCTGACATTATACCTTCTATTCCCATCTTCTAAAGCAGCCAGTCTGTCTCCAAGTTTTTCTCCGAGTTTTTACATTCGAACTGACATTTACTGCTCTTTCCTCGGCACTGGCAGCTAGATGTTCGGCTATTTCGATCCGATTCGTGAATGTCTCACTAAGATGCTCCAATCGATCAGCAAGCGTGCTCAGTTTAGCTGAGTTTTTCTCAATGCGCTCTTCAATTTTACCCAGCACCTGTCGAAGTTCAAGTTGTACCTCTTGACGCAGCCTTTCATTTGCCTGTTGGAATTCCTGTCGCAGCCTTTCATTTGCCTGTTGGATTTCCTGTCGCAGACATTCATTGGCCTGTTTCATCTCCTGTTTTAATTCCTGTTTCAGTCTCTCAAGTGCCTTTGCCGTTGCTTTCTCATTAGCCTTCTCGCTTTCCTTTATATCTTGCGTGAGCTCAGCGAGCAACACTTTCAGTTCAGATAGCTCAAATGTGCCTTCTTGTGCGTAGATGAAGCAGCAGACTCTGCTGAAGCGGTGTCCCGCTGCTCCAGTCCCGCGTAATTGCGTAACTGAAGCCGCGGACCTCCCGGCCTTTTCCAGTTTCAGGTAATCCTCTCCAATCGGCGAGCTATCCACATCTGCACTCACGATCGCACCTTCGCTCCCCTTTTCGCTCTCAGCCGGCGACGATGTAGCGGACCGTGGTCCCGAGGAGTCTGTACTTTCGCCCATCTGATCCAGGTCTGTCTCTGACAGGCTGTATCTCGAGCTAGGGCTTGCTGATCGCAGCTTGGATGTAGCTTTAGTCTTCGATTCTTTCGTTCCCTTCTTGTTGGCCATGTTTATATGTGTTTACATATACTGTAGCGGTCCCTCTCGGGTTGAATAAATACAGGATATCTCAGAATAATGAGCAAATAATATGAAAAATAGCACCACTGCTAGCGGAGCTCCACTTCAGACGTCCATCTCCCGCATCGGACGAGACCAACACCCTTCAGCGCTTTTTGAGGTCTTCCTGGTTTTCTATGTACTGCGTGATTACGTGGGAGGCGTGATGATGTCACACGAAACTCCGCCCCACGGCGTTGAAGCTCATCTCCATTACAGTAAATGGGGAAAAACTGCTTCCAGTTATGACCATTACGCGTAGAATTTCGATATAAAACCTGCCCAACTTTTGTAAGGAAGCTGTAAGGAATGAACCTGCCAAATTTCAGCCTTCCACCCACACGGGAAGTTGGAGAATTAGTGATGAGTCAGTGAGTGAGTGAGTCAGTGAGTGAGTGAGTGAGTGAGTGAGTGAGTGAGGGCTTTGCCTTTTATTAGTATAGATATAGTTTAGAAATTTTCAACTTTTGCAATGTTTAAAAGAAACTAGCATCATAACAACATAAAATAGCAGCATCAACTTACAGTAAACCAAACATGTCAAACAGTCAATCAAACAAGTGTGGAGCACAAAATTGTTGAAGTATTTAAGGAACATTTATAAAAACAATTTTGAAAATGTGTATTTTTTTGCAGCATTTAAAAAACAGCATCATAACTTTATTAACTAGTTTTCACATTAATTTGCCTCAGTTCATTTGGTGTTCAGTGAGAGAAATCTAGCCTGTTTTGGGCTTGAACAAGTACACTGAAGACAGGTTGAATATCTGAGGTGGATATGAGAAGGACAGCACACAAGTGATCATCACTGAGAGAGGATCTATATCTGGATTTGTTAAACTTCATTCATAGATGTTGCTACACTTTTAATAAGAACTCACGTGGGCCGGTCAAAGGTAGTCAGCGGGCCGGATGTGGCCCTCGGGCCATAAAATGCCGAGGTCTGGCCTAGAGGATATGGACGCTCCTCTAAAAAATGCTGCTTTATCGCGGTGCTTTGGCATTCTTAAAAGCCCAAAAGCACGTATTGATTTTTTGATTGTTTGCTTTTCTCTCGCGCTCTCTCTCTCTCTCTGACATTCTCTGCTCCTGACACGCATTCCTTTGAAGAGAAGATATGTTTGCATTCTTTTAATTGTGAGAAAGAACTGTCATCTCTGTCTTGTCATGGAGCACAGTTTAAACTTTTGACTAAAGGGTGTTATTTCATGTCTAGAGGGCTCTAATAATGTTAACAGTGTGGGAGAGTTTATAAGGGCTTAAAATATATAAAAATAACCATACAAACATATGGTTTCTACTTTGCAGATTTTCATCTATCTTGCGTTCCAGAACCCCCCGCGGTCGAGGAGGGATTACTGTATACTAACTCCATAATTATAAATATAAATTCTATAAGTTTCCAAATTCATATTCATAGCACAACGAAAGGAGGCATTATGTGATGTGAAGAATATGTGAATCATTATGTGATTCTTTTTTCCTGTGGTTAGTATCTATGGAACGTTTATCAGTATTTGAGAACTCAACGGTTTTTAATATATTTTGCTTTTATAAAAATGTAGTAATTTATTGAGTAGACAGTGTGGAGCCGTTGCCCTGCTGGGACACCCTCAACACAGAAGGACATGGGAAGACAACATATACGGGACATTGTTCCCCCCGAACTGCTAGATGGCAGTCCCCTTTGGTTGCAGCAGTGCCGCAATTTCCAACAGGGCATCATGGAAAATGGAGTTCTTGAACTCAGCCCTGTTGGGTTCAGCGGGCATCACCAGGGGATGCTGTGAGGACTAATGAGCCCAACCTTGTCGGGCTCCAGCCTAGCCGTGAAGTACTTCTAGACCATAATTATTGGACACCAGAAGTATTCCTGGATTTCACATGGAGCTGCCTGCCACTGCTTGAGGAGCAAGAGCTATGAGAAAGGAGGATGAAGCTTGCTGGGAGGAGTAGAAGAGGCAGTGACAGAAAGAGAAGGAAGAAGACAAAAGGCAGAGTGCAGTGTGCTTTTTATCCTGCGCTTGTACTATGATTGTGGTGGGAAATGCTTGCCAGGAAAGAGTTTCCCACAATAAAAGCCTCTTTTTGTTGCACTTGTGTCCAGAGCCTGTTTGTGTCATGTGTTTGGGGAGCTGGAGTGCCCCCTGGTGGCCACAACAGCTAATTATTGTGCTACTGTACGTGTATCTTATTGTAATGTATATACACTCACAGATCTAATTTTTAGGAACACCTATATACCTGGTTGTCCATGCAATTATCTAATTAGCCAATCACATGTGAAAAGTCATAGAGAGACAGGAGCTTTAGTTAATGTTCACATCAAACACTATGATAGGTAAAAAATGTCATCGCAGTGACTTCAACCACAGCATGATTGTTAGTGCCAGACAGGCTGGTTTGCGTATTCCTGTAGTTGCTTATCTCCTGGGATTTTCACACACAACAGTCTCTGGGGTTTGCACAGAATTGAGAAAAAAAAAATCCAGTGAGCAGCAGTTCTGCAGGCAGAAACACCTTGTTGATGACAGAGGAGAATGGCCAAACAGGTTCAAACTGATTGAAAGGCCACAGTAATTCAGATTATCGCTCGCTACAACTGTGGTAAGCAGAACTGCATCTCAGAATACACAACACTTCAGGTGGATGGGCTACAACAGCAGAAGGCCATGTTGGATTCCACCATTGTCAGCCAAGAGCATAAAACAGACTGCAGTAGTCAGTCTCACCAAAACTGGACAGTTAAAAACTGGAAAAAAATGTCCATATCTGTTGAATCTCAATTTCTACTGAGACACACAGATAGTAGAGTCAGAATATGGCACCAACAACATGAATCCATGTACACAACCTTCCTTGTGTTGACAGTCCAGGCTGGTGGTGATGTTTAGCACACTTTTTTAACAGCAATCAATCCTAGCTTGAATGAAATGGCTTATTTGAGTATTGTTGCTGACCACGTGCACCTTTTCTTCTGATCGCTGATTCTAGCACGATAATGCAGCATGTCACAAAACAAAACTGGTTTCACATAAATGACAATGAGTTCAGTGTTTTTCAGTGGCTTTTCTAGTTCCCTGGATCTTCATTCAGTATAGCAGCTTTGGGGATGTGGTAGAATGGGAGAGTTGCAGCATGAATGTGCAGCTAATAAATCTGCAGTAACTGCATGATGCAATCATGTCAGCATGGACCAGAATTTCAAAGGAATGTTTCCAACATCATGTGGAACACATGCCATAAAGACAGGCCCTTACCAATATCAATATAGTGTTCCAATTAATTTCTTCAATGAGTGTATAGGCATAATTATGAATGCAATTTTTTATGATCAAGTATTTATTTAAACTTGAATAATAATAATAATAATATACAAAATATAACATTGAAAATGTTTTGTGAAAAATTAGTCATAAATTTATAACAAGTAACAGTAAGAATAACCTTTCCTAATGCCCCACCCACAAAATGAGTCCTGTTGGAAGAAAAGAAACAGATAATGTCCAAGCAAAACTTACAAGGAAGGATGAGAGGCTCTGTACACATAAAAAAATGAAAGTAGAGAGAAACAGAGATGGCTATCAAACCTGCTAAGATCTGCAGATAAACTAGGTGGAAAAATGAAGTTTGCCAAGATGTAAAAGGAAAGGATCCATACCAAATTCCCTGTTAGAGGCTAGATACACCTTTGCAGCTACTGTACTGCAAAACAGCTTCTGCTGAATCAATGATTGAAAGAGGGGCAAGAAGTACATAAAAGAAAAAAATCTGTGAAGGAAAGGAATATCAGTGTTAAAGTTAGTAGGTGCAAAAAAGTTGCAGTGGGGTCACATAGGGGGTTTTACTTGTATGTAAGTATGTCCTGTTGAGTAATTGGTAAATGTGAATAACAACACTGGTTGCACCGACTCCTGTTTGTAAATTGGGGCTGTTGTCTTTAAATAGATTTGCACTGATACAGAGGGACTTGAGGGATTTGTAGTTTGTATGCATTGTACTGATAAAACCGGAACAGAAGGATGTGGCAGGACATTTTGATTGTGCCATTTTCCAATCAACATCTTCTGCAGCAGCTCCTAAACCTTTCAGTTACTGGACATTCGTAGCAGAAAAGGATGGTGCTCGGCCACTGGATTTAAGGACAGTGGTGGGCTATTTTTCCTCCTAATCCAGTCCTTCGATGTTCTTGGAGAAGAGTCGCGCCTCCGAAGACTATTCTTCTGCACTCCGGTGGTTGGATAGTATTTCACTATCCATGTTCTAGATTGAATAGTTCTGAATAGGAGCGTTCTGCACTTCTTTCCATCATTTAACCATAGTTTTCATTTCCAGATATCATCTCCATCACTTACAGTAAGGACTTATTTCAGGATTGTAAATATTGTTGTGTGGGGGTTTGTTCATGGGGGTTGTTTAGTGCTTTTTGTGTTTGTAAGTAGTTATTCTAGCAAATAAGGAGCATTTTATATATTTGTGTGTTTGGTGTGTTTAATTCTTATGGGCATTTTCCTGGGTGTTGTTAATATTCGGGTGGCAGGGTGGAAATACAGTAGAGCTTTGGTGTTGGCCTAATTTTATTCTTTTTATTTTATTCATAATTTTTTTCCCTCATTTTAAAAGGGTAGCATCTTCCTTGCTACGTAAATCTGGTGGCAACCTCGGCACACGCTAGAAGCGTGGGGCTGTGCTATAAAGTACCGGATATGTTCAATTGGTAGAACCAACAATAAGCAGCAATTGTCAAATGCATGGAAAATGTTTTCAGAGAATAAGATAAGTGAGGTTAACAATCCTAAATTGAATATTTTGGTGATTGTCATTTCTAGAAGAATGTGAAAATTAGTGAAAATGCATTTCCAGACAGAGTGGGCTGTTGAGGGAAGTTCCCTTTGGCAGACTGAGGTCATTGAAGGTGATAAAAATCCTTGTACAGATGAAGTTGTGAAGCAGATGTGTGGAAGGAACTGAAGTTAAAAAGGTATCGCAAGCCTTAAGAATGGGTATTAGTATAGAAAAGTTAGACTAACAGGTTGAGGATCAGAGGGATCCAATATCAACCCTTGAGTTTCTCTTCACAGCGTGCCAGGCAAAAAAAAATATAATCATAGAACAAACCCTCTAAGATAATAATTCAACAACAATAATAACAGTAATATTAATGTTAATCCTAAAACTGTCATATTATAGGAGACACAAAGCCAAAAAATAATTAACTCATCTATACAGCAATAGGAGTGTAGCTTTTGGTTTTGAATGCATTGATAAATGCAGATTTAATTAAAATGTAAGCATTTCTCAAATGGGCTTACATTGAACCTTAAGTGAAAACTATGCAAATATCATTCTCCATTGTTCATTACCTTATAACTTGATTGATTATACTCTTCAAATTTGTTCTGGCATATTAAAAATAGTCTCATTATTGATCTGTCTGTACTGCTTGGACTGTGTGCCCTGAGGTGGGCTGGTGCCCTGCCCGGGGTTTGTTTCCTGCCTTGCGCCCTGTGTTGGCTGGGATTGGCTCCAGCAGACCCCCATGACCCTGTAGTTTGGATATAGTAGGTTGGATAATGGATGAATGAATGTTTATAATTCATTGGTGCTGCATGGTACAGTTATGGTTGTGCTGTTACCATTGCCGTAGGTTTGATCTTTTCAGAGAAATGAGAAATACAGAAAAAAAAAATCTTGGCAGTACAGCCACATTTCTACATGTTTCTGTAATGTCACACCTCAAGTGCATATTTTTCCAAGATCTGTCTTGTAGACAGACGTTACCATAAGAAATCAAATGTCCACGTTGACTTTTTGAAATTGTCAAACTACTATTTTGCATGAAACTATTCCAAACATTTTGTTCTTATCATCGCATCTCTCTCATGTCTATAGGTTTTTTTATGTACAGATCTGGTAGTGATGATTTTACTCAAAATATCTTTAAGGACCTGATGAAGTTGAAATCAGCACATCAGCAGTCAGTATGTAGCTGGTATTGTTTGTCTATTAGGTTGCATCTGTCTGATGAATTAATTTTGCAGATTCATGATAGATTTCATATATATTTCAGTTATTTAAGACCTGAATCAATTGCAAAATTAATTTCAACAGTCAAATGCAAAAAATAAAATCAGATATGAGCCAACAATCTGAAATGAGTCACTTTTAACTGCAGTCTGAATATAACCTCAGTGGCCTGTAGCAATATTCAGACTCAAATGAAGACCTCAATTCATTTTTACCAACACAACTGCATTGATTTGGTGCTCTGCCCCCTGTATAAGCTGCATATGAATATCAAAAAGTTAAGCATTGACATTATAATTGACATCCCTTTTATAAACATACAGGATTATTCATAAAAGGACTAAACCATCACAAGGCAAATATTTTGTACCAATTGTGGATGATTTGGAAGGACACTTGTAACATCTAGAAAGGGTTGGGGTGCCGGCAGGGTCACCCCTTTTAATCCAACACAATAACTTTAAACAAAAACAACATTTGATGGTGTTAAATTGGTCAGAAATAAAAGGGTCTCTTTCAATCTCAATCAAGCTTTTAATATTCAAGTGAAGGAAGTCAAATGGGTTATTAACAGGAACTTAAGGTTGATGGTAACACAGCTCTCCAATCTGAGACAACATTCTCCTGTGCGTCTATTCTTTCATAACCTGCCAGTCCTTAGGGCAGGGGGTAATTACCATCGGTGAGTGTCTTTTTATTGCTGAGAATGACAAAAGAGACGAATATGTTAGCGGCAGTTTCCCCTCTCGGGTGCAAACCAGAAAAGAGAAAGAGTATATGGAAAGAGAAGAGTATAGAGAAGAGAGGAAACGGCTCATGATACAATAAATGGCATGATTCTGCATGGCTGTGAGAAGAAGCCAGTCACTAGTTTTTATTGATGATATGACTGCTGGCAGAAATAGCAGGACGAATTCTGAAGTTTACAGGACTATAATATCTGCTCAGATTCAGTCAAATGCTGCAAAACTGATAGGATGATGCTTCACAGTACAGATGGATAATGAACCAAAACATACTGCAAAAGCAAACCAAATGCTTTTCAAAGCAAAGAAATGGAATATTCTTGAATGGTCAAGTCAATCAACTGACCTCAACTCAATTGGACATGTATTTCACTTGCTGAAGACAAAACTGATAGCAGAAAGTCCAACGAAGTCAGCTGCAGTAAAGTCCTGGAAAAGTTGCACTAGGGTGGAAAACCCAGCACTTGGAATTTGCCATGGATTCCGACTGCAGGCAGTCATTGACTGTAAAGGATTTTCAACCAAATATTGAAAATGATTATTAAATTTATGATTATGTTAGTTTGTCCAAATACTTTTGAGCCTCTGGAAATCTATGCAGAAAAATGGCTGTTATATCTAAATGACTCATATGATAATTTTGGTAAAACCCTTAAATTAAAGATGAAGGTCTATGCTTCAATCACATAATGATTGTTTTATTTCAAATCTATTCTGGTGGCACACAAAGGCACAATTATGAAAATTGTTTAATTGTCCAAAAATGTACGGACATGACTGTCTTTCTTGTATAGGCCAAAAGCATACAAGGAATGCCTCAATGGGTTTTAACAAGCTCTGTTTTTTATAGTCCCCTGGCCTTGACTCACTAAGAAGACAAGTACAAACTTCAAAAAAACCTTGTGCAGAAAACATGCAAGTAATCTTGGGAAGGATAATTCAGAGAGAGACTCCTTCAAAATATTGTGGGTGTCAAAAAATGGGGTAAATACAATGCACAAAACAGAACACAAGTAATCCCCTTCACAGAGCTAGATAACCAATCTATTATTGCCTCCTCAGAAATACAGTACAATAGTAGAGACTACATTGTTCTTGCACAGCGCTTGTAACAAAGTGCAGGCACAGAGCACCATAACAACTCTCAAGGGAAAATGCAAGAACAGATTCTATAACTCACTAAATACAGAACTATCACATATAAAGATACAAATTGTAGCCAGATTGTAGAAAAGGAGTCAGACAAGCCAGGCACAGAGTCCTGGAGACCTCGGCCAACTAGTCACCTCCCCTCTATTCTACTGTACAGCTGAGTTAGGGCTAGGCCACCCAATCTGATGAAAGGACCTTTCTACCCAATGATTCCAGTGCTCCTTTATTTACAATGACTTTTCCATAAGCAGGCAAACAACTTAGTAATACAGCAGTGGCACCAAGTGCCACATGTTATTTTGCTAATCCTTGGAATCATGAGCAACCTGGCATCTTGAGATCTTTATGTGTGCTCAGGTTTGTAAGTAAAAATAAGTTCAGATAAGTAAATGAGGATATTTTGTAATATATTACAGTTTAATCCATTTTTCAAATATAAAAGGATTCAACTATAATATATCATAAGCTCACATCAAAATAATATATTGCTAGTCATAAAATAATCACAGTTTTATTGTAATAATATCATTGCATTGTGGCGTAAGTTTCACAATAATATTATATCCTGGGATCCTTGACAATTTCCACCCCAGATGTAAATTATCCATTTTCTAACCTGCTTATCCAGTTTGTCACTGTAGGCAGAACCACCCAAAAGTACTAATCAGTAATTCATATTTAGTTACATGCACAACAGTTCTACAGCTGTAAATTTAATAAATCAAATTTAAATCAAATCAAAATAAATGTGATCAAAAATAATCATTAATGAATAAATCATTATGATCTGTACTTTAAATAACATTTGTATAAATACAGATTTATGTATATATATTTCTTATTTTTAATGTATAGCTAATGATATACAAAGATTTCTTAGCTTATTATTGAAATAATCATGATAGCAGATGTTAAATAGGAAAAACATAATTTTACCTGCAACAGCAACATTAAAGTAAGAGAGAAGAAGAAGGATGGTTATAAAGGTGTCCTTCAACTACAACGTTTCAAAAAAACAGAACAAACATTAAAGAAGGAAGTAAATGCAAATTTCATGAAGACAGTCTCTTTCTTTTTGTGTCCAATGAGAATGTCAATTGAGATATGCAAACATTTTTAATTTGGATTAACACTTTCGAAAGAAAGTATTGAACAAAGTTGCACGATAACCCCATAAACCTTGAGACATTGACAGTCAACACTCACTGCCCTCTTCAGTACACCTTCAGAACTGTTCTAGTCTGCAGTCCGGTGTAGGCAACTGCTCCCCTCATTAAAAACTGACCAGAGACTCTTGTTACGAGTGATTAGTGTTTCCTGTGTCTTCTGCAGACATTTGTTTTCTAAAAAATGTACAGTATTAAACATAACAAGCGGCTTTCAAAGAACAAACAATAGCTAAGGAAACACTTTTTTTCTCAACATCATAGTCCAAGCTTCATCCCCAACTGTACTGTCCCAGCCCACCTCTTTCCAATTTCTACACATTGAGGCACACCTGGTTCCTGGGTTTTCAAAATCCTGTAACAGAACATGAACATCATGGGCGGAGTTTAAAGGGAGACTGCGGTGGCCCATTGGATGCTCCATTATAAAAATCAGGTTACTTTTTCCTAAATTTTTTCAAGGCCACAGTAAATGTAAACATGTTAATAATAAATGAATACACCACACAGAGACATAGTTGTAATGCTGCTGCCTCGTTGAAATCCGGAATCCGGAGGTTGCACCCTGGGCGCTCCTGGCATTGAGTATGTACGTGGGTCTGCATGTCTTTGCTCCAGTTTGCTCCCACTGTCCAAAGACATGCAGGTTTGGTGAAATGCTGATGATAAATTGTCCCATGATGTGTGTGTTTGTTCATCAATCGATATCCCTAGATTCATCCCTAGATGCTCTGTCTAGGGGTTGTTCCTGCCTATACCCTTTGCTTGCTGGGATAGGCTCCAGCTACAACCTGCTCTGGATAAGTGGGTTTAGAGGATGGATATCCTGCCCAAACTCTCTCTTTAATGTCACCTATCCTTAAAACAGATACAGAAATATCAGTACAATTTCATTTACTGATTAGTTAATTGTTTTA
The DNA here is from genome assembly GCF_016835505.1 of Polypterus senegalus. Classification (NCBI taxonomy): domain Eukaryota; kingdom Metazoa; phylum Chordata; class Cladistia; order Polypteriformes; family Polypteridae; genus Polypterus; species Polypterus senegalus. The sequence continues at coordinate 62,278,533 of NC_053170.1, forward strand.
TATTAAGCTTGAGAGAGGTCACTTCATCTTGAGCATTTTTTCTACAGTATTTTCCTCTTTTACTCATTTGATACCTGCCCCTTGATCGATTCAGCACAATCAATCGACAAGATAGTGCATGTGCCTGACACTGACTGTATGCCTGCCTGTACAAACAGTAAGGTGGCCGTCTGAGCAAATCTCCATCATACATCAAGTATACCGCAGTGACATAATATTTAAAAAATGAAAATGTGATTTCTGTCTCTTTGATGAAGAAAATAAATAACAGAAAACACTCCCACTTTCAGTTCAGATAACTAAGTCATACCCAACTGTAATGTTTTGTGTACATTTTCTAACTTGATAAAAAAGTGCTTATTTTGTCAGAACTATTATATTATTAGAACAATATTATTGTTTTATTTTATAAATTACAGTTGACAGGTGTTTATCTTTCTGTATAATACATCACAATACCAGAATATATCTTCTTTTTTCTCTCTCTCTTCCCCACTCCTCTCTAGACACTGAGTTCCTTGTACTTTAGCTTGTACTTTATCCAGGACCTGAGAGCACTTCTGGGTTAGCTGGAAGTTCCACCTGAAGGCACCATTAATCCCTTCAGCAGCACCCATGGAACTCAACAGGACTACTCCATGGGACTACAGTTCCCAACATGCTCTGTGGGTATCCATAGAGGTACTGTAACCCAGGAACACTGCCGTCTAGTGTTTTGGAGGAGTAAATAACCCAAGTAATTTGCCCTGTCTCTCCATTGTACTTGCATCCCAGCCGGTTAATGATCCTTTATCAAGTACTTCTGGGATGCCAGCATATTCATTCCTGGCCATTTCCTGGCTGTGACAGGGACTACCCTGCCTAGTTGGTGGGCTGGCCTCTTGACCAGGTAAGGAATCTTGAATCAGCCCAGCTGGGATGTCAGCCCTTGCTTGTTATGCATTACACTATATAATGTTAATTATGTACGTTTTAGCATATTCATTTATGTATTTTGTCTTCTACATGTGAAACATCACAGTTAGACCAAGCTAGCTTTATATAAGCCGGGGTCTTACACAGCAGTAATGTCAGGACATTCTGGTTTGTGTATCTTGCTTTTATAGTTCTTTTTTTCATTATAATTTTCTGGTTTTGAAATTTTCTTCGGTTTAAATGATTTTTGCTTTTTAGATTTCATATTAGGTTTCATTTGCTTGTTTTTTTTGCCAGTTTTCTTTTGGTTTGAATTTAGTTAATAAAATCTTTAAAATATAAAGAAACTTTGTCTTTGTTATTTGGGACCAGGGGTTTATTCAGTTTCCCCTCATCCTCTTTTTAATAAATATATTAGGGCTGTGAAAGGATTACAATTTGTGACAGATTTGCCCCATGTAAAGGTACAGTTAGACATGGTGGAAAAGAAATGTGTCATATTTAACTTTGTGTCTTTTGGTGATCAATTAATCTTCTGCTCACATAACTATTCACAGTAATAAATATTTTAAGCAAGGGAGTCCAAATTTTTGCATACCACCTTATATACACACACTGCTGAAAAAATTAAGGAAACACTTAAATCACACATCAGATCTTGATGAACGAAATATTCAAATGGAAAATCTTTACTGTGTAATTTGTTAAGAAGCCATAATCACCAATCCACTGAGGGCTGGATTCAACAAACTGAAAATCAAAATCAAAACTTGAAATCACTGGCTGATCCAACTATTACGGCAACTCATAATGTGACTCAGTAGTGTGTATGGCTTCCACGTAACTATATGTATAGACATGCACCATGTGAGACAGAAGATGGTGTCCTGGGGGATCTCCACCCATACCTGAATAAAGGCATCAGTGAGCTCCTGGACAGTCTGTGGTGCTACTTGGCGGTGTTGGATGCACCAAAACATAATGTCCCAGGGGTTCTCAATTGGATTCAGGTCTGAGAAATGTGGGAGCCAGTCAGTAGCATCAATGCCTTTGTCATCCAGGAACTGCCTACACACTCTGGCTACTTGAGGGCAGGTATTGTCCTGCAGCAGGAGGAATCCAGGGCCCACTCTCTGGCTCAGCACGGCACCAAGACTTGTGTCCAAAGTGTCCGTCTGGAGAATGAAAGGCAGAGAAAAGTTAGGGGCTTTCAAGACTGGTGCTGACGTAAGGGCCTGTTTTAAGTAACTGAATGCAGTGTCTGCCTTATCAGTCCATACCACATTGTTCGGGTCCCTCTTTGTCAAATCAGTCAAAGGCGCTGCTCTCTCAGAAAATTGGGGTACAAGCCGACTGTAGTATCCAGCTAAACCGAGAAAGGATTGGACTTGCCGCTTGGTTCATGAATGGGGCAATTTCGGTATGGCATCTACTTTGGAACACTGTGGTTTCACGGCATCTGAAACCACCAAGTAGCCTAAATATCTGGCTTTGTTTAATCCAAAGAAGTATTTCTTGGGGTTAATCCAGTGTCCGGCCTCATCATGTGTCCGCAATACCTCTTGGACCTGCTGTAGGTGTTCCTCCCATGTGCTAGAATAGATAACCACGTCATTCAGGTAGGCAGCACTATATGAGTTATGAGGCCAGAGCACTTTATCCAACAGAGCCTTTTTTCCTGCCAGTACCCTTTTGTCATGTCAAAAGTGGTCAAATATTTAGCCTGTCCTCGCTTCTCAAGGAGGTCATCCACTTGTGGCACTGGATGGGCATCAAACTGGGAGACTTGATTAAGTCGACGGAAGTCATTGCAAAATATCCAACTCCTGTCAGGCTTACTAACCAAAATGATGGGACTGGACCAGGGACTATAACTCCCCTCTATATCTCCTAGTTCTAGCATGTGCTTGATACAAGCATTCTCGAACTGTAACCCTGGGTTCTGTCACAAAATTGTGCACAATCAGAGAGGTCCAAACTGGCATTTTACTCACTACCTCCGGGACGGACAGGACAACTGCTTCCAGCTCCTATCGTTGTTTAGGAGTTAAATTAAAGTTAGGGTTATTTTTGTGAGCAAAGAGTGAGTGGGGCTGACCAGAGGAGAGATTGGGGTCCATGCCCTTCCAAGGCTTCAGCAAATTTACAGCTACCAAAACTAGATACCCTCAGTGCAGAGGAACTGGATAAACCTCTGGCACTCTCAGAATTACTAGATGCTATAAACTCACTTCAGAGTGGGAAAGCAGCAGCCCCTGATGACTACCCCGCCAGATTTAATAAACAATTCTCAATTAAGTTAGCTTCCCTTTTATTAGCAACAGAAGATAGAGACAATAAAATTCTACCACAAACTTTTTGCCAAGCATTAATTACTGTCTTTCCTAAGCAAAATAAGTACTTATTACAATGTGCATCATACAGACCAATCTCACTTTTGTATAATGGTGTAAAGATAATCTCCTAAATGCTAGCTACAAGGATTGAGAAAGTGCTTCCTTCGGTAATATCACAATGTAGCGGGGCTAAATAGTAATAGTATATTCTATGTGTGTGCTGAGTGCGTGTTGTTTCCATCGTCCTGTTTACTGTCCGTTATGTGTACATCAGTGAATGTTGTCCCTGTAAGTGCACAGGGGACAGATGATGGAGACAGACCACAGCCCCAGGACTGAAATCACCTGTTTACACACCAGTTACATCTGGGACATTTTAAATTTAAAAAAGAGGAGCAAGAGGCGACAAAGAGAGGGCGGAGAGAGAGAGAGAGAGAGAGAGAGGAAAAGAAAAGAAGACATTAATTTGTCCAACCATCTACAAACTCAAGACTGCTATTCATTGCTTTATTCCACTGCCTGCTTTTTCATCTACTGGTCATTCATCACGACAGTCAGAGCCGAGAAACCCCGGGGTTGAAGTCATTCCAACAAATTGCCAGGACTTTTATGGTGAGGTCGTTTTGTTCTCAGGAGGAAGCACCAAAACACCACAACCAGTTTCTATACCGCCGGACTTTATTTTGGGACACATTGTTTCACCACATTTTCAATTGCCGTGTTTTTCAGATCTATGTTTGTATTTGTGTTGTGTGCTTTTGTTAATTGTTTGGGGGCAAGGGAGGGTTCATTGTAAATATTTGTGTTAATATATATATTAATTAGTCACTGGTGTTTTGGAGATAAGTAGTAATTTGCACACACATATATATTTATTTATTATTGAATGTTTTTCTGTCTTTCATTTTCCAATATATTTGTCTTTAATTTGACATATCTGTTTACTATCTCTGGTTGTTTCGTTGTGTCGGTAAAATAAGACAATTTGTAAGGAGTACGACTTGATATTTGAGCAAGAAACCTCAGGTAATCCAAGTTATAGTCTTTGTAGTGCAGTGGCCAGTCTGGGTAAGGGGTTAAGACCAAACTGGATTTATTAAAGGCAGACACTTAGCTTCCAATCTTCAGCACCTGTTTATTGTAATATATTCACCTGCAAAGTCTAACACCCAGAACATATTATTATCATTGGATGTAGAAAAAGCATTTGATATACTGTAGTTGAATGGAGCTACCTCTTTACTACATTGGAGAAATTTGGGTTTGGTCCGAACATACTGTATGTACATGGATCAAACTACTGTATACCAGTCCAGAAGATTCAGTTTGAATTAACAACATTAATTCAGACTACTTCAAACTAGAACATGGTACTAGACAAGGATGCCCCTTATCACCACTGCTTTTTGCAATTGCAATTGAGCCACTGACAGCTCATTTTCAAAATGCTAATGAAATAAAGGGGATTATCAGAGAAGGACTTGAACAGAAAATTTCACTTTATGCAGATAATATAGTAATATATATATATCAGATCCACAAAATACAATGCCTGTAGTCCTAACAGCACTAACAGAATTTCAAAAGATTTCTGGTCTCAGAAGTAATTTAAATAAAAGTGTGCTCTTTCCAGTGAACTCTCAAGCACACAATATTAGATTGGACACCTTCCCTTTTATCATCGCAGATCAGTTTAAATACCTAGGGATAAATATCACAAGTAAACATAAAGCTCTTCATCAACAAGATTTTGCTGTCTGCATATAAAAAATTAAGCAAGACTTGCATAGATGGTCTATCCTTCATCTCACTTTAGCTGGAAAAATTAACACTGTCAAGATGAATATCCTTCTTAAGTTTCTTTTTCTATTTCAAAACATTTCAGCATGCATCAATAAATCATTTTTAGGAAGTTAGATTCAAGCATAACCTCATTTATTTGGAATTCAAAACATCCACGTATCCAAAGAGGAACCCTACAAAGACCTAAGGCAGAAGGTGGCATGGCTCTACCTAACTTTCAATTTTATTACTTGGCAGCAAATATACAAGCTTTAAAAACCTAGATATTGACACAAATAGATGAACATACACAGGCTTGGTCCCCAATAGAAATAAAATCCTGCAGTACTTCATTATATTCCTTGCTTTGTACCCCCAATAAATACAAGTGATCACCAATATACTAACAACCTAATTGTGCTTCATTCACTTAGGATATGGAACCAATGTAGGAAGTATTTCAAGAGAGAGAAGCTTTTATCTGTGGATTTCTCACTCAATGTTTCAGAAAAGGAGTGGAAGGTAGCAATACACAGAATTCACTGGAGCTCCATATGCACAAAGCATACAGTTATTCTACTTAAAATTATATATCGAGTGCATCTGTCTCACTTAAAATTGTCCAAAATGTTTCCAGGGCAAGATTCAACCTGCGAACATTGCAATCAAGTTCTAGCCTCATTGGGTCACATGTTTTGAGCGTGCACCAAATTAACATTATTTTGGACCAAAATCTTGAAATGCCTTTCAGACAGCCTTGGGGTTGCAATTACTCCTAGTCCATTAACAGCCGCATTTCGTGTACTTCCAGATGGGCTTAAGGTGGAGATTGACAAATAATCTGTAATTGCCTATTTGCCTTTACTTCACCATTGGCATGTAGACTTATTTTGCTCAACTGTTAAGAATTCTAACCCAGCATATATATATATATATATATATATATATATATATATAGATAAATAATTTGTAAATAATATTTAGTCTAGGCAATACCTTATATTGTTATCTGTTTATGTTTCTGTGTCTTGGCCTTTACATTTTGAAGCTGGGGAGGTACGGTCATCTGGAGATACAGCTGGGGAAATACTCCCAGAAGTATTTAAGGGCCAACAGCCTACCAAAGGATGCTTTCATCAATATTATTGTTAATGTTTCTTTGTTCCTGCTTACGTTTAAGTGTTTTTGAATTGATTCTTTAGTTTATAGAAATTTTGTGATTCTGGACTTGTTTTATTTGCCTTTGGTTTTCCTCCTGTGGACAAAGCCTTTTTAATATTGTGAAACACAAGGGGGTGCTGCAGAATCCTGAACCACAACTACAAAGAATCAGTTTCAGACTCCAACAACAAGATTTATTGCCACAAATACCTTAAAGTCCACTGTTTCATCAATAAGACTCTTCCCTTCTCCATTCAACCCAGGTGAACTGTGTCCAAGTGCTGTCCTGAATCTGACCCCTGGGTGAATCGGAGCAGCTTCTTTAATACCAGACCCCGGAGTACATCTGGAGCTATCATATTGCATCCAAGGAGCCATTATGGGTCATGCAGAACCTTCCTGTGAAAGGAGAGCCTGCCTCCTGGAGTTCCCCCTAGCAGTACCCATGCAATCTCCTGTGTCTATCCATTATAACAATCTCAGGAAAGGCACAACTAACCAACCTGCTCCAGATGTTCACCCTCCCACATCCTTCCAGTAAATGGACCTCCCGTCCAGGTAAGGAGCCATCCATCCTGGCCGGGAAGACAGTCAACTGATATGACCAATTACAATATGCAGTATATTGTGAGCAGATTAACCACAACAAGCACCTCTAGATAGCATTTGGATTAATTCAGTTAAACTTCTGTTTCAGCTACTCGGCCACAACAGCAGCCATATTGCTTGCAGGTTGCTATGCCTGAAGTCAAATGATTAATTAAGTAAATATTAGGTAAACTCTTCTGCCTTTAAAAGATGCTGACACAAAGACATCCGAGAATTGAATGTGAGAGGTATGCAGAATGCTGATGTATTAAGTGTAAGTTTAGATATCATCAATGGAGTGTTTTACAGAAAGTATCAAAAGTTCTACTATTTACAGTAGGTGACATGCTAAGTGGAAGAGTAAGAAATGGAAGATATTCTGTGAGCTGTTCTCCATTCTGATTTTTATAAAGGGGGCTCTTTGGTATTGAAGAGAAAAAATTATGGAAGCAGTGTGAGTAGTAGTATGGTCTATACCAGACATGTGCAATGAATGAGGAACATGAAGCAAAGCAGGAGATAATGGAGATAAAAATGATAAGATGGATAGTTGTAGCGTCACAGAGTAAGAGATAAATGAATGCTGAGTTAAAAGATAGACTTGGTGTGTATGCGATGGTGTTGTGTTAAGAAGAAGTAAATGACTGTGCTTTGGGCATGTCAGATGAAAGGCTAAGGATGACTAGGTGAGAAAATGTTGTAGCGGGGCTACATAGTAGTAATAGTGTTGTTTGTGTTCGTACCACGTGCGTCTTGTTTCCATCGTCCCGTTTACTGTTTGTGTGTGTCAGTGAATGATGATGGAAGGAGACCGCAGTCCCAAACCTGGAAAACACCGGTTTTCAATCAATCAATTACATTCATCACAGGACTATAAAAACAATCAAGGGGGAACGAAGGGGAAAAGAAAAGGAAAAAGGAGGAGAGGGAGAAGGAGACTTTCATTATACAACCACGAACCACCTGTACCTGCTGTATTCCACATCGCGCATTTCCATCCAGTTTGTTTTTCATTCCGCCGGACTCACTCCAACACCCTCATCACGAGAGACCCCGGGGTCGGATCATTTTCCACCACCGCCGAGGATACACGGTGATTACAATTACAAACACTCCATATATCGGTTAACCAGTCATCTGCATTCAGGACAATTGTTACTCGGACTCAAGTTCACGACCGTTCATTTCCGTGTCTCATTCATTCTTTTTCGGTATTTGTGTTGTTTGTTATATGTTACAAGGGCAAGGGAGGGGTTGTTATATTCATATAGGGATTTGTCACGGTGTTGCTTTGGTGGAGGGATATTTATAATTTGTTTAGCTTTTCTGTTTCATTTAATACAATTTATCAGTTTAAGTTTACATATCTGCTTTTCTTTTGTGCTTATTTACACTGTCGATTGTGGGGGAAAGGTTTAATTTGTTAAAGGTACGGCTTGATTAGATTCAACCTCAGCAATTAATTCAGGCCACAGGTCTTGGAGGTGTAGCTGCCGGCCGGGTAAGGAGTCAGCCGTTACAATGTGAAAAGATGGAGGTGGAGGGGATAAGGACAAGAGGCATTCTCCTCCTCACAAATCTGAGGACAGATGCAATTATTATGTCTCTTCTCACAAACTTCTGCAAGTACACAATAAAGTCAATCCTATCTGGCTGCATCACATCCTGGTATAGCACCTTCTTAGCTCAATACCATAAAGCTCTGCATAGGGTAAAGATGGCACAGAATATCACCAGCACGCAACTGCCTTTAATTCATAACATATACAAAATTTGCTGTCTTAGAAAGACAAACAGTAGAATTAAAGACCTCATCCATCTTGTGCAGTTGCTTTTCTCACTTCTACCTCCTCACAAAAAATTCAGAACCATTGGCACTTGCACCAGTATATTCAGGGACAATTTGTGTCTACAAGTTGTATAGAACTGAACATTCAATCATAATAACAAATATTGTAACACTGTAGTATTGTACATTGTATTGTAACAAAAAGAAGCATGTAAACCATATATATAATTTTGTGATTACATACCATATATAATTGTATGTGCATATAAAAGCGTAAATATATGGCTTACAGGCTCAGATATAGGTGTTTCTCACGCGGGCCAGGGGTTGGTGCTGTCCTCTGATTCTTTCTTCTTTTTTCCCTCTCCAGAGCATCAGAAGAACCTGCCTCCTAATGACATCACTTCCAGTCCTCAAGATCTTGCATGCCAATGACATGACTTCCTGTTCTTGTCCCACAAGACCCCTCCTCTACCTGTTTCCCCAGCATTATAATATGCCATCTTATATCTGTTTATCAGTTTTGTTTTGTACTCAAGTCTATAAAGACCTAATCATTTTGCTTTATTTTCAAGTAAACCTTTATACTCCCTCCTGAGTATTTTTACTATTTATATATTTGTGCCTTTTTTTTGGTATTAGTACAGTTTTATTGTTAGCTGTTTTTAAGAAACATGACAATAAACCTGACTTCTTGGTGGTGGCATCAAATGCTATGAAAAGAGTGCAGGAGACAATGTGAGGGAACCAGCTAACTTCGGTAATCCTGAAAAATGTTCATGATAATGATGATGTAAGAAGTTTCTGTATTGTCTTTGGCAAGGTTTTTGGTGATTATAACTTTCCTGTTTTGAGTAAATCATAACTTCAAAGCAAGAGACTCTCATCAGTAGTAAGCTTGTCTCTTGTGGTAAAATGCCTTAAAGCCCTAAGGTACGTGTTTTAATGAAGGGTCATCTCTTAATAATGACATCATGTAATCTGATATTGCCTCCTTTCTGAGCTCTGCAGCTCTCCAATATGATATATTAATTGTATATTCACTGTCATCACATTATATTTCTTAGTGGTTTCTACCTGTTCAGTCATTTGCTGGTGTGCACATGATATTGTGTTTGCAAGACAGAGGTCTCTGTCTTGTTAGCAGATGACATCTAAGTGATAATGCTGAAGTTTCATCTTAATTTTCTGCAGACGAACTCAGGTGGAGGAGGATGATTAAGAGTTGGTGTTAGTCTCAAATGTACTGAGTCTGTCAATTATCATGAATTCGGCAGCAGGCAAAAATGAAGTAAAGCAGTCCCATTTCAATATAAGCTTAATGTGAATCTTATTCTCTAAGAACACTTTAGGCAAATACTGTGTGGTCTGCTATTCTAGAGGCAAACAACCCTAATTCCAGGAGGAAAATCTTTGAGAAAACTGCATAGTGATGACATTCCTGCTAAATGCATTCTGCACCCTGTTGCAAGAGCTGTTATAGAGCTGCTGTGATCATTATGATCTCTGATTAGACAGATAACTAAAATATTCTCTGCAATCAATATTTATCTTCTGGCATGATCACTGATTGGGCTGTGTCTGTCTTTAATGGAGCAGGTTTGACACTTTAATCTGTGAGTAAATGGCTTACTTGATAAACCTCTGATACTCTAAAGCAACATCTGTTAGATTCACATTAAGGCTGCTGTCCTTGCATCAGTTCATTACCTGGCACAAGCATAAGTCATATTACTATTAGCTACAACAATATCATAAGGCAGTCCTGCCTAAATCTTCTCCCTGCACTTCACTTCCTATAGAAATCCCATAGGATATGTGAAGAAAGGCACATCTTTCAATAAACGTTTTCATGATTCCTCTCTCACAGGTATTTCCCACAGCCACAGCTTTCACCTGAAATGCAAATGTGGAATCTGAACATATCAGAATAAAACGTGTTTTACCGTTTCCATACAATGATGGTTTGAGGAGCACTTTGTTAAGGCTCTGCTTTGATCTAGTAACACATATCTCTATTGTTTGTTTTGTACACCCACCATTGCGGGAACTCACTCAATGACCTTGTCGATAGGTGTGATTACACCAACCTTAGTTCTGTGATAAATTTGTCTTTAATGGCAAGAGGTACTCATATTGATTTGCATCTTGCAAGTTGGACTAAGCTGTACAGCCACACGTGATATACTCAATGATTTATCCGATCTATTCACCAGTCACAATGCCAAAGTCATATTTCTCTGCTAGCAGCTATTTTTTATTGATTTTACAAAATTACATTAGAGAGAATAAGACAAAAAATCAATCCAGATTAAAATCAGTACTACATTCCAGACATTTATGTTTTACACCTCAAAACCCAGGAAACTAAAGCAAAAAAAATCCTTGGAGAATATTCATTAATCAAAAAAGTTAACATAGGCCCAGCTTGTTTATTTTAGAACAGCTAATACATTCTTACCAAATTTCTCAAAAATAAAAATGAGAATGAGTTGTTTTTTCTACACATTAAGTAAAATAAGACATCCTTTTCAAATTGACTTTTGTAGGTTGGGATAGGACCCTTCCAAAAGACAATAATATGACTTTGAGTAAGTAATGTAGCATAATTATCACAATGAACTTCTCATTATAAAATGTTGTATAATGTGGTACTCCAGTAATATTAAAAGATTTGGAGTATTGTTATGTTTGGCAAATAGCCAGCGCTCTGATAGAAACTGCTTTGTAGGTTTGGTGAACTGCCGTTGTTAAATTGCCCATACTGTGTGTGTGTGTGTGTGATTACACTGTGATGGACTGGTGCCCTGTCCAGAGATTGTTGCTGCTTGCTGGGATAGGCTACAGCTTCCACATCGCCCTGCCCTGGATAACTGTGTAAAAAAAAAATAGAATATAGCATTGATGATAATGGACAGCCCTGTCTGGTTCCTCATTCTAAGCTGAAACTGTCAGAATTTACACAAGATTACTTGTACAATCAGAAGTGTCTGAGCTAAAGTTTAGTAGTTTGATCTATGCACATATATTGAATCTAAAACCAAATTTGCATTTGGACCCAGCTCTTTAGAAGATTTTTTTCTGCACCCAGAGAAAGCAAGACCTCTGGAATCTCAGTTGGTTCTGGGGCATATATCATACTGAACAAATGCACGTTTAATGTTGACACATTTGGCTGAATAGTCCGCTCATGTCCTGGTTTATTGCGTAAAATATAATTTAGTACATTTTTTATCAGTATCTCTGAACCTCTGTGTCTTTGTCAGAAAAAAATGAACGTGTCATTCTTTTCCCATCCCTTTTAAAGTGTACAGGCTTGAACTTTCTTTGAACTCGGTGAAACCCCAGAAGAACAGTATACATACCACTTCTTTTTGTACTAAGCAATGATGTCATTGACAATGACAGGATAAATGTGGCAGAGAACTTCTGCTATCGTGTAACTTCTGACACTATGTTTATTGTGCTGCCATTGAGAAACAGTTATGCTGATTTTATGTAGCTAAACAAGGACATTATTGTCCACTTACCTTACCTTAATATAGATAGAGAGATGATTCTTTGTTGACCCCAAGGGAAAATGATTTTTTTTAACAGAAAGTAAAAAAAAAAAAAGTTGTGATAAAAACAACCAAAGCAAATCCTAGGACCCTGGGATTATGTAACTTATGTCTGGATCACACATTTAGCTTTAGCTTTAATTGTACTGTGCTCCCTTTTATATCATTGGCCATTTAAGTAAATCTCCAGTCCCCCTCCTGCTTTTTCCACTTAGTCTAATGAAACCCGTTCTATCTAAGACATTAAAATAATGTCTGAGATATAAGGCATAAGCCAGTTCTCTAAAGTACCCAAAATGTGACTGTACCTGAACTCGCCATTACTCGCCACAAGATGTAATAATTCATACAACCTATATAAAAATATCAAACATTTCTCATTATATAGAGTATGAATACTTACAACCTTACTTTTATCTTTGCTCTGAATTTTCATTCTTTTACCCTTTCCAACTATGGATTAGCAGCTTCTCCAATAAGATGTAATGGAGCTTGTTAGACTGCAGTGCTACCAGCAGAGTATGAGGATATTTAATACATCCCACTCAGAGTCTCTTACATTCTTAGATGTTATAGTTGTAGGAAGCCATCTGATCCTTTATATTCATCCTGTGTCTTCACCCAAGATAATGACTTCTCTGATAGGCAATTGAGACAGGTCAAAGCTCACCTCTGCGTTGACAGCAGCATCTCTTTAATTTAAGTAAAAAATTCATTCAAAATGTAACAATCCAGATGCCAAATCTTAACATTAATAATTAATAACAACATTAAAAATATTAATAGTTGTAAAAATAATATTAAAAAAGAGAGAGAGAAATCTTCTGTAAAGGCTGTCACATGATATGATGCTCAGAAGTAATAAACTTCATTATTACCTTGCCCAGACACATTGTTTTATTATGTTGGCAGAAACCTGTCATGTTTTATGTATTGTATGTACACACACACCATATGAAGACTGGATGAAGCACCTCGCTGGTTGGTTAAAGGCTTCTAGCACAGCAGGCATGATGGAGTGAAGCTTGGCTGAAATACTTCTAAACCTGTTAGCCCGTTCCCCTGAGAAGTGACAACAGGTAGGCTCTATAAACTGAGGAAAACCCAAAAAAGTTCTAACATGCAATTACGTAGAACTGGCCCTCTTAAAAGACAACTACAATACCGTCTGTACATCATAATTATCATTTTGAGGTTTAATATGTTTGTCACATCAATGTACATCCTAATACCAGCTCAGAGAATTATTACTGGTATGTGTTATCATTTAACTGGTTTGGCTGCATTTCTCTGAAATGTTGCACATGGACAGGTCAGAGTTTCCATAAATATACAGCAATTATCTTGACATTTGTATGGAAAGCTGTGTATGCATATTTTGAGCTTCTTTTTGTGTGTATACTAATGTTATCAATCTGACCCCTGGTTGGGATTGAATACATAGGAATGACCAACTTTAGGCAAGTTTATCAAGAAAGTGCTTTTGTATCTCTCTAAATTATAAAATCAGGAACAGCTTTTCACTGTATTCTACCGTACTATGTGTTGTTTGAGGTGCAAATGCCTTTATACATGACCAAAGATGTGACTAGTGTGTTTACTGCTATTTAGTGAGATTGTACGCTGTAGAAATGCTTCAATAACTCAAACCCCTAGAGTTGTGATATGATGTTAAAGGAGTTGCTACTGGCAATAGGTTTATAGCATCATTATTACCACGTATACACAGTGCTGTGACATTCTTACTTGCAAGTGCTAATCAACATGAAATATGTTGTCACTCTCCATTACCATAATTAATGAATATAACTACCTTACCTTGAAACTTTTGTAGTTGTTACTTGAAAAATCACAGAACACTTTTTCAGAATACGGCATCTATATCAAAACCTAAGCAACTCAACGCATCATAAATTGAACATCAGGAATATTCAAGTCAAAGTAAATGTATCACATTATTCCATTTTGGCAACAGTAGCAAACATTTTTTTTTGCCTAATATCATATTTTATATGCCACACCAAGTGCAAGTCCACATAAAAAAGATAATTTCCCCTACAGGATTATTTAGTGACAGATAGGGGGCACTGTCGTCCTCTTGAACCCTCAGACCAGATGCCAGACACCACATAAAAGTCCAAATAATGGATTTATTATAATAATACAGTGCACAAAGCACCCTCCACTCCACTATACTCATAAACAATAATTCACAAATCACAATCCTCCAACTCCCAGACACGTTGTCACCCTTCCTCCCAACTCAGCTCACACGCTAGGGTTTCCCAAAGTCCTTTATAGTCCTTGATCTGGAAGTACTTCTGATCCCTCAGTCCATGTGATTACCCAGCACTTCCGGGTCAGGTGAAAACTCCTCTTTTTCTTCCACCCAGGAGTACTTTATTTCTTCCATTCTCATGACAGGGAAGTACTTCTCCCTGTATACAGAGAATACAAATCCTTGAGCCTCCCTGCAGCGTCCTCTGGTGGCCCCCATGGTATCCAGCTGGGTTGTAAAGGAAAACTCCAAGGTCCATGATACATGCTGGAATTCGGGGCATCTCCACATTGCAGGGAGGACTCCACCTGGTGGATTTGGGGGTATTGGCCGAGATAAGCTGCCGGCCATAGTCTACAATACTCCCTCCTCACTAAAGCACCATGGGGCGTAGTGTCCAGCCACGCAACGGTCTTCTTCCTCCAGGAGGAATTTGTTGTGGCCAGTCTGTGACTCTGTCCTCTAAAATAATTATAGGAGAACTGTGGAGAGACAGTGTGCAAACGCTTTCCTTCCTCCCCGGCTCTCCTAGGACAATTTCGCCACATATGGCCTGGCCAGCGGCATTCATAGCACAGCCGTCTCCGCCCTTCTGGTATAATCCCTCTGCGAGACTGGAAACAGCTCAGAAACTCTGGCTCCGCCCCTTTTCTACTGTGGAGGGTTCCACTGCCGCACCTGAGCTCTAACCAACCTCTACTTTATCATGAGATCCCCTTTTCTCTTTTGGGATCTCCTTTTTAATCAGGGGTTTGTTGACAGTCTGAGTCCCTCTATGGGACAAAGAGAGCCCTTCTACTGTCTGCATCCCCTTCGATTTATAAGTGACAGGTGGAGGCGTCTTTAGAAGCGCATCGCTCCGGGGAGACAGCACTATCCAGCTGCTCCGGCTCGATCGATTCTTCCTCCGCCCACTTAGTCATTACATAAGCGTCTTTTGTAGGGGTCGAGGCTACTTGGCACCTGCTACTAATAAATCGTGGGACCGTTTCACTCCGCATCCTTTTATTATATACGGTACCGGTAACTCTTACCTGTACCACTAAATCAATCATTACGGGAGACTCCTGACCAAATCGCCACAGGTAATCCTCTACCTTCTTTAAAGGCGCTTCACTGCTGCTCCCAGCTCCTCCACAATCTTCTTAATCGTTGTTGCAATCTGCAAGAAACTGCTCACGGGCTGGATTAGTTTTTCCAACTCCCGCAAGTCAATAATATTAGTTAACTCGGCCGGAGGTGGGCTCGAGCCATCCTTAGCCCTACCATCCAGCCGGGAGCCAATGAGCATACCCGTACCTGGCATGTGCTCTGTTGGGCTGTGCACAGGCAACTGGGAAATGGAGCTCTCGTTTTCAGAGGACCAGGTCAACATCTTTGGCTGACTGCGATCCGCCTGTATTAATTTGTTGGCAGATTGATCAGTCATTTCCCAGCCCTCCTTACCTTTTTGTGGGATGAGCGGCGCTTCGCTCACCTCCCACTTCCTCTTTCGAAAGCCCAAGTCCGTCTTCTTGTGGGTGAAGTCGAAAGCAGTAGGACTCGGACCTTCTCCTTCCCACAATTCATCGGGTTTGGTCAAGTGTCCCTCTCCAGCAGCCGACATGCGGAAGTCTGTCTTTGTGCTTTGTGCTTCGGGAGTTTCTCCTGCCTCCCACAGAGCCTCCAGATGATCTTCCCCGAGGTATGTGCACGGGACAAAATGAGTTATTTTAAAGATGTTATTAATTAAATCACCGGCACATACCTCGTGGTAGTCTTCTTTCTCCAGAGGCCTCTCCTGACCCGTGTGGCCGCTCCTTAGCTCATCCCGAGCGTCGGCCCTGATGAGCGAGGATCCTCCACTGGCGCTGTTGCTCTGCTTTACCTTTTTCTTCCCCATGATGGACTTGGTAAACAGGGTTTGTGGCAATTTTTTTCTGCGTATCGTGACGCTGTCTTCTTGGGGTTTCTCTGTCCAGAGAAATTTTTGTTTTCGCAAGTCCTCTGCCAAACTGACAGCCAGAGAATCCTGCCGCCTATGCCACTGTGACAGATGGGGGCACTGTCGTCCCCTTGAACCCTCAGATCAGACGCCAGACACCAGATAAAAGTCCAAATAATGGATTTATTATAATAATACAGTGCACAAAGCACCCTTCACTCCACTATACAATAAACAATAATTCACAAGTCACAATCCTCCAACTCCCAGATGCGTTTTCACCCTTCTTCCCAACTCAGCTCACACGCTAGGGTTTCCCACAGTCCTTTATAGTCCTTGACCCGGAAGTCCTTCTGATCCCTCAGTCCATGTGATTACCCAGCACTTCCGGGTCAGGTGAAAACTCCTCTTTTTCTTCAGCCCAGGAGTATTCTATTTCTTCTGTCCTCGTAACAGGGAAATACTTCCGGCCATATGGAGAATACAAATCCTTGAGCCTCTCTGCAGCATCCTCTGGTGACCCCATGGTATCCAGCAGAGCTGTGAAGGAAAACTCCAAGGTCTATGATGCCCTGCTAGAATTCGGGGCATCTCCACGTTGCAGGGAGGGCTCCACCTGGCAGCTTGGGGGTATTGGCCAGGATAAGCTGCAAGCCATAGTCCACTATATATATATTACTAATAAAAGGCAAAGCCCTCACTGACTGACTGACTGACTGACTGACTCATCACTAATTCTCCAACTTCCCGTGTAGGTAGAAGGCTGAAATTTGGCAGGCTCATTCCTTACAGCTTACTTACAAAAGTTGGGTAGGTTTCATTTCGAAATTCTACGCGTAATGAGCATAACTGGAACCTATTTTTTCGTCCATATACTATAATAGACTTCTGCTCGATGGCCGTGGGAGGTGGAGTTATGCCTCCCACGTAATTTAGTGCCTGCCCATATAAGGCCGTCCATCAGCGGCAATCCAATAGAAACACTGCAGATAAATATTCACGGGTGAAGGACTGTGCTTATGCAGACGAAGAAGAGATGGTCAGGGTGGTGTTTGGCACAAACTCAGTGAAACTGTGAGAGAAACTTTTAAGTGCCGGGTCTTAGCTAACATTAAATAAAACCATGGACATCGCACGAGATGGCACAAGCAGAGCTGGGAACCTTCGATGCATGTACACCGAGTGGCTCACATGAACTGACGCAGTACACAGACAAAAGCAACAGTTCCAAAGAGTACTGAACAAAAACCGAATTACACAATTCAGAAGGCAGCAAAAAAATATGAAGCATGTGACACATACAAGCATATTCATAAGTAAAGCTACTGCGGAAACAAAGCACACGGTGGAAAAAGTCAATGTCCCGCTAAAGGAAGACAGTGTAAAAAAAACAGTGCATGCAGTGTGTCATGTCTCAGATAAAGAGGAAGATGAGCTGTTTATTGATGCAGTAAGAAACGAATCGATGAATGAAACCTGTTATCTTTACAGCGATTGACAAACACGGAATGTAACTTGAACACAACACATGCTACAAATACGAACCTGATTGAAAGAAATAATGATAATCAAATCCTTGATGACTGCAACACTCATAACACTCACAAAACAATTACTGTATATTGACAATCATGTTATGTTATTTTTAAAATGTTCCCTTTTCTTTTTCATAACTTTTTTACCACACTACTTCTCCGCTGCAAAGCGCGGGTATACAGTATATATATATATATATACCCCGATCTACATATTCTCAAATATTCAAACCACATGCAGTGGCACAATGGAAGAGGCTTTGCTGACATCCAAGGTTCGATTCCCAAGAGGGGGTGCACTGAGTGTGTACGCCTGATGACCCCAAAATTAGGGCAAAACACGTGTAGCATACTCTTTGCATTATTTCACAGTAAAACTATTTCAATATATATATATATATATATATATATATATACATACACATATATACACACACACACCTACATATATATCAGCGCTTCCCGAATCATTTTACCTTCGCACCCCCTTGGTTTCAGACGTATGAAAAAATATGCGGTTAACGCAAAAAGACATATCACCAATTGAAGCTTTATGAATAATGGATACTTTATTCGCCATCAATGATTGTTTTGGTAAAGCCATACTCAGTGTAACGGTAAAAAAGTAAGAGCGAGGGGAGGGTGACTTATTGAGGCACGTAGGCGAAAGCACAATAGCACGCGGGCTCGATATAGTGCTTGTCAACTCGATCTAAATTGTGCGATCACATTCAAAAAAATATATCTTTTCAAGTTCTATTTAGTCGACACAAATATCTTTGGTTGAAATGTAAGGCGAATTTACTCTTTACATTTCTATGGTGAAGAAAAATTTATGCAATGATGCCTACATTTAACTTACATTCTTAACAAAGATATTTCTGTCGACTAAATAAAAATTTCTTCTATTTAAAATTTAAATAGAACTTGAACAGATATGATAGTTCATAATATCCACTCAGACTTGCACGTAAGAGCGGGAGTCATCCGTTTTAACAAGCAGCATTTTGCACTGATACGAAATAGCCTGCCCATTTAATTGTATAGGAATGGATAAATAAATTAAGATTTTGTACAAATAATGTTTTTCATTTTTCTTCCTTGATGGATTCTGGCACCCCCAGCAACAGTTGCTCGCACCCCAAAGAGTGTATGTATGTATATTGTAAGATATGGCCGGCCATGTACCCCGGCCAATACCCCCAAGCCGCCAGGTGGAGCCCTCCTTGCAGCATGGAGGTCCCCAGAAGACCAGCAGGGCATTATGGACCATGTAGTTTTGTGCACCGCCCTGCTGGATGCCATGGGGGCCACGAGAGGGAGCTGCAGGGAGGACCGAAGAATTCTTCATGCCCTATGACCCGGAAGTTCGTCATAGGAAGAGCGACGGGCTTCCGGGGTGAGAAACATTATTTACCCTGACCCGAAGGAATAAGGACTTTTGGACTGTTGGGAAGGAACACCTCCGGGTCAGGGAATATAAAAGGACTGTGGGGGCTCCCAGACGATGAGCTGAGTTGGGAGGCAGGGTGGCTAAGCGTCTGGGAGTGGAGGATTTGTTATTGGTTATTGTTTATTGGAGTATTTGGGAGTAGAGGGTGCTTTGTGCACTTTATTATAAAATAAATATAATTATTGGACTTTTACCTAGTGTCTGACGTGGTGTCTGAGGGTGCAAGGGTGCGAGAAGCATCTTATTCTGTTACAGTTGGCGTAGCTCGGCAGGATTCTCTGGCCGTCAGTTTGGCAGAGGACCTGGAAAAATTTTACTGTGGACAGAATACCCTGGGAAGACAGCGTCACAACACACACAGGAAAATCGCCAGAAACCTCACCTTTTTCAAGTCTGTAATGGGAAAAAGAAGACAAAACAGGGCAACAGCACCAGCGGAAGTTCCATGTTCGTCATGGCCGACACTCGGGATGAGCGACAGGGCGACTACACGGATCGGGAGAGGACTCCGGACGAAGAAACCTACAACGAGGTATGTGCTGCAAATGTAGATAATCTATTTAAAATTTCTCATTTCGTACCATGCACATACCTCGGAAAAGATCATCCGGAAGTTCTGCGGGATGCAGGAGAATCTCCCGAAGATAGTGTGGCGCTTTTGTACGGACAGACGGACAACGAAAAGGACTTCCGCATTACGGGTGCCGGCGAGGGACACGGGAAGTACCACGAAGGATTCCAGAAAGGTGACGCCCGTGTCCAGCTGTTTATGACTTCGCCAAGAAAAGACGGACTTGATTTTTCCGAAGGAGAAAGGGGTGGTGAGCGGCACTGCTCAACCCAAAAGAAGGTAAGGAGGGCGGAAATGGCTGGTCGATCTGCCGACAAATTAATAAAGGCAGGTCGCAGTCGACCAAAGATGGCGGCCCGGTCCTCGCCTGTAGAGAACTCCAATTCCCAGAAACCCGTGCGGAACCCGTCAGAACACGCGCCGACAGCGGGCGAGTTCATTGGCTCCCGGCCGGACGGTATGGCAAACCAGGAAGTAAGCCAAACAGCGGCTGAATTAACTAATTATTTTGACGTGCGGGAACTCGAAAAATTAATCAAGCCCGCGGCGGAGTATTTTGCAGACTTTAGAGGCGATTAAGAAGATCGTTGGAGATCTGAGCGGCGGCCGAAGCGCCTTTAAGAAGAGTACGTGAGTACCTGCGGCGATTGGACCGAGAGCCTCCCGTGTTATGTGATTTGGCGGTACAGACAGGTAATGTCGGTACCGTATATAATGTAATAGGGACGCAGTGTGATCCGGGCCCGCTTTTAATCCATAGCGGGTGCCAAATGGATGTGCCCTACAAGAGAGGCCGAACGTTACGGAGCGGCCGGGGAAGGACCGATCGAGCCAGAGCAGCTGGTTGGTGCTGTCTCTTGGAGCGATTCGATCCTAAAGACCCGACCCATGTTGTTTATAAATCAAAGGGCGCAGACAGTAAAGGGCTCTCTTTCATTAATAGAGAGACCCAAACTGTGGACAAGCCCCAGAGTAAACTGGAGATCCTTAGAATAAAGAGGGGTCTCCTGACAAGGTGGGAAAAAGGGCGGAGAGCAGCGAGGCGACCAGAAAACCCTCCTTGGCGGGGGAAAGGGTGGAGCTGACCGAGTTCCCGAGATGTTTCAGGTCTCGAAAAGAGCCAACCAGGAGGACTTCGCCGGTGCTACAATTGCCAGCGACGGGTCACGAGTGGCGCCAATGTCCCCGGGGAGACAGGAGGTACACCGTCCCCCCAAGGTTTGCTCGAGGTCAGGGGCAACGCAGTCAGAGCCCGGATGACGCGTCCTCTTGGAGGAAGACTTCCCTCTCGGGGCAGGCCGCTCCGAATCTGTATAATTCGTCGCTGGGGGGGGAGTACTGTAAGATATGGCCGGCCATGTACCCCGGCCAATACCCCAAGCCGCCAGGTGGAGCCCTCCTTGCAGCATGGAGGTCCCCAGAAGACCAGCAGGGCATTATGGACCATGTAGTTTTTGTGCACCGCCCTGCTGGATGCCATGGGGCCACGAGAGGGAGCTGCAGGGAGGACCGAAGAATTCTTCATGCCCTATGACCCGGAAGTTCGTCATAGGAAGAGCGACGGGCTTCCGGGGTGAGAAACATTATTTACCCTGACCCGGAAGGAATAAGGACTTGTGGACTGTTGGGAAGGAACACCTCCGGGTCAGGGAATATAAAAGGACTGTGGGGGCTCCCAGACGATGAGCTGAGTTGGGAGGCAGGGTGGCTAAGCGTCTGGGAGTGGAGGATTTGTTATTGGTTATTGTTTATTGGAGTATTTGGGAGTAGAGGGTGCTTTGTGCACTTTATTATAAAATAAATATAATTATTGGACTTTTACCTAGTGTCTGACGTGGTGTCTGAGGGTGCAAGGGTGCGAGAAGCATCTTATTCTGTTACAATATATATATATATATGTATGTATATATATATGTGTGTGTGTGTGTGTGTGTATATGGATATATGTAGATATGAATGTATATGTATATATATATGTTTATATATGTGTGTGTATGTATATATATATATGTATTTGTGGGTATATATATATGTGTGTGTATGTATGTATGTGTGTATATGTAAATATGTATATGTTGTCAGGGATGCCAGGGGCAACGACCCGGCCGGGACGCTGTGAGGGACCAGAAGAGGGTCAAAGCCCACCCAGGTCTGTGTCCGGGCATGTTGTTCCAACCACCGCACGTTTTATTTACAATATTTACAATTGTTTCAATGGTCACACAGACCCTAATAATGGTCACTCATACCCAGTCAGTGCACACCTTCACCCCAATACACAGTCCTGGCCACAAATGCCTCTCTTCGAGCCGCCTCCACACATCCTCTGTGCTTCGTCCTGCCTCCTCCCGACTCCAGCCCTGAATGAATAGAGACGGCCCCTTTTATACAGTTCCCGAATGAGCACCAGGTGTTCCCGGCATTCCTCCCTTGGCCACGCCCCAGCGTGGCGGAAGTGCCGGCTGTCCTCCCGGCAGCTCTCTAGGTGTCATCCTAAATCTTCCCCCCAGCACTTCCTGGTGTGGTGGAAGTGCTGGGGCAACAGGTCCCCAAGGCATTGGGGCGCCTCTTGGCGGTGACCACGGGCCCCTACAGGGTAGGGCTTCCATGCCCTCAACCCGTGGCCCCCAGAGCAACCAGGAAGGCGGCCCCCACGTGATCCAGGGTGGGCTTTGACCCTCTTCCGGTCCCTCACGGCGTCCCGGCCAGGTCATTGCCCCTGGCATCCCTGACAATGTATATATGTATATATATGTGGATGTATGTGTATATAAGTATATATATATGTATGTATATATGTGTGTGTATATATATATGTGTATATGTGTATATGTATATATGTAGATATGTATGGATATGTATATATATATGTTTATATGTGTGTGTGTATATATATATGACAGCAACACTCATCATTCACAACAGTGACAAAACAATTACATTGACAATCATTATTTTCAAAATGTTTCCTTTTCTTTTTCATTACTTCTTTAACACACTACTTCTCCGCTGAGAAGCGCGGGTATTTTGCTAGTATACTAATAAAAGGCAAAGCCCTCACTGATTGACTCACTCATCACTAATTCTCCAACTTCCCGTGTAGGTAGAAGGCTGAAATTTGGCAGGCTCATTCCTTACAGCTTACTTACAAAGGTTGGGCAGGATTCATTTCAAAATTCTACGCGTAATGGTCATAACTGGAACCTATTTTTCTCCATATACTGTAATGGACTTCAGCTCAATGGCTGTGGGGGGCGGAGCTGCATGTCACATCATCACGCCTCCCACGTAATCACGTGAACTGACTGTGAACGCAGTACGTAGAAAAGAAGGAAGAGCTCCCAAAGAGCCCTGAAGAAAAACGCATACAAGCTTATTCATAAGTGCAGCTACTGCGGAAAGAAAGCACAGTGTAAACAGTAAGTTTAAATTAAGTTTATGGACACGCTCCCGCTGCTGTTTGTCATGGCTTCGTTGAATACTTTATTCGCGAGATACAAGTTTAATGAGAAGACACGAGGTATAAACGAGACTTTGGATCAGTTTGTAACGGAGTTATAATTGCTGTAGCGAGAAACTTTTAAGTGCCGGGTCTTAGCTAACATTAAATAAACCCGTGGACATCACAACATCACACAAGAGAGCAGCTCACGTGAACTGACTGAACGCAGTATGAGTGATCACTTCCATGCATCAAACCTGTTTAAAAAACGTATTACACAATTGACAAGGCAGGAAAATAATATGCTCCGAGCTGAGCTCCACAGCTAACGTGGTCTTGCGGAAGCAACTTCGTCACACTGCCACCAAATACTCACAGAAAAATCCACAAGTTAATACACACGCTGTCTCTAGAGTTTCTCCACACTCAATGTATTCCTCGCATCACCGTTATACCCTCTGATCTCCCATTTCAATTCAAATGCCTCCAATTTCCAGTAAGGCTCTGCTTCGCGATGACAAGTAATAAGTCTCAGGGACAGACCCTACAAAAGGTTGCCATTGATTTCAGGCAAGATTGCTTTTCTCCTGGACAACTATACGTTGCATTCTCAAGAGTGAGCTTGCGCAGCTTCATCATATTACATCCGGAGTGCTGAACTGACAAAGTGCTATATAAAGAGAACTATAACAATAGTAATAAACGAACAATAAAACAGCGTAGAACCCGTGGATTAAATACAAAGACAGCTTCATTGGTGAAGCAAGGAAAAAGGATGGCCTTATATGTCGTTCGTTTATAAAACAGTGGAGAAGCTGTGTAAAGGCTGCTTCACAAAACACAGCGGAGCGCCTTATATGAGCAGAAAGTCAGTTAAAGAAGGGAATCAATAAATATCTATAATCGTAATAAACGAACGAAAAATAGCGTACAAGCCGCGGATTAAATAAAGGAAATGGGTACCTGAACAGTAAAGTAAATCTCAAATAGCTACACAATAACTATAGCAAACGTAATAAACGAACAATAATAATAATAACCGCGAAGCAAGGAAAAATGACGGCCTTATATGGCGTTCGTTTATAAAGCAGCGGAGAAGCTGTGTGAAGGCAGCTACACAAAAAACAGCAGAGTGCCACACTCTGAATTTATTCCTCGCTTCACCGTTATACCCTCTGATCTCCCAATTTAATTCAAATGCCTCATATTTCCAGTAAGGCTCTGCTTCTTGATGACAATAAGTCTCAGGGACAGACCCTACAAAAGGTTGCCATTGATTTAAAGCAACATTGCTTTTCTCCTGGACAACTATACATTGCATTCTCAAGAGTAAGCTCAGTGCACAGCTTGGTCATATTACAACCGGAGTGCTGAACTGACAACGTGGTATACAAAGAGATCCTTAAGAAATAGTTATTGGTATATCTTCCCTCAGTTTAAAAAGGTTTTCTTTTCTTCTTAATAAAAATTTTAAAGCAGTACTTGGGATTTTGCTATATACAGTATGCTGTATATATATGTAGATATGTATGTATGTATATGTATATATATGTGTATATATATATATATGTATATGTATGTGTATGTATATATATATATATATATATATATATATATATATATATATATATATACATATATATATATATAGTGACAGTCAGGCTCTTCTCTACCTCTCCAACCCTCAGGTACGACTCCAGACACCGGATATAAGTCCAAGACTCTTTATTTTTCTCACAAAACGTGCACAAAGCACCTTCCACTCTACTCATAAATTACCAAAGCAATACTCTCTCCTCCTCGCCCAGACACTTTGCCCCTCTACCTCCCAGCTCAGCTCACTGTCCGGGTTTTCCCAGAGTCCTTTTATACACTCTGACCCGGAGGTGTTCCTGCCCAACCAGTCCACAGTTCCTTATTCCTTCCGGGTCAGGGTAAACAGTCCTTTTCTTCAACCCGGGAGCACGTCGTTTCTTCCTGTCACGTGACCGTGATGTACTCCCGGGTTATAGGGCACATATGAGCCCACGAGCCCCCCTACAGCAACTCCCAGCGGCCTCCAAGGTATCCAGCAGGGCTGTGTATAAACTCTACAAGATCCATGATGCCCTGCTGGAACTCGGGGCACGATCCTGCTGTCAGGAGAGCTCCTCCTGGCGGCCTGGGGGTGAGGACCGGAGTAAAAAGCAGGCAGTCCTCCACAATATACACACACATACATATATATATATATATATATACACACATACATAAATATATATATGTACTAGCAAAATACCCGTCACTGTTGTGAGTGATGAGTGTTGCTGTCATATATATATATATATATATATATATATATATATATATATATATATATATATATATATATATATATATATATACACACACACATATAAACAATATATATATACATATCCATACGTATACACATATACACATATATATACACACACACATATATACATATATATATATCTACATATACACACTGTGCAATACGCTGCTTGTTAAAACGGATGACTCCAGCTCTTACGTGCAAGTCTGCGTGGATATTATGATTATTACGTTTCTGTTCTAGTTCTATTTAAGTTTTAAATAGAGGGAATTTTTATTTAGTCGACAGAATATTATTCTGGAATAAATCAACTCAAACCTTAAATAACTTATAATATTTTGCTCTCCATAAAAATATATCCTGTCTAAATTATACAAGTTAGAAATAAAGTAAACGTTAAAAGAACAAACATTCAAATTTCTTTACTCTTATGTAATTTTATATAAAAATAAACTTAAATTTTAAATATCCCAAAAGATTTTGCTCTCCATAAAAATATATCCTGTCAAAATTATACAAATTCAAATATGAACATGCTGCATAACAAAACCTGGAAATATAAATAAAATTTGTTCTTTTCAGCAATAACAAATCAAATCATTCAGTTGTCTTTGCTCTTATGTCATTTTATCAGAGCTGGACGCCTGGCATCTTTTTTTGGCAACAAGTTTGTTTATGTTTGGTGTGAGGTTCTGTGTTGTGGAGATTCTCAGGATGGACTGCAGGTGCTCATCAGTGAGGCGACTCCTGTGTGCTGTTTTGTTAGTCTTCATGACTGAGAAGAGCTTCTCACACAGATATGTGCTACCAAACATGCACAAGGTTCGAGCCGCATGTAGACGGAGCTGGAGCATTTCTGCGGAAATGGAGTGAATAAACTGTGCCGGCCGTGCAGTATCGTACTTTGCCTTCAGTGTGCCATTACACTGCAGCTCAATCACCTCCATCTGAATCTGCACAGGTGCAGTTTCCACATCGACGGCAAATGGGTTGCGAAACAACTCAAAATTCTTTTTTTGTTCTTCAAAACCACCAAAGCGCCGTGCAAACTCAGTGAGCAGTGAACTCAGTTTATCAGCAAAGTGCGTATTTGGGAACACCGTAGTGCCGACTTGGGTCAACATTACTTGGCAACAGGGAAAGTGGGGCAAGTTGCACTGGTAGATTTGTGTCTCCCATAAAAGTAGCTTCACTTGAAATCACTTTGTGATTTTGCACGGTAAAAACGTCTGCTGAAGTGTCAGATTCTTCTTTAACTCTTCTGCTTTCTGTATCTTGTGCATTGCATTCAGGTCTTTCAGGTTATCTTGATGTTTTGTCTCATAGTGCCGCCTTAGATTAAATTCTGTAATTACAGCCACATTAGCTCCACAAATGAGACACACGGTTTACCGCAATGTCAGTAAACATATACTCAGCCTCCCATCGGTTTTTAAAGGCTCTATGTTCAGAATCACCTTTTCTCTTTGGCATCGTGTGAGCTAGCTTCGCAATTACTTGCAGCATCATAAGCTAGACTTGATTAACGCGGTAAGGCAAGGCAGCTGAAGCGCTGCATTATGGGATCTGTAGTTTATTGTGTTACCAGTGCTTCATATCCCCGGGCCATTAATAACAATAATATATAAAATAATCTTGGGACGGATATAATTATACGCTGGGCGGATGTGGCCTGGGCCTTGAGTTTGACACATATGGACTAAATAGAACTTGAAAAGATATATTATTTCAAATGTGATCGCGCAATTCAGATCGAGTTGACGCGCACTACAGTACATCGAGCCCGTGCTATTGTGGTTTTGCCTGCGTGCCTCAATAAGTTACCCTCCCCTCGCTCTTACTTTTTTACTGTTCATCTAATGAATACACTGAGTATGGCTTTACCAAAACAATCATTGATCGCGAATAAAGTATCCATTATTCATAAAGCTTCAATTGGTGATCTGTCTTTCTGCTAACCGCATATTTTTCATACGCCTCAAACCAAGGGGATGCGAGGCTAAAATGAATCGGAAGCACGCTGCATATACTCAGTGCATCCCTCTCGAATCGAACATCGGACACCGGCACTAGAGGCGAAGCCTCTACTATTGCGCCACGGCGTATGGTTTGTCTATTTGAGCGTAGCAGTGTAATTCGGTTTTGTTCAGCACTCTTTGGAACTGTTGCTTTTGTCTGCGCACTGCGCAGTTCACGTGAGCCACTGAATATGGTTTTATATGTCACTCGCTCGCTTCTAATTGTTTTGTTGCCTTCTTAATTATATAATGTATGTTTTCTTCAGCGGTTTTTGGAGCTCTTCCTGGTTTTCTACGTACTGTGTTATTACGTGGGAGGCGTGATGATGTCACACGAAACTCCGCCCACACGGCTTTCGAGCTCAACTCCATTACAGTATATGCAGAAAAATAGCTTCCAGTTATGACCATTACACGTAGAATTTCGAAATGAAACCTGCTCAACTTTTGTAAGGAAGCTGTAAGGAATGAGCCTGCCAAATTTCAGCCTTCTACCTACACGGGAACTTGGAGAATTAGTGATGAGTGAGTGAGTCAGTCAGTCAGTGAGGGCTTTGCCTTTTATTAGTATAGATATATATATATATATATGTACTAGACATTAAGCCCGTTATAATAACGGGTGCTAGAACACTATTGCATTAACATTATTAGGAACAGTCTATATTAAATGGCAAGGGGCCTTGACCTCATTCTGTTTGTTGTCTTAATTTTTTTGTTAAAAATATTTTTGCAAGAAGCCTAAAGTAAAATAATATTAAAAATAAAATAGAAACGTATATGACAATACAGTAAGTATAATTAATATTGCCTTATTGTAAAACTTTATAACAATCTGTAATACACAATATCTGAAGAAGATATTTAGGAAAATGTTTTTATTTTTTTACCTCAAGAATTTTTTCAATAAAATTTCATTATAGACAACATTTGTTGTAAACACTCTTGTTCAGGACCATCTACAACGTTGACAACAACATCTGTAAAACTTCTAACTCTTGATAATGCAACATATAACTGACCGTGGCCGAATACTGGTTCTGGCAAGTAAATGGTAACCTTTTCTAAGGTTTGCCCTTGAGCTTTATTAATTGTTATGGCAAAGGCTAATGTAACTGGAAATTGTCGCCTTCTTATGGTAAAGGGTAAATTAGTAGAGGATAGAGCCAAATCAATACGGGGAATATTCTGACGCTCATTTTCTTTTTTACAATTTATCTATTTGCTCGTATTTTTCTTTGTCTTTCAGCCTTTCTTTTGTTGATGTTTACTTGCTGAGCTGACCGTTCTTCCAGGAGATGTTGCTTATATAAGATTTGAGTGTCTGTGTCTTTTGTCCTACTTGGCGTGTCCTTTTTTTTTGGGTGGCATGTTGTCAGTAGATATTTAGTTAGTAAACATGCACGGGGCAGTATGTGTGGTGTCTCCCCAGCAATAGATTTTATGTGTGCGGTCGCGAATCCCCAGCAATGATGTCCTTTATTTGCTTATCATGCGCGGCCGCGGCTACACCATTCACTGTGTGCTTAGCTTCCAGTGTGCCTCGCGCATGCGCACTTCACCAAAAGACACACACACACGGACACCTGGACGCACACAGGGGTTTTATTAAAGAGGATATGTATATATATATATATGTATGTATGTATGTGTATATATATGTATGTATATATCTATGTATGTATATATGTATGTATTGTGGAGGACTGCCGGCTTCGTGCTCCGGCCCTCACCCCCAGGCAGCCAGGAGGAGCTCTCCCGACAGCAGGATCGTGCCCCGAGTTCCAGCAGGGCCTTATGGACTATGTAGTGTTTTTGCACAGCCCTGCTAGATACCTTGGGGGCCAACAGGAGTCGCTGTGGGGGGGCTTATGGGCTCTTTTGTGCCTTATGACCCGGGAGTACGTCACGGTCATGTGACGGGAAGGAACGACATGCTCCCGGGGTGAAGAACAGGACTGTTTGCCCTGACCCGGAAGGGAAAAGGAACTGTGGTCTAAATGGACAGGAACGCCTCAGGGTCAGGGGCTATAAAAAGACGATGCCTCAGTCCAGACACTGAGCTGTGCTGGGTGGGATAGGAGCAAAGTGTCTGGGCGAGGAGAGAGAATATTTGGTAGTGTTTTTGTGGTTTAATATATGAGTAGTGTGGAAGGTGCTTGGTGCACTGTGAACCAAAATAAAAGGTTTTGGACTTTTACCTGGTGTCTGGAGTTGTACCTGAGGGTTCAAGGGAGCACTAGTGCCCCCTACTGCCACAGTATATATGTATGTATGTGTATATATGTATGTATGTATGTGTATATATATATAAATATATATTTTGAAGGACAGCTGGGTCCCATGCCCGGCAGGGACGCCCCTGCTACTTATGTTCCGGGGGAGCCGCCATGGGCAGTCCAATACCTTCCCCGGGACGCTTGGTGGCAGCCTCCCTGGCTGACGGTGACTCCCCAGTCGCCCGCAAGGCTCCATGGGAGAAGGAGTCCTCCACAGCTTGGTTGGGGTCCGGCGTGGCCACTAGGGGGAGCTGCCTGCTTCCCACAGCCCGGCTGGACGAGCTTTCAGCCCCACCCGGAAGTGCAATTAGGACCAGGTGGTTAATCAACTGGAACACTTGCGAATGGGCTATAAAAGGGCCTAGCCACCACCACTCGGTGAGCCAGAGTTGGGAGGAAGAAGGAGACGAAGCTTGTCTGGGAGGAGTGGTGGAGCAAGGTGGAGAATTGTGGTTTGCTGTGAGTTTGTGCTTTGAGACTGTGTTTGGGCTGTGTGGCACGGGGAAGACGTGTCACACAGCTGAAGAAAAAATAAAGTGTGTGTGTTTTTGTACACGTGCCTCTGCGTGGTCTGTGCTGGGTCGGGCGCTATATAGCGCCTTTCACAATATATATGTAGATATGTATATATGTAGATCTGTATATATATATGTACTGTATATATATGTGTCTGTGTGTATATATATATATATATATGTATATATATATGTATTGTCACAAGAATGAGACATACTCAGATAAAGGTTTGGGGCAGCCACCCGTATAATCTGGTATCCTGGCTGCAAAATCGTTTTATAGAAATACAGAGCACTGAAGTGCATACAACCGAGTCCAAAACAAGACTGAGGGAAAAGGGAAAAAGGGCAGGCTTTTAAAGGGGAAGACAGGAAGTGAGGTCATAAGGATCGGGCACATGTTCATAACTCATTGGATCGTGACATCAGAGGGGCCGGAGCTGGTAAGGTCTGTTTCCATTGGTTTGGTCCCGGAAGTGATGTCAAGAGAGCCAGGTGGAATCTCCCAGGAATGGTCTACAGGGAAGGGAGAAAAAGAGTCAGTGCACTCTGCCACATCCCGGCATGCCTCAGAACTGCCTTCACTCAAGCCCTTTAGCTGCCTCCCATGTACACGTGTGTGACAGTATATATATATATATATATATATATATATATATATATCTATGTATGTATATATCCATCCATCCATTCTCCAACCCGCTGAATCCGAATACAGGGTCACGGGGGTCTGCTGGAGCCAATCCCAGCCAACACAGGGCACAAGGCAGGAACCAATCCTGGGCAGGGTGCCAACCCACCGCAGATATATATATAATATATATATATATATGTTGATATGTGTATATATATGTATATATATGTGGATGTGTATGAATATATATATATAGATATGTGTATATGTAGATATGTGTATATGTAGATATGTGTATATATGTATATGTATATATGTTTATATGTGTGTGTGTGTTTATATATATATATATATGACAGCAACACTCATAACAGTGACAAAACAATTACATTGACAATCATGTTACGTTATTTTTAAAATGTTTCCTTTTCTTTTTCTTAACTTCTTTAACACACTACTGCGAATTATGGGTATTTTGCTAGTATATATATATATATATATATATATATATATATATATATACAGTATATATATATATATATATATATACTGTATATATATATATATATATATATATATACTGTATATATATATATAGTTGTCACACACATGTGAATGGCTAAAGAGCTCAAATAAGGATAATTCCATGCTGGACCAGGAGTTGGCAGAATGCATTAATCCTTTCTCTTTTTCCTCTGCAGACTGACCATGGGAAATTCCACCTGGCCCAATGACTTTACTGCCAGTTCCGGGCCTGATGACATCATTTCCGGTTCCTGCCCAGATGACATCTTTTTCCCTGCCTGGCTTTAAACCTGCCATGTTTTTGCTGTCTTGCCAATTCTTTTTTGTGCTAAAGTCTGTAAAGACCATTGCTTAAACCTTTTGCCTTTTTTCAGGCAACTCCTCAAGTATATGGAGTGGTTGTCCCAAAACATTTTGCAGTGTCATTGTCATTTATTTCACAGTGACATAGTCAGCAGGATGTTTGACTCCATGAGCAGGACCTGACCTCTGAATTCCAGCCCTTAAGGGTCCAGGTGGGAGAGTACCATACCTGAATGGCTAAGAATGAGATGTGGTTCACGGGTCTGGAGATCCAGGTGCAAGCACCATCCCATGGGTCAGCTCTAAGTACAGACCAATGGGAGAGTGTGAATGAGGCTAACAGAATAGAGCCATACTGGAAGGGGGAAATGCAAGAAGCTTGTCATGTCATGGGCTCTTGAAGGGAGAGACCGCCCACCAGAACCCCAGAAAGGCTGAGTCATTTGGGAAAGGTGGTGGAGCCCTGGGCCAGCAGGCAAGGAAACTTTTCCGGTGGGGATCTGACCCGGAGGGGCCAACCCACTCTCATACATTTAGCCTATGGGGCAAAAATGGTTGGTGACTAAGGATGGATATACTGTAAATAACACCCGACAAGTGGTAGAGCACCTTGCCTGTTTCTTCCTGTTGAATTCATTGCCTGAATATCTCACCCAGCTGGTCTGGGGTCAACCTTTTAAAAATATGATTGGCCTCATAGAAGCCATTGAAGTAGTTTGGGCGATTTGAAGCTCTGGGAGAAATGACCTGTCTCTGTGTAGAATTCAACCAATAAATGTCCCTACTCCTGAGCCCTGCTGCCACCACTTGGAGCAAACGCCGATGCGCTCGAATATGAGGTTGTGTCTTCTGCTTGGTGACAAAGGGGTTTGCGAAGGTACAGGAAGGGATGGGTGGTGCACTCTGGTTAATCCCCTATTGTTTCCTTGTAAAGGAGTGGTAATTTTGAATGGATATAAGGTGTCGGCCCTGATGGATTCCGGCAGCAACATATCCATTGTTGCTCACCGTTTGGTGTTGCTGCAACAATGGCTAAAAGTTAAGACCAATCTGACCTGTGTATGGAGATACCGGTCAGTACAGGTCTACCTCCTGTTTTATTAATTATGAAGGATCACTGAAAAAATTAACTGTAGCGGTCCTTCGGAATCCTCCATTTCCTGCAATACTGGGGCAAGACTGGTCTGATAATAAAAGGGGTTTAACACTGACCACTCCTAGGCAAAAACTGGGCCTAGTAATGGACAGAGAAAGTACGTCCCAAGCTGCTTCCATGCCATGTATAGAGCTGGCTGAGAGAGGAGACGGAACACCTCAGAGTGAAGTAGCTATTCCCGGGATGTGGTATGATGAAACATCATCATCAGGCACTGAAGCAAAACGGGATGAAACTATGCCCATTGAGGTTGCTACATGACCCTCTCTCACAGGTGCATTTTCAATTTAAGCAGACTCTGGCTTCCTTTAAGAGGGAACAATGGAACAATGACTCCCTTAAATTCACAAAAAATGCAGTTGTTCTAGTTAATGTCCATTGCACTCAACCTCCTATGCCACAGGGTTCTCACTTTGTATTAAAAACGGCCTTCTTTATTGGGTAGTGGAGGATGGGGGTGGGGGGGGGTACTGTCACTGTTGTTAGTCTCACGGTCATACTGGCGCAGGTCTGTGAACTAGCACACACACATATCTCCTGGGTGCCCACCTGGGCACCAGAAAAACTGAGCATACTAAGCTCCAATTCTGTTGGCCAGGAATCGATGAGGAGGTTCTCTGCTTTTGCACATCCTGTCTGGAGTGTTAACTGCGCCAAATTCCCAGGAGAGACCATGCTCCTGTAGTAGTGCTGGGCGGTATCACCAAAATTCTATATCACGGTATTTTTCAAAATTATACCGGTTTCAAGGTATTTGACGGTATTTTTTTCCCATGCATGAGTGGATATTAACCACATTTTCCACTGCAATTACTGCAGAAGACTGGCTAAGAATAACCATGAGCATGTACAAAAAAACATTTTAATGTGCACACAAGTATTAATACAGGTTTGCATGCCCCATAAAGTGATAGTTTTCAAGGGGGTGGCACTAATAAAGAGAAGGAATCACACTGCATGACAATTGCAGTCAAAATATAGAAACCTTTTATTGAACAAAGTTTGCAAACAACTTAAGCTAAAATTATTTTCAACATATTTTCAACCATCCAAATAGGCATTTAGACTTAGTAAAATATTCAGAGGTGCTTGTCAAAAGTTGTATTGCACTGAATATGTCTTAGAAAAGGAATAAATAGTAAATATTATTTGTAAACTAACTACACTTTCTGTTAATGTTAACAAACTTTTTAAACAACTTTACCATCATTAAACTGCATAATATTTAAACTAATAAATAATAACATAAAAAATAATAGTGCAGCTTCCAGTAATGCTACTATTACTTCAAGACTTCAAGCCCAAGTGCATTACACAATATTCACCAAATAAAAATAAAATAAAACAAATGCAGCTTGGTGAGACATCTTTACCAACTGAACCATCATTAAGGCAAATTGCATTAATATGGACCTTGCTCCAAGCTAAGCTATATATATAAATAATAAAACTGCAACTTGCATTTATAATGCTATTTGTGGTATAGCCCTACAGAAGCATATTAGGGCCACAATGAAGAAAAAAAAACAATATGTTGCGAATAAAGTTGACATGTTCTTGACATTTCCACATTAATCTTGATGCTTATGTCGAGATTAAAGTCAACATTTCCACTTTATTCTCGCTGATTATGTTGAGATTAAAGTCAACATTTCCACTTTATTCTCATAGTTTATTTTGTCATTAAAGTAGAATGTCATAAACTAAACTTCATCCTAAAACCAATGTTTAATTTACTAGATTTTCTAAAACCCCGTTATAAGTTAATGTAGCTCATTAAATGCTTTGTGTTAAGTGTACCCTAACCTAGTTGTTAATCGCTATGTGCTTCTTAAACTGACTTCCTCCGTACTAAAAGAAGGCACAATCAGGGATCGCCACACAGAATACATTCACTTCTCGGCTCGTCCGTTACAGTAGATGGACGTTGTCACACACGTGTGCTTAGGAGGTAGTCAACAAGCCTGAAGGTGAGCGATATATTGTCCGATGAGGGGTTGAATTGTGGTACTGATATCTCTCTCTCTACATTTACAGAACCAAGGATGAAAAGTAATAATAACCCACACTCACCAACAACATTCCTGATATTTGAAAATGTCTCCACAACAATAACTTCTCCCGAGTTGACGTCACTTCCGACTCCCGCAAATGACGTCACTTCCAGTCCCTAGACGATGATGTCACTTTTCACTCAGTCCTGATGACGTCACGTCCGGTCCTGCAATAATGATGTCACTTCCGGCTAGTCCAGATGACGTCATTTTCGGGTCCTCAGTGATGACGTCACTTCCGTCCCTCCCAGAATACATCACTTCTGTTACCAGCTAACTTCCTGTCAACTCATTTCCTGTAGCCATTTTCCTTATATAAACGATCATGTCAGCACTGTTTGTCGTCGAATGGTTGATTTATTTCAATTCGCTTTGACCAAATTTGATCCAGACATTATACAGGGCTATTCCCCAAAACTTTCCAACGTGTTGTTGAACTTTATTCTATCACAACGTCTGAAGCGGAGCTCCGTTAGCAGCGGCTTTATTTACTCTCTAATTTCTTATTATCCCGAGGTATCCTGTATTTACCCAACACAAGGAGTTCCTACTACAGTATATAAACATGAGTAACTGGAAAGGGGGTCAGAAAGAAACGGAAAGGAAACTTAAAGCTACACCCAAGTCTAGACAGACATCAAGCCCAAGTGCAAGGTATTGCCTTTCAGAGACTGACCTGGAACAGGCAGGCGAAAGCACAGACTTCCCAGGATCCCGCTCCACTGCATCATCTCCAGCCGAGAGTGAACATGGGAGCGAAGGTGCAAGTGATGCTGGTCACGATAGCTCACCGATTCCAGAAGATCACTTGAAACTAGAAATGGCCTTGCAGTCCGTGCTTTCCTCTACTCCTCGAGAGCCGGAAGCATCGGGGGTTGCCACTTCACCCACCATGCACGACAGCCGAAACAATTTCTCCGAACTGAAGGAAATGATCGCAACATTGGCCACGCCACAGCCATAAGTGAGCTCAAGAAAGACATTCAGAAAGACATTCAGAAAAATATGAAGAAAGAAATAAATGGCTTGCTCAAGACAATCGAGAAGACAAACAAGAAGCTGTGGCTGGAGCTGTAAGAGATGCAGCAGGAATATAAAGACTTGGAAAAACGTATATATAATCGTTTTGATGCAGTCTTTAAAGATATGTTTAGAAAAACTGAGGAACACATTCAGGAAAATCTGTCTAAACTGAGAGAACTTGCCTATAAGTTGGAAGACGTTAAGCAGACACTCACGGCTCAAATTGAAACAGCGGAACAATTGGCATCTAATGCTGATGGAAAAGCTACAGCTGAGAATTCCGAGTTCAAAAAACTCAGAGACAGAATTGTGGCTCTGGAACATGGATGCAGAAGGAATAATATTAGAATGGAAGGTCTACCTGAGAACTGTGAAAGTCCAAACCCAGTGAAATTTGTAGCTGAAATATTCTCAAAAATAATTGGAGAGGACTTTAAATCAGATACCAAGATAGTGGCAGCTTATCGCATATGTGGATCAAATACCTCTAAACCTAGGTCTTTAATTGTCCACTTCGAGATTACAATTTAAGCCTTATGTAATGGCACTTCTCAGACACAAACAAGAGATTATATTTGAAAATAACCACATTTGTATTTTCCCTGATTTCTCAACCTCAACAGCTGCTAAATGTGCAGCTTTTTACAACATTAACAGCGGTTACGGAAAGCCGATATCTGATACAGCCTCTTGTATCCTGCCAAACTGAAAGTGGATATTCAAGGCAAATATCACATCTTCTCCTCCAAGGAGGAAGCATAAAAGGAGTTAAGAAAGCTGATCCTGACGCTTTTTTGAAATACGAAGTGAGTTGCATCCTGTCATGGTATGGCAAGAAGATATTAATTGCTGTCTGATCTGCTTGCAATGATATGGGTACCATAATTATATATACTTTTTTCTTCTCTGCCACTTTTTGTTTGTTTTAATTATAATTACATGCGTATGTGTGGAAGAAATATAGTAGTTCTTTCTTTTTTTTATTTATTTTTTTGTCACCACTACTATTTGCAATCGCCATTGAACCACTGGCAGTTCACTGTCGAAATGCTTATCAGATAAATAGGATTATCAGAGAAGGACTGGAACAGAAAATTTCTCTGTATGCAGATGATATGGTTTTGTATATATACCAGACCCACAAAATACTGTGCCTGCAGTCTTAACCACACTTATAGAATTTCAAAAGATCTCTGGTCTCAGAATTAATCTGAATAAAAGTGTGTTCTTTCCAGTGAATTCTCAAGCATACAATATTAGATTGGACTTCCGACTCCCGCAAATGACGTCACTTCCAGTCCCTAGACGATGATGTCACTTTTCACTCAGTCCTGATGACGTCACGTCCGGTCCTGCAATAATGATGTCACTTCCGGCTAGTCCAGATGACGTCATTTTCGGGTCCTCAGTGATGACGTCACTTCCGTCCCTCCCAGAATACATCACTTCTGTTACCAGCTAACTTCCTGTCAACTCATTTCCTGTAGCCATTTTCCTTATATAAACGATCATGTCAGCACTGTTTGTCGTCGAATGGTTGATTTATTTCAATTCGCTTTGACCAAATTTGATCCAGACATTATACAGGGCTATTCCCCAAAACTTTCCAACGTGTTGTTGAACTTTATTCTATCACAACGTCTGAAGCGGAGCTCCGTTAGCAGCGGCTTTATTTACTCTCTAATTTCTTATTATCCCGAGGTATCCTGTATTTACCCAACACAAGGAGTTCCTACTACAGTATATAAACATGAGTAACTGGAAAGGGGGTCAGAAAGAAACGGAAAGGAAACTTAAAGCTACACCCAAGTCTAGACAGACATCAAGCCCAAGTGCAAGGTATTGCCTTTCAGAGACTGACCTGGAACAGGCAGGCGAAAGCACAGACTTCCCAGGATCCCGCTCCACTGCATCATCTCCAGCCGAGAGTGAACATGGGAGCGAAGGTGCAAGTGATGCTGGTCACGATAGCTCACCGATTCCAGAAGATCACTTGAAACTAGAAATGGCCTTGCAGTCCGTGCTTTCCTCTACTCCTCGAGAGCCGGAAGCATCGGGGGTTGCCACTTCACCCACCATGCACGACAGCCGAAACAATTTCTCCGAACTGAAGGAAATGATCGCAACATTGGCCACGGCCACAGCCATAAGTGAGCTCAAGAAAGACATTCAGAAAGACATTCAGAAAAATATGAAGAAAGAAATAAATGGCTTGCTCAAGACAATCGAGAAGACAAACAAGAAGCTGTGGCTGGAGCTGTAAGAGATGCAGCAGGAATATAAAGACTTGGAAAAACGTATATATAATCGTTTTGATGCAGTCTTTAAAGATATGTTTAGAAAAACTGAGGAACACATTCAGGAAAATCTGTCTAAACTGAGAGAACTTGCCTATAAGTTGGAAGACGTTAAGCAGACACTCACGGCTCAAATTGAAACAGCGGAACAATTGGCATCTAATGCTGATGGAAAAGCTACAGCTGAGAATTCCGAGTTCAAAAAACTCAGAGACAGAATTGTGGCTCTGGAACATGGATGCAGAAGGAATAATATTAGAATGGAAGGTCTACCTGAGAACTGTGAAAGTCCAAACCCAGTGAAATTTGTAGCTGAAATATTCTCAAAAATAATTGGAGAGGACTTTAAATCAGATACCAAGATAGTGGCAGCTTATCGCATATGTGGATCAAATACCTCTAAACCTAGGTCTTTAATTGTCCACTTCGAGAGATTACAATTTAAGCCTTATGTAATGGCACTTCTCAGACACAAACAAGAGATTATATTTGAAAATAACCACATTTGTATTTTCCCTGATTTCTCAACCTCAACAGCTGCTAAATGTGCAGCTTTTTACAACATTAACAGCGGTTACGGAAAGCCGATATCTGATACAGCCTCTTGTATCCTGCCAAACTGAAAGTGGATATTCAAGGCAAATATCACATCTTCTCCTCCAAGGAGGAAGCATAAAAGGAGTTAAGAAAGCTGATCCTGACGCTTTTTTGAAATACGAAGTGAGTTGCATCCTGTCATGGTATGGCAAGAAGATATTAATTGCTGTCTGATCTGCTTGCAATGATATGGGTACCATAATTATATATACTTTTTTCTTCTCTGCCACTTTTTGTTTGTTTTAATTATAATTACATGCGTATGTGTGGAAGAAATATAGTAGTTCTTTCTTTTTTTTATTTATTTTTTTGTCACCACTACTATTTGCAATCGCCATTGAACCACTGGCAGTTCACTGTCGAAATGCTTATCAGATAAATAGGATTATCAGAGAAGGACTGGAACAGAAAATTTCTCTGTATGCAGATGATATGGTTTTGTATATATACCAGACCCACAAAATACTGTGCCTGCAGTCTTAACCACACTTATAGAATTTCAAAAGATCTCTGGTCTCAGAATTAATCTGAATAAAAGTGTGTTCTTTCCAGTGA
This sequence comes from Polypterus senegalus, assembly GCF_016835505.1. Classification (NCBI taxonomy): domain Eukaryota; kingdom Metazoa; phylum Chordata; class Cladistia; order Polypteriformes; family Polypteridae; genus Polypterus; species Polypterus senegalus. The sequence continues at coordinate 62,318,161 of NC_053170.1, forward strand.
ATTCTCAAGCATACAATATTAGATTGGACACCTTTCCTTTTATTATTGCAGATCAGTTTAAATACCATGGAGTAATTATCACAAGTAAACATAAAGCTCTTCATCAACAAAATTTTGCTGTCTGTATGGGAAAAATTAAGCAAGACTTGCATAGATGGTGAACCCTCCATCTCACTCTAGCTGGAAGAATTAACGTTGTTAAGATGAATATCCTTCCTAAGCATCTTTTTTATTTCAAAACATTCCAATATACATCAATAAATCATTCTTTAAGTAATTAGATTCAACCATAACCTCATTTATTTGGAACTCAAAACATCCACGTATCCAAAGAGCGAAGACCTAAGACAGAAGGTGGCATGGCTCTACCTAACTTTCAGTTTTATTACTGGGCAGCAAACATACAAGCTATAAAAACCTGGACACAAATAGATGAACATACACAGGCTTGGTCCGCAATAAAAATAAAATCCTGCAGTACTTCTCTATATTCCCTGCTTTGTGCCCCAATAAATGCAAGTTATTGCCAATATACTAATAACCCAATTGTGCTTCACTCACTCAGAATATGGAACCAATGTAGAAAGCATTTTAAGATGGAGAATCTTTTATCTGTTGTGCCTCTGCAAGAGAACCCCCTTTTTCAACCATCGCAAACATATGCAGTTTTTAATATCTGGAAAACATTTGGGAATAAGTTGCTTAGAGATCTTTATATAGACAACATTTTTGCATCCTATCAACAATTACATTTCAAATTTAATTGTCCAGCAACATTTTTCTTTCACTATCTTCAAATCAGAAACTTTGTCAAACAGAACCTGCCTCATTTTCCCCATCTCCCACCTTGCTCTATGCTGGAATAAATATTGCATTTCTGCAATATATACAAATATTTTACAGTCCCTCACTTTCAAAGATCCAAGAGGACAATGGTATAAGGATCTCTCACTCAATATATCAGAAAAGGAGTGGAAGGTAGCAATGCAGAGAATTCATTCAAGCTCCATATGCGCAAAGCAAACAATTATTCAACTCAAAATTATATATCGAGCACATCTGTCTCGCTTATACAAAATGTTTCCAGTGCAAGATCCTACCTGTGAAAGCTGCAATCAAGCTCCAGCCTCACTGGGTTACATGTTTTGGGCCTGGATCAAATTAACATCATTCTGGACAAAAATTTTTAAGTGCCTTTCAGACAGCCTTGGTGTCACAATCCCTCCTAATCCACTAATAACTGTGGTTGATGTTCTTCCAGATGTGTTTAAAGTGGAGAAGGACAAACAAACTGTGATTGCCTTCACTACACTATTGGCATGTAGACCTATTTTTCTAAGATGGAAGAATCCTAACTCTCCTCTTTTAAGTCAGTGGGTAACTGATGTTTTATATTATTTGAAATTGGAAAAAATCTAATTCTCATTTAGAGGATCTGTGCAGAACTTTTTCAAAACCTGGCAGGATCTAATCAATAATATTTTAGAATAAGCTCTTAAAGCACCAAGGAAGCAGATTCTGTCCATATTTCTTTTTCTTCTCTATTTATCTATATACGCCTAATAAACTCATCAATTTATTTATTTTTACTATTTTTAAGTTTTAACCCGCTGGCCTTGCTCTCTTTCTCAGGGGTGGGGGTTGATTTGTTTTCAGTTCAATTTTTTTGTAAAAATTGATCTATCTGTATGGAATGATTATAATAAGATCAATAAAATGAAAATAATAATAATAATAATAATAATTTATTTACTTTACTAGATTTTCTCAAACCCCGTCATAAGTTATGTAGCACAGTAAATGCTTTGTGTTAAGTGTTCCCCGAGCTATGTTAATCACTACGTGCTTCTTAAACTGACTTCCTCTTGCACTAAGAGGAGGTGCAGGCAGTGCTTGCCAGACACAATACATTCACTTCATGATATCCCTGCTCTCTGAAAATTTAGAATGCTAAGATAATCTAGTAAATTAAATATTCATTTTAAGATTAAGTTTAGTTTATGATGTTCTACTTTGATGACAAAATCAGAGAATAAAGTCAGCATGTTGACTTTATTCTCGTCATAAGCATCGATATTAAAGTGGAAATGTCGAGAATAAAGTCAACATATTGTCACACTATTACACAGTACCCAGGTACATTATACAGTATTGAAAAAAAATAAAACAAGTACAACTTGGCTTGCAGTATTATCCAGTAGTATAGAAAGAGTATTCACACATTTGAATATAATGGTCCACATCCGACCTTTTAAAATCAAAGTATCTCCTGACAACAGACACGGCTGCTTTTTTTGGCAAAAGTTCTTCTGTGTCATCATGTTCAGCTTTATTGTCTGCTACAGCTTCAGATTCGGAATGTTCTCTGTCCATTTTCCCCGCTCAATACCTCCACTAACGCATGCATTCTGTTGCATGCCTGTTTAGCGGTTCAGCAGTGAAAAAGGTCCCCCCTTAAACAGGTTCCCGCTGTGCCACGTTCCGAATGTTGTTTAGGCTATTTATACCGGTGTTGCAGTATAAGAAAAATCCATATCATAAAAATAAAAAACGTTTTTTGGTATGAACCAGTATACCGCCCAGCACTATCCTGTAGTTCCCATTACCCTTATTGACATCCTGTTTGAGTGCATCGGGTTCAATTTAGTAGGAACCCTAGAACCCTTGGCTAGTGGACACAAGTACATACTAGACCTGGTAGATTATGCTACCAGATATCCCGAAGCTGTTCCTTTATGCTTGGCTATCTCCAAAGCTTTCGCATGGGAATTAGTAGGGGTCTTTGTGCGAGACGGCATCCCTAAAGAAGTCCTGATGGACCAAGAGATGCCCTTAACCTATGAGACGTTCAGGGAAATGGCCAAGTTACAGTACTTAAGATAAAGCATTTAAAGACCTTGGTATATCATCCTCAAACCGATTGTCTAGTGGAGTGGTTTAATCAGACTCTCAAATAGATGCTACGTATCGTTTATCACTATACTAGACATTAAGCCCGTTAAAATAACGGGCGCTAGAACAGTAGTGCATAAACATATGTATGAACAGTCTATATTAAATGGCAAGGGACCTTGTATGTGGCTGTAATATGTGTCACTGTATTGTGTGCCTTTAATTTTCTCTCTCAGTAATACTGGTTTGTATTTCTGTGAAATGCCTGTAATTTTGTCTGACAGTAATACAGTGGAACCTCGGTTCACGACCATAATTCGTTCCAAAACTTTGGTTGTAACCCGATTTGGTCGTGAACTAAAGTAATTTCCCCCATAGTATTGTATGTAAATACAATTAATCCGATCCAGACCATATGAACTGTATGTAAATATATATTTTTTTAAGTTTTTAAGCACAAATATAGTTAACCATACCATAGAAAGCACAGCATAATAGTAAACTAAATGTAAAAACATTGAATGACACTAAGAAAACCTTAAACAACAGAGAAAACTAACACTGCAAGAATTTGCGCTATAGCCTTATGACCCGCTCGCTAAAAACTTTTTTTAATGAGTTTTAAGCACAGGGGAAAAAATGAACATTTGAAAAATCTGTAATTTAATAAACATCCAAGAAAAATAACATTGCAACAATGCACGCGCGCGCCTGTGTGTGTGTCTCTCTCTTGCGCGCCTTTGTGTGTGTCTCTCGCATGTGTGTCTCTTAAGCGCACGCCTCTGTGTTTGTGTGTGTGTCTGTCTGTCTCTCGCCTGTGTGTGTGTCTGTCTGTCTGTCGTGCGTGCCTGTGTGTGTCTCACGTGTGCGTGTGACTCGTGTGTGTGTGTGTGACTCGTGTGTGTGTGTGTGTATGTGTGTGTGACTCACACGCGCCTGTGTGTGTGCGTGACTCGCGCGCACCTGTGTGTGTTTCTGTCTCTCTCTCTGCACAGGAAATGCACAGGAAGAGACTGAACACGTGCTGTGTGGCCCTGCGCATGCACACTTTACCAGAAGACACACACACACGGACACTGGACGCACACAAGGGTTTTATTAAAGAGGATTATATATATTAATTACCTACAAAATTGCTCATTTTTCACATTAATTCACCACAGAAATTATAAAAACACACACTATTGCTGCCTGCCTTACAAATGAGTATGCGGGTGTGATCTGAGGGGTCCTAGGGCCTCATGCATAACACCATGCATAGAATTCACACAATCACATGGCGTAAGCCCAAAAAAGGAAATGTTCGTACACACAAAAAAAGTGTTTTGTTTAAAAAGTGGTATAAACAACAAAAGGAAGTTGATCGAGTGACATAGAGTGTCGGAGAAACTCCTCAAGTTCACAAAGTTGCACAGTGCCCGAAATAAAAAAGAAGTTGTCAGATATCAAAGTCTATATATATATATATATATACAGTGTATATATATATATATATATATATATATATATATATATATAAATATATATATTGTGGTCTATGGCTGGTTTGTCATCACGGCCAATACCCCCAGGCTGACAGATGGAACTCTCCCTGCAGCATGGAGGTGCCTCGGATGCCAGCAGAGAATCATGAACTATGGAGTTTTCCCTTACAAACCTGCTGGAAACCCCAGGGGCCAACAGAGGACGCTGCAGGGAGGCATAGAGAATCATTTGTGCCCTATAACCTGGAAGTGCGTCATAGGCAGAGCGACAGCAAGAAGTGACGTACTTCCGGGGTGAAGAAAAGGACTTGTACCTGACCCGGAAGTGATAAAGAATCACATGGACTGGGGATTGAGAACACTTCCAGGTCAGGGAATATAAAAGGACTGTGGCAGCACCCAGATGGCGAGCTGAGCTGGGTGGAAAGGTGGCAACGCGTCTGGGAGTGGAGGATTGTTTACTAGTGATTATTGTATTGTGGTTAATGAATATTGTGGAGGAGAGAATGCTTTGTGCGCTGTGCAAAAGTAATAAAGTTAACATTTGGACTTTTTCTTGGTGTCTGGAGTGTTGGACAGGGGTTCAAGGGAGCGATAGCGCCCCCTATCTGTCAATATACATATATATATAGATATATCTTGTGGTCCCCGGCCGGGGCTGGAGCTTGTGCCTCCTCCAGACCGCGAGGGGGCGTCCGTCCTGGTTATGTTGGGGGCCTCGGGTAAAGGGCTTGGAAGCCCAGCCCTGTAGGGACCCGTGGCCACCGCCAGGCGGCGCCCCGGTGCCGGAATATCCCGGGAGCTGGGGACACCCGGACGGCTTCCAGGTACGCAGCCGGCACTTCTGCCACACTAGGGTGTGGCTATGAATGAATGCCGGGAAGCAGCTGGAGCCCATCCGGGTTCCCATTTAAGGGGCCGCCTCCCTCCAGTCAGAGGTGGATGTCGGGTGGAAGAGGACAGAGCTGGAGAGAGGACAGGAGGTGGCCAGGAAGGCATAAGGACTGTGAGGCCTGGACATTGGGGGAATCGGTGCAAGAGGCACTGGGGAGTGCACGTTAAATTGTAAATATATTGTAAATAAAGAGTGTGTGGTGAGAAACGACGATGTCCATCTGCCTGTGTCCGGGTTCAAGTCCACAATATATATATCAAAGGCAAGTTGTAGTCCACCGTCTGAGTGTCATATGAAAGCTTATTAGGGTACAGAGGAAAAAAAAACATGCACACAGTAGGAAAAAAAGCACGAAATGTCAACTTTAATCTCGAAATTTCCACTTTAATCACATAGTTTATTTTGTCATTAAAGTAGAACATCATAAACTTCATCTTAAAAACGTTTAATTTACTAGTTTCTCAGATCCGATCGTAACTAAAGTAGCACATTAAATGCTTTGTTTTGTATTTGATCTTCTATGTACTCTATGTGTCTAAATCACTACGTTCTTCCGGGCTTTCTCTTCCTCTGACAGGACACAGAATGCATTATATTCGTATTATTACAGCTTTCTGAATAATTTAAATACTGAGATGTATATGTGATATCATTTTCATGATGACAGGAGTTAAAGCATGTTATTAAACATGGGAACATGGTGGCGCAGTTATTGTTTCTGCCTCACGCAAGATGCTTGCTTTGCCGTGGGCGACCTTCGATAAAATACAGTAATTTAGTTCAGCAGTACTGTCTCTTTCAAACATACTAACCTCCAATTCCTGTCCTTCCTTTTCTTTCTCCAAATACCCAATCGCCACACAATCAGCTCTGTAATAGACATTAAGCCATCTGTAAGCTTAGAACGGTGATTCTTCAAAACTTTTAAGGAACATTGAAATATCTTTGTAGTACATGTTTAGAAGAATACAGCGTGAGGCAGGAACAATCCGTGAACGGAGAACCAGCTCCTTGCTAGCGCTGTGGGACCGTGTCCTCACATGTTTAATTATTAACAATATAATTATTTAAATAAAGCTAAAGTTTTATCTGTATAATATAATAAACATATTTTGCTGCATTTAATCTTAAAAATGATATTGCCATTATACAGTATGTAGATATGCGCTTTATAAAGTGGCTCAGGTTGTACAATATTATAACTGTATCAAAAGTTTACAGTGAGGTGATTGTACTAATAAGTACAAACAGTTCTACAAGGAGCACTTGATGGACTGATTGAGAGCATTTATAGTTCTTGGGATGAAACTGTTTCTGAACCACGAGGAAAGGCTCTGAAGCGTTTGCTGTATGACAGCAGTTCAATAGGCAGCATGGCTGAGGCAGAACTTGCGTATTCCAGGGTTGGAGCTACCGTAAAAATGTGTGTGGCTTTACGCCAAGTTTAGGTTTTATACATCATGATTTGAGCGTGAAAATGTTCATATGCAATATATTTGTGCGTACGCACCGTTTATACATGAGGTCCCTGGACTCGAACAGGGTGAAAACTGGCAACAGAATTGAACTGCTACTCTATTGCACCACCACTACCATTAATTACACTTTATTTTTCCCTCTTGGAACAAAATTGGCTCTGCCATAGGAATGAAGGAAAGCCTGCCATGTCATAGACACCACAACAGGAGCATCTTGATGCTTCCTTCCCCTTACAATTGCTGCCTTACATTTATTCACGTAGTCAACAACTCATGGAAATATTACAAAACGATTTTGAAATGCTCAAAAACCAGAGCACAGTGTTTGGCAGTAATGAAAAATATTCTTTACGGCAACAAACTTAAAACCAGTTCTGGCTCCAGACCAAAATGGTAAGGGGCGTCTTAAATAATAGGTCAGGCATGACATGATAAAGTCCCAAAAATCCAACAAGTAACAGTATACACATGTGCGTGTGTGGGCTTGGCCTGATATTGGGGATGGGGAAGGAAGGGGGAGGCGGTGTTGTTGGGAATGTCAATGCTTAGCCCAGCTAAATCAATAGAGTCCAGCTGCAGTCAGGACAGTTTTAGGCCTCGGACAGATTCAGCGACCTAAGACATTCTGAGGCTCGTAAGATGACGCCCCTGTCAGTTGCATCTCTTTTGACTCCACCCACTTTCTACGCCCCCACCCCCGGTGTTTGCCGTACACTTTTATATTTAAATGTACTGCTATGGTAATGGTGGCAAACTGAACGTGTGGGCAAAAAAAAATTTATTCTAAATAAAAACAGCTCCATCAGGATTAACTGTCGTGCTAATATAATAAACGTCTCTTCGTACTTGCTGCGAGGTCGCGAGCCATCCCCAATGTCTACGCAAAGCCTCTCGGCTAACGGAGGTCTTAGCTGGGCAACTCAAACGACTACTTTATACCTCTTCGTGCTGCTGAGGGCGAGTGCGTCATTCCTCTGGGGCATAAACTCAATTAATGCATCGTTAATATAAATACAGGTATTAAAATTTTGTACACCAGTTAAAATACAGTAGTTATGATATGACACAGAGAGAACCACAAAGAAAATACTCAAGAGCTATTAGACGTCCAGCTCGTAGTATTGCATATTTTGCCTGTTTACACAAATTATGTGATTTATACGATTTACAGTCTGTAAGAATATGTATGTAGTGCTAATCGCCGCAGAGTGCAGGATATAATTTATTCTTCATCTTCTTCCTTAGCATTTCCCATTGTTATATGGGGTCAACATTCTGATTGCCAGAGTAGATCCTTAGCCACAGAGTCACTACTTGAGTGCAGCAAATTACTAACGTATTAAAAAGTGCAGTCTCGTCAATGAAACACGGCAAACGCAGATATAAAACGTATGCTATAAAATATTAAATGTTAATATTTTTTGTTCAATTTGTTTCTAATATATGACACCAAAACAAATGGTTCGGATACAGAACAGAAAGACAACGATAGTTTAGAAGTTTCATAAATGCTGAATACACATTTGAGTGCAGGAACTAAATGGATGTGACATCGTCACGAGGGGGCGTGTAATATAGGCGTCAGTTCACCTGCGAAACAGGGGAATGGCCCCAGAAGGGGGCGTCAATTTATGGGCCTCAAAGTGTCTGAAGTGCTCGGATCTGTCTGAGGCCTAAAACTGTCCTGACTGCAGCTGGACACTTCTCAGCTAAGTGACCCCGTGACCAAAACTGCTGCCTTAGTTGAAAAGGAACCGTTTATGAAATTATAAAGCTGAATACAGTACATTAAACTCAGATTACTGTTTTTATTTGATTATTACTAGTTTTACTGTATTATTTGTGCGCAACATTGCGTCGGTGTGCTTCATCCCAATGGCATCTTCGATGATGGATGGACATGATTGGTTAGAAATGCGTTTTTGCATGTGCAGTATATATTGAGCTCGACCCGCTTGTTATTGTTAACAGAGGTTTCTGATTAGCAGATCACATAAGTGGATTACCTCAATAAAAAGGGATAACTCATCTGTTAAGCAAACCCAATTTAAGAATCAAGGCTAATTTGAATACATTTTAATCATCTTTATGAAATTACCGACCGCAAGGTACAGTACACTTGGAGTTATTTTTCCGTGCTCGTGTGAACACGTAGGAAGCGAGCAGCACCTGTCTAATAGCCATGATGCGAAGATTCTGCGATGGCGCTACAAGAATGCCCTATATATTTTGTGCACCGGTATATATTTTCAGCGATAACTCGGCATATTCATTTAGTGTACCTTAACCAGTTAGTAATGCATTAAACCGACATCATTACTGGAATAACCAGAATGCAACAGCTTGTATAAACCGACCCAATCTCAGCAGTGAAAGGGGATCACATTTTCATTCCTCACTCAGGTGTCGTTTTTCACAACCTGGCGTCACTTCCCTATCGTAATGTGAAACTCGCTCACAGAAATTGGTCGGAGGTTCCTTTAAGAAAAAGGGGAGTAGAGACAAAACAACATTCAAAAGTTTTCCTGCAGCGGCGCGCAGATTTTTTTTCCAACTTTGTGGAAATAACGCCTAAATGCCATGCGTCTAGTACATAAAAGCTAAAAATGGTAATGGATCAATGCAAGTAAGGCAAAGGAAACCAGTGGATTTGAAGAGCGATTAGTAAACGCTAGACGCCGGTCGCCTTCTGTAATGCGCCCGCTCGCCGCCCCAGCTGTATTTTTTTTGTGCGGGACGTACTGACGTCTGTGTTGAAAAATACACATCCAGCACAAAATAGGCCAAGGTTTGCACAATGAAAATGCAACGACGCTTGGACTTCTGCGGTGCTGAGGAAATACACTTGGAGAGTGAAAAGTGAACTAACCGTAAAAAAGAAGAAAAGATGGGTCAGTGCTTGGGATCCGAGTTGACAGAAGAAGAGAAGACAGCGAAGAACCACAGCGCTAAAATAGACCGCGACCTTTATGAATATGCCAAGCAAGAGCTCAATATTGTGAAGATACTGATGCTGGGTAAGTGCCGCCTTTACTTCGAGCAGTTGGTACAGCTTGACCCTGGTTCGAAACATGCATTTGCAGCAGGACGTTCAGTGACATTCCGAGGATCCTCCACCTTGCAAGACCAATGCTGCTGCCCTCAGGATGCCATTACGATGAGGGCTGGGGAAGAGGGCTGTCGCGCAGTGCACATCACTATTCCCTTTATGTTGTGTGTGGTTGGCATTTTGTCTAGCAGCTATTTGACTGCATTGGCTTCCCATCTAAGTCAGCTGCCAGTCTTGCTCATTAATCACTACCTTGACACTGAAATGGAAGTACTGTAGATTGTTCAGAAATTGGATGAATGAATGTTAAATTGTGTAGATTTCTTCTGGCAGCAGATCTTTTATGAACTGTATGTTATGATAACAGCACATAACCTATTGTTGAGCAATGACATGACTCAAAGTATGGTGAGCTGTCAGTCATTGCTTGTGATAGTTTCTGTCATTGGATTGTAATTACCACCTAGTGGAGGAACACATACTTAACTGTCGATTTGTGGTACCTTGGCATGGACCTCATTCTAACCCAAAACAACCCCAGAATGATCATTTCGCCTCTGTTTTGATGCAGCTGTTTGTAAATGATAAACATATTGAGAACTTTATAAAATGTAACAGTTACTAGAGTGCCCTGTTTGTTCATTATTTTGAATCTAGATTTATTGAAATGATTTATATCATATTCTACATTTATAAATGTTTTTTTTAATAATATCTTATTGTTTTGCTTATTATAAATTGTGACTTGGGTGGCTAAGCTGTAATAGGTAGCTCTTAGCTTTTGAGATTTCTCTGAGTTATGATGCAGCCTCTCCTATTATCCTCATTTAATGACTTAGATGTATTGTATTTTGAAGCAGCACCTGTTCTTCCCCACTCTGTAGCTTTTCCAGGACATTGTTGCCCAGGGCCACTTTGTGTAAAAGAGGGATCTTGAACTGTGCTAGGCTGCCTTGTGTCTGTCTCTATAGATGAACTGGACACTTTGGACAAGATGTCCTTTTGTGTTGCCTTTGAACAATTTTTGGGTTGTCCTTTTGCAGATGAGAAGCATTTCCTGTCACGTCTTCCTCAAAAATTGGGCTTTTTTTTAAGGGGATGCCGTCCCTTTTGACAATCTAGTCCAAAGGTATTGTATACTGTAGCCATTTTCTACATGGTTCCATCCGTATGTACAGGCTATTTAAAGCTTGTCATACATTAGAGATCTCTACCTCATATGACTATTTCACTGATTTGTAAATATAAGAAATTTTCACTCCAGGTTTTCTTTATTGTCACTTTTGTAATCCTCTCTCAGCTTACCTTTATTAATGTACACTTTAATAGTAGTGGTCATAACTTTCAAAATAATGAATAGCATCAGCTTTCTGAGACTACAGAGAAAAGCAGAATAAATCAAAGTGTTCACCAAATTTTCATACACCATATACAGCTATTTGCTACTAGTCATCTTGTCAGCAGTCAGACTTTGGAGACCTTTGGTGGCATTGACTAGTTATTTGCCATTTCACTCTCTTCTCTTGGTTTCATTTTTGTTTTATTCAGGTGCAGCAGAGAGTGGAAAGAGCACACTGGTGAAACAGATGAAAATCATTCATAGTCATGGTTTCACAAAGCAGGAACTCATCAGCTTTAAGGTAAAATCACAAAGTTTACTTCTAAGGCTGTTAAAGTATTGCAGCTTTGCAGAGTTATATTAATATTAAACATTGCATCTCTTTTTAATTTTAAAGGAATCTGGTCTGATAGCAACATAGATTTACATCCAACACTTTAGTATTGTGAATAACAGTTTTTTTTTTTATTCTCTCTTTAAGTTCACCCAAACAGTTTCTCAAATTGAATCATCTGAAATGACTTGCTATAGTGCAAGAAGCTGGAGAGGTCTGTGATAGGAGCCGTTGTCTTGCACATTTTGTTTTTTTTTTGTTGTTGATTGGGGGTGTGAGTGAGAGAGTAAAGTCAGTGGTCCATAAAATTGTCATATTCTCACCGTGTTTGCCATTGTTTTAGCAGTGGCAATTGGTCATGTACATAGACATACATACAGGATTGCTACAGTATACTCAGTCAGTGAATCCTCCAACAGGAACTTCTGAGTGCTCAGATTGAGTCTCGCACAATGCATCATTGTTGGAGTGTAACACATGGGTATCTAGAAAAAAATAACTACCCTCACTGATTTCCACTGTGGGGTTTACCCCTGTTTCTATCTCAAAATTGGGCAAAAAAATGTATTTGAAATTTGTGGCTGGTTGGGGATGCTTGATTCATAGAAGGACTTTTTCTTGGATTAAAACCGAAACCAAATTTCATTTTTGCCATATCAGTGGCTAGGCTGCAATGAACAGCACAATAGTCATATTAATGTCTGTCATAAAATGCAGAATATAAATCCAAACCAAAACAGAAAATGAGTGTGTAAGACAAAACATGTAATACTCCTAAACTGGTATTCTTTTAGTAAGTGTTGCATATGCAATGATAATTATCTTTTTCTGGTTATAATAAATGTGTTAAAATGCAAGTAAACTTTTAAAAAATGAAGAACGTCTGCACCTAGAATATCGGGTAGACCACGTCAACTCTCATTTTTCATTCTGGAAATCAGACGTTCCTCCCATATTGTTGAACTCCATTCCAAAATTCCCAGCAGCCCTATGCAGACACTTTGATGCAGTAGTGGAGTTTGATTTTTTTTTTCCTTTTGGAAACTTGTAACTGTAAGCATGCATGTAGATGGAGACTGGTAACTTAGTGTGGTTCCTGCTTTGCCACCACAGCCCAGAGGTTGCTTCTCTGATTTTTTTTTTTTTTTTAATCTCAGAATCACCTAAACCTTTGTTTATGAGTAAAACTCCAAGATCATTTTTCTTTCACCCTTTAACTGTATATAAGAGAGAATGATGACCTCCGATTCTTCTACAAGTAATCATCACATTTGCCTTGAACCACTGGGCAAATGAGCTGGAAGTCAATGTCCACTAAGGCTCAGAAGTTAATAGTCTCCTGTCTTGCGGAATTAGAAATAGAAGATGAGACAAGATACCCCTTTGAGTCCCATGCTCGCTTATAGATTCAATCTAATGTCATCTGTGCAAACTGAACTTTTTTTTAATATGAAAGAGGTGAGTAGCATTCAAGACTGTTGTAGGCTATAATATACCACCAAGTATGTGTTGTTAGAGGGTGCCTAGCAAGGAAGGGTTTTGTCTGCATGCAAGCAGTTGGCAATAGGGTAGGTCTAGTTCCCCTGGTAAGCTTCCAAAAGAGAGAACCATACATGTACCTGAAAAGATCCTGCACCTGCAGGTGAGGGGTTTGTGGACAAATCAATATAAAGGGCACCACTTACAAAGGTGCAAAAAGGTTAGATAGGGAAAAAAATTCTGGTTGCAGATTAACTAAAATAAAATAATACTGTACATCAGCCTCTGTGTTTGGTGTGGCAAGGAGTAAAGCACACATTTTCAGTGGTATCCTGACAATTACTTTGAGCAATGTGGGGTGTTTTCCAAACTCTTTATTATAGAGTCGAAAGTAGAGGATAAGTAAAGTTTTCAGGCAAGCTCATTTCAGTTTTAGTATAGAGCTGTGGGTTTATCTTTTTGTTTATTCTTCAAAGTTTACAATAATCTCTGAGTTGACTGCAACAGACAAAATCTGCTCATTTTCCTATTTAAGGAACAGGGATCAGACATGTGTGGACTTTGCCAGATATAAGCAGCTCAGATTGCCATCCTTTTCTGTGAATTTGAATCGTTTCCAGAATGTTATGTACAACAACACAGATTTTGTAGTTTTGTCATCTCCTTTTGTTGTTAATGTAGACTGTGTTCAAGACGACCTGGAAGTTGGAAGTAACTTAGAAAGAATTTTACCAAAGTGAAAATTACTAAAAGCAAGTAAAGAACCATATTTACTAACAGATTCAAATCTTTTCACTGGATTATTAGCTGCATCATCTAGCAAGTCTGCTGATATTAACAGTTTGTGAAGATGCAAGCAATTTTATGTTAATGATTAAAGCAATAACACAGCAAAATCTTTGTTTTTTAAAATTACTATCCTGTTGGTGTTTGGGCATTGTTCTTAATAGCTTTTAATAAAATGTTTTATAAGTAAACCATTTCTTGGTGCACAATTTTTAATATTAATGTTTGTCATTAACACATACTAGATTGCCAGGGTTCAAAGGGTACACTTAGATCTTATACAGCCCACTATATTATTCATTGCTGATAACTGAGACCATCTCCGAAAAATGTTATCCTATTCCTGTTCTACACCCTTGTTGAGCACCGCATTAGTCACATATTGCCTATCTTTCTGGATTTTCTGATGGTTTTTGAGAACCTTTTTATGCCTGCCTAAAAGTCATTTATCATGGCCTTACTGAATTCCTCCAGCATTCCAACGTTTGTCTTTGCCACCTTCTCAGCCTTCTGCTACTGCTACCCTGGCAAGAAAGGTTCTTTGCTTTAACTTCATGAATTTCTTCATCATTTTTGACAACCTGCAGGCTGTATTCTTTTTCTCATCATAGAAACTGACAAATGTTTGAGGGTTTTTTTTTTTTTTTAAACTTATGGATGGTTTGCAAACTATTTAAATATTTCATCAAAGTAATCATTTTCCTCTGTTCTTGAGAAAAAAAACACAGAAATGAGGTTGTCTACATTTTGACAAACTTCTGATACAACTATATCCTTCCTAGAATGGCAAAAACATATTGTCAATGATGCAAGGTGCAAAGTAAGAAAACATCTTTCTGTGCAGACTTTTTTTTGGAATTGGCTTTTACATTTGCATCCCTTATTTTTCTTCTCTGTGGCCAGCACAGGGCGTTTCACATCACTTACTTGAACCTTTCCTTAAACTGTGCAGTTTTACATTTTTTTATCTTTTTAGGCAGCCCTCCCTGCTCTTCTCTTACCTAACTTTTCTTTTCATTTTTTCCTCAAAAAACAGTATAATTTGCAAAGTACACCAGCCAGCTCTACTATAACTGCAGGCAGGACTAGCCCTCACCTTTTTCAGGTCTTAGGCAAGGTTTTGCTGTGTGGCTCCAACTTACATGGTGCGAACATGTATTATGATATATACATGTTTCATCATGATAATCTGTGTTTTAGGGGCATTGGGAAAGGGGAATAAACTTTTGCAGATCTTCAAAGACAGTAATGGCATCTCTTGGGATGCTGGCTGCACCTGCTGCCACTAAATTTAGGGTGTCAGCAGCACATGACACAAACAAAGCTTGAAGATTTTTTGCAGCAGTCTGGCCTGTACATGTTTCTTTTTCCCCTTCATGTTGGCACCATTGTCCTATGATTGCCCTTTGCAGGTCTTTGAGGTCTGTCCAGGACAAGAGAAGACAGACAAACGGACTATTGTCTCTGTTGCTGGAAAGAATCCCACAAAGTGCTCTTTAATACAGGGCACTTCAGTTTGACAATTCTTATAATTAATGTTGTTTCCTCCTTATGGCTAACATCAGCTGTGCAATCCAAAGCAATGGAGCAATATTTGGCCTGCTTGGTGTCCCTCACCATATGCTTAATTACCTTCTCACTTGTGAATTTAATTAGGTAATTTTAATTTGTTTTCCCAAGATGCTTGCTTCTGTGCTGGTGCCACTCTTAACATGTTTTAAATGCTGTTTCATAAATTTGTGGAGACTTCCAATTGATTATTTAGTTAAATAATTTTAAGATTAGTTCTCCTTTGTGAAAAATGAGAGATTAGGTAACAAAATTATTTAATAGTTAGCAGCTGCAAATAGAAGATATTAACCTAGCTCCACCCTCCCAAGTGTGTGTGCTTTATATTTTATCGCAGCATTTTCTCTTGGGTAGGTAAGTAGATGTCAATCAGGTGTTACCATTGAAAGCTGCCACCCACCTGCCGACTCATAAGGAACAGATAACCTACCTACAAAATATCACTCTATAAGTGTGACCCAATAAAACACATTACACGAAAATCTAGCATAAGTGACCTCTTACTGTCGAAACACAGCCATCCCCTACGATGCTCAGGTTCCCAGGCAATTGCCTAGGTCACCTAAGCCATGAACCAGCTATGACTACAGGTTTATGGAGTGACCTGCCTACCAAGAAGTCACTATCTCCAAGTGCACCCTGATATGCCTGTTTCTGACAGCCTGCTTGTTTATCTTCCTCACTGTAGCCTAAACGCCATTGATGAACAGCTCCATCATATTCTTTTCCTGATCCCACACATGCTATTAATGTAATCATGCTGTCTAATGGGATATATAACAAGGAATGAACCTTGTCCGGTCCATGCTGAAAGCTGACAGTTGGGGACAGGCTTTGTCTTTGTCTTATGTTTTGTCACACTAGCTCCATTTTGCTTTTTCTGTTTTAAGCGCTGAAATAAATTTGATGTAGTGGCACTTTTAACTGCTATTGTCTTTTTACAAACTTTCTATTTTATATTAATTTTTCGACATCCAATCTTTCATATCCAAACCAGTTCCAGACTTCTGACTTTTGAACAAGCTCATTCACACGAGAATCACCACTCATATTATTTGCATTAATGTTTTGACTCTACACACATGACTAGCATATCAGACTAAAGTACTTGCTCCACTGTTTATTTGTACCATTTGGTTAAAACAGCAAAAAAACAAAACAGATTTTCGTGTTTGAACGTTGTTTTAAAACATTAATTCAAATTAAACGATTTAATCAAAAAGTCATCCAGCCCTAGCCTCAGCTCTTTACAGCAGCATCTAATTGAATTTGGCTCAGATACAGTGACATAATTACAGAGTCAAACTCATTGACCTATGAACCAAGGTACTGTGGCACAATGCACGACTGTGACAAAAATATTGTTCAGATGTGCCGTTTGTTGTGTACAAACCATGATTAGCACAAAAAATCAACAAAAATATACCATTAGCATTCAGATCAAGAAGACTGCTTCTGTCAGTTATGTTGTTCTAGGTGTCTCTGTCATTCCCAAATGAGAGGTCCTGCCAAGAAGGGCTACTGATTCAGTAAGCTTTGATCTTTAAAATAAAATATCCACTGTCTCAATAAGGGTTGTTTACTCTGAATAGAAGTTAGGTACATATATAAATCAAAAGAGGTTTTTCTGTCTGCAACACAAAACTTATTGAGGCAATTTGCTCATCCATCATTACAAACAACATAACACCTTGAGCACACCATTTACTCAGCTCCCACCTTTCTTATTGTGCATCCTGAGAGTAGAGGACAGACCACCTGTGTTCTAGAAACTTGTTTCTAAAGGCAGTGCCCTGAGTAAAGGAGAATCTTGCAGTACCTAGCCAATATGTTGGTACATCCAGTTTAAGATGCAGCTCATTCTTTTGACATGTCAAAAGCCAATTTCATAAGGTCTATCATGTCTTGCAAATGTCTGAAACCACTGTGGCATTATAATTGACCCCCACCTTTGCCTTGCTGGTTCTTGGCTCACGTGATTGCTCCACATTGTTTCTTTGGGCTGAGTCCAGCTTGGTTATGTTTGCGTGAATACCACGCTCTGGCCCAGATTAAGGAGTGGGTTGGTCCTGGTATCAGTGATCAAGTGAGTTTTTTTTTTTTTTGTTTCGTTTTAGGTAGCATCCTTAGGAGTGAATCACATTTTGCATCATTCTTTCTTCGGCCTCTACTCTTAAGCCTGTTTGACAAGAGTAAACTTAACAGGCACACAAGTCTACTGACAACATTGATTTGGTGCTCTGTGAGGCTCACAAGCCATGCCATACTGCCAAGGTTACGATACTATTAGGACATGTAAAAAGAAACTGAACGTGCATTTCATAATTTTTTCGAATAATCCATTAAGCATACATGCTTTTTACATTTTCTTCAGTCTGTCCCATCTATATTCTGAACCCAGTTTTTTTCAGTACAGTGTAGCAAGAAACCAGAACTTATTTTGCCTGCAAAGCAAAACAGGACAGAGCACAGTCATTCATACAACCACTCTCACTGAAAAATGGTAGCCTTAGCTTAATTTAAGAAATTCTTTGAGTTTCTGTGAGTCTTTCAACAACTACAGTGCTTTGTTTTATATATCATTTTTAGTGAGTAGTGGTAATTTTAATTAAGTAAAACACAACATTTTGTTTACCCAGTTTCAAGACTTAGATCTATAGCTAACATATAATAATGCAACATTTCTAGTGCAAATCAACTTAAAATTGCCATTTAATGTGTTTTTATTATTTTGCTAGATATTCTTATATAGATCTATATGTATTATTTCATAATAGGAACATGATTATGGCAGTAGTGTTTATTTTTACATTTTGAATATCTAAGGTAGGTTTGTTCCTTTTTCTCCCTTTATGTTATTATTTGATTTCATCTTTTTTTTGTGGGTCCTAATGTTTCTAATTGTGATTTTTCTATTTGGTTGTTTGTTCACTTCTAATATTGGACATGGTAATGCTAACTTGGGTAAGTTACATGATGTAATAAATAGTTGTGAATGTTATATGTATTTTCTTATGAATGTCAACTGAATTATGATGATGTTTGCTGTCTAAATATTATGTAAATTATAGAAGGATGCAAACAACCTTGTTGAGAACTTCTGTATCCTTTTTACATGATTAATTAGCATATGTAAACATTGGCATTAAACAAAAAACATCTCTGTGAATAATAATAATACCAGTGCACAAAATAATCATGTGTATTTATTTTAGAAAATGTATATGCACAAGAAAATAGCACAGAACTGAACTTGTTTCTAGGTATTTCATTAAGCCACAGTATGTTACTCAAAAACTCAGTATTGCTTTATGGGGATTTTAAGGCCTCAGTTCGCTTACAGGTTTACACTTTTCAGACTGTAAGTTGTTAATGATGTGGATTTTGAATAGGATCCTAATGGTATTTTCCATTAATCACTTGCATGCTTGACAACTTGAAGCATAATACTCTCACAAAGTAAGGCTATGTACTTTATATATGATATTTGCTATGTTTTCATTAATTCTATTCAAGTAAATCTTGCCCTGCAAAACTCTTCCATCAGGTTAAAATATCATTATAGATGTAAAACTATAGGTATAACTTTAGATAGAAGAAATATTGTGGCCTGCAGGGGGTGCACCAGCCTCCCAAACCCAATACATGCAGACACCAGGCACAAGTTCCTAGCACAGCACACATTTATTAAGTAGGAAATGTTTCCCTATTGTTTCCTCACAACAGCACAGTGCAATAAAGCACTTTACAGCACACAGTACTTTCTTTACCACCTTTTCCTCCCTCTCTCTCTTCTCCATTCCTCCTCCAGCACGTGTAATCCTCTCCCTCCCAACTCTGGCACCCAGAGTAGTGGCAGCTGGCTCCTTTTGTGTCACACCAAGGAGTACTCCAGGTGGCCCATTAGCATGTTCCGGAAGTACTCCCAGGTGTGTCGGAAGCCCAACATAATAGGGCTCTTCAGCTCTCTTTGGCAGGACCTAAGGGACCCAACAAGTCTGCAGTGAACTCAAACTCCCAGAATGCCCTACGGGAATCCGTGGTGCAACAGCAACCCGGGGAGCTGCCCTCTAGCATCCCGGGGGAGAGAATACCCTGAACACACTCTCTCCTCCTGGCCATCTGCGACAATATTTAATTGATAAGCTAGCACTGTTGCCTCACAGATGAATTTACTCAGATTGCGTTCTCATCCAGTTTATTGTCTTTGCCTTGTTTGCTTGTTTACTTTGTCCATTATTGTTTTCTGTGGATAATCTTATTTTCTCCTAGCCATGCTAGGTTAATTTGCAACTCAAAAATGGCCATATGTGAGCACATAGGTGTCAACAAAAGTGCACCTCTGAGAATAAGCTCCTCTTACTCCTAATTGTATATTAGAAGTAGGTTTAGAAAAGTAGATGGATGGATATGCGCTTTAGTTGTTTTTAAAAAGCTAACTCCATTTCTACCAAGACAATGTTTTTATGTTTATTATTATTATATATTTTGTTCTCTACCTTCTTCCACTTTTAAAGATAATATCAAAAGAATTCATAAGTGTTACATTATGTTTTTAGTTAATACTAGTATGGATGGATTATTTTGAGAAGAATTATCAAACCTAAAAATATAACAGGACCCAGGAACCCAGGTACTCTGAATGCTGTTGGTGAAACTGGTTTCTAATTTAGTGATGGTCTTTGCAGAGGACTTCAGATTTTAGTAGCAGAGAGAATAATAGTGTTTGGAGTGTAAGCTGATGCTAAATTGAAGTTGGCATCATTGGTACTCAGTGGCAAACCTGATTGATGTGCTGTAAGTACTAACTGTAATCAGAAGTTAAAGCAGTGCTCCTCTGCTGTAGATTGTTAATGGGCAGTTTCATACAAATACAGTAGCTAAATAATTTGACAGAGAATAGTGAGAACAGCAAGTGCATGCAAAATACAGCCTGCATGTTGCACAGATGTACATATCTCAATCAGTAATCAGTTTTTTTTTCTTGAAATAGACTTCTTTACAGGTACACCTTCAGCTGAATAGTACAGGATGTCCCAGAAGACGATACTAAGAGGTTCAGATGCTTGGCTATTTAAATGGATGATGATAAACTACTGATGTTTTTTCTATGAAGCATAGAACGAAAAGCAAACCTTAGGTCTGAGAATGATTTGATAGTTTTAATAGGAATTTAAAAGGCAGTTTAAAGGCAGTCAATTTAATTCGCATGACAAAATTAAAATTTAAAGATACGATATTCCACCAGAGAAAGAAAATATGTTTCACCAGAAAAAAAACAAAACAATGAATGATCTTCAGTTTGTGCTCGACTTCGTAATATAAACTGTTTTCTCTTGAAACAGAAAAGGTGTACTCATTTTTAAAGTGTAAAACTTGATCTCTAGCAAATGTGTTATAGTTGTATACTTTATTTGCACTAAATTGTTTATATTATGTTACTGATGAAATATCACGTTTGCTTCTTGATTTTGTGTTTCTAGTTCTTGGTTATTGATCTGTAAAAGCAAAGTTAGCAGACATTCAGTCTTCTTCTTCTTATTATTTTTATCACTAGTAAATCTTAAGAAAAAATACATGTAAGCAACTGAACAATGTAGTTCCCGGACGGGTTTATCCACTCCTGGGAATTCGGGAATCCTGGGCTCCCAGGGATGACACAGTGCATCTCACATGTGAATGGTTTTAAAACGACTGACACTTACTTTTAATAAAACTACTGTAATATGTTGACATCAATAAAAGACTAACCTTATCTACATGCAGTTCATGCTGTCATATAAGTACATGTATCTAGTTCAGGGGTGCCCACACTTTTTCGGCTTCTGAGCTACTTTTAAAATGACCAGGTCGAAATGATCTACCTACATTAAAAATACTATTTTTTTTAAGCACAAATATAGTTAATTACACCATAGAATGCACAGCGTAATAGTAAACTAAATGTAAAAACATTGAATAACACTGAGAAAACCTTGAACAACAGAGAAAACTAACACTGTAATAGTTTGCGCTATAATGCTAGGAACCGCTCGCTAAAAACACTTTTTTTTTTTTTAATGAGTTTTACGCACAGGGAAAAAAATGAACATTTGAAAAATCCATAATTTAATAAACCACCAAGAAAAGTAACATTGCCACAATGCACGCTATGAACCGATTGCTGTAAACAGAACTGAAAAAAAGTCTTTTTTTACCTTATGTGTCCAACCCTCCCTCTCTCGCTCGCTCTCTCTTTCATGTGTGCGTGTGTCTCTCTTTCTGGAGCTCCTGTGTGTGTGCCTCTCTCTAGCGCGCACCTGTGTGTGTGTGTCTCTCTCTCCCGTGCCTGTGTGTGTGTGTGTCTCTCTTGCGCGCCTGTGTGTGTGTGTCGCACTCTTTTTCTCTTGCTCGCTGCACAGGAAATGCACAGGGAGAGACTGAACATGTACAAACTGAAAGGGAAACTGGCTTGTTCGTATACCGAGGCAAAAGTTTGGCAAACTTTTTGGTCGTAAACCGATTTGTACGTGTACTGGGACGTTCGTGAACCGAGGTTCCACTGCATGTGTGTGTGTATATATATATATATATATATATATATATATATACAGTAATCCTCGCTATATCGCTTTGACTTTCAGCGGTTTCACTCTATCGCGGATTTTAAATGTAAGCACATCTAAATATATATCACAGATTTTTCGCTGGTTCGCGGATTTCTGCAGACAGTGGGTCTTTTAATTTATGCTACACGCTTCCTCAGTTTGTTTGCCCTGTTGATTTCATACAAGGGACGCTATTGGCGGATGGCTTAGAAGCTACCCAATCAGAGCATGTATTACATAGTAACTAAAACTCCTCAATGCTATAAGATATGCATCCCGCGCAGAGCTTGATTGTTTGTCTCTGCCTCTCTCTCACCCTCTCTGACATTCTCTGCGCCTGACGGAGGGGGTGTGAGCAGAGGTGCTGTTTGCTTAAAAGATACTGACGCTCCTCTAAAAAAATGCTGCTTTATTGCGGTGCTCGGCATATTTAAAAGCACAAAAGCACACGTATTGATTTTTTGATTGTTGCTTTAATCTCGCCTCTCTCTCTGACGTTCTCTGCGCCTGACGGAGGAGATGTGAGCAGAGGGGCTGTTTGCACAGAGGCTGTTTGCTTAGAAGATACTAACGCTGCCGCGACAAACTTAAAAGCACAAGTATTGATTTTTTGATTGTTTGCTTTTCTTTATGCGAGCACTTTCTTTCTCTCTGAAATTCTCTGCTCCTGAAGAGAAAAAGATCTATTTGCATTCTTTTAATTGTGAGAAAGAACTGTCATCTCTGTCTTGTCATAGAGGACAGTTTAAACTTTTGACTAAAGGGTGTTATTTCATGTCTAGAGGGCTCTAATAATGTTAACAGTGTGGGAGAGTTTATAAGGGCTTAAAATATATAAAAATAACTACACAAACATGTGGTTTCTACTTCGGATTTTCGTCTATCGGGGGGTTCTGGAATAAACCTCGCGATCGAGAGGATTACTGTATATATATATATATATATATATGTGTATATATATATATATATATATATATATATATATATACAGTAATCCCTTGCTATATCGCGCTTAGACTTTCGCGGATTCACTCTATCGCGGATTTTAAATGTAACCATATCTAAATATATATCACAGATTTTTCGCTGGTTCACGGATTTCTGCGGACAGTGGGTCTTTCAATCTATGGTACATGCTTCCTCAGTTTGTTTGCCCAGTTGATTTCATACAAGGGACGCTATTGGTGGATGGCTTAGAAGCTACCCAATCAGAGCATGTATTACATATTAACTAAAACTCCTCAATGATATAACATATGCTTCCCGCACGGTGCTTGATTGTTTGCTTTTCTGTGTCTCTCTCACTCTCTCTGCCTGACGGAGAGGGTGTGAGCAGAGGGGCTGTTTGCACAGAGGCTGTTTGCCTAGAGGATACGGTCGCTCCTCTAAAAAATTCCGCTTTATCGCGGTGCTTCGGCATACTTAAAAACCCAAAAGCACATATTGATTTTTTGATTGTTTGCTTTAATCTCGCTCTCTCTCTCTCTGACGTTCTCTGCGCCTGACAGGAGGTGTGAGCAGAGGGGCTGTTTGCACAGAGGCTGTTTGCTTAGAAGATACGGACGCTCCTCTAAAAAATGCCGCTTTTTCACGGTACTTCTGTATACTTAAAAGCACAAAAGCACATATTGATTTTTTGATTGTTTGCTTTTCTTAGCGAGCGCTCTCTCTCTCTCTCTGAAATTCTCTGCTCCCTTGAAGAGAAGATATATTTGCATTCTTTTAATTGTGAGAAAGAACTGTCATCTGTCTTGTCATGGAGCACAGTTTAAACTTTTGACTAAAGAGTGTTATTTCATGTCTAGAGGGCTCTAATAATGTTAACAGTGTGGGAGAGTTTATAAGGGCTTAAAATATATAAAAATAACCATACAAACATATGGTTTCTACTTCGCAGATTTTCATCTATCGCGGGGGGTTCTGGAACGCAACCCCCGCGATCGAGGAGGGATTACTGTATATATATATATATGTGTATATATATATATAATTTAAAGGAACACTTTGAAAACACATCAGATCTCAATGGGAAAAAGAAATCCTCCTGGATATCTATACTGATATAGACTGGGTAATGTGTTAGTCCATTTTGCCAAAATTTAATTGCAGCACCTCAAAATTGTACGCAGCACTTTGTATGGCTCCTGTGTGCTTGTATACATGCCTGACAACATCGGTGCATGCTTCTAATGAGATGACAGATGGTGTTGTGGGGGATCTCCTCCCAGATCTGGACCAGGGCATCACTGAGCTCCTGGACAGTCTGAGGTGCAACCTGGTGGCATTGGATGGACCAAAACATAATGTCCCAGAGGTGTTCTATTGGATTTAGGTCAGGAAAGTGTGGTGGCCAGTGAATGGTATCAATTCCTTCATCCTCCAGGAACTGCCTGCATACTCTCACCACATGAGGCCAGGAATTGTCGTGCACCAGGAGCCACTGTACCAGCATAGGGTCTGACAATGGGTCCAAGGATTTCATCCTGATGCCTAATGGCAGCCAAGTGCCTTTGTCAAGCCTGTAGCGGTCTGTGTGACCCTCCATGGATATGCCTCCCCAGACAATCATTAACCCACCACCAAACTGCTCATGCTGAATGATGAGCAGGCAGCATAATGTTCTCCATGGCTTCTCCAGACCCTTTCACTTCTGTCACGTGCTCAGGGTGAACCTGCTCTCATCTGTAAAAAGCACAGGGCACCAGTGGTGCATCTGCCAATTCTGGTATTCTATGGCGAATGCCAATCGAGCTGCATGCTGTTGGGCAGTGAGCTCAGGGCCCATTATAGGACATGGGGCCCTTGGGTCACCCTCATGAAGTCTTTCTGGTTGTTTGGTCAGAGACATTCACACCAGTGGCCTGCTGGAGGTCATTTTGTAGGGCTCTGGCAGTGCTCATCCTGTTCCTCTTGCCCAAAGGAGCAGATACTGGTCCTGCTGATGGGTTATGGACCTTCTATGGCCCTCTCCAGCTCTCCTAGAGTAACTGCTTGTCTCCTAGAATCTCCTCCATGCCCTTGAGACTGTGCAGGAGACACAGCAAACCTTCTGGCAATGACACGTATTGATGTGCCATCCTGGAGAAGTTGGACTACCTGTGCAACCTCTGTAGGGTCCAGGTATCGCCTCATGCTACCAGTAGTGACACTGACTGTAGCCAAATGCAAAACTAGTGAAGAAACAGTCAGAAAAGATGAGGAGGGAAAAATGTCAGTGGCCTCCACCTGTTAAACCATTCCTGTTTTGGGGTCATCTCATTGTTGCCCCTCTAGTGCATCTGTTGTTAATTTCATTAACACCACAGCAGCTAAAACTGATTAACAACCCCCTCTGCGACTTAACTGACCAGATTAATATCCCATAAGTTTCATTGACTTTATGCTATACTCTCATTAAAAAGTGTTTCTTTAATTCTTTTGAGCAGTATATATATATATATATATATATATATATATATATATATATATATATATATATATATATATATATATATATATATATATATATATATATATATATATATATATATATATATATATATATATATATATATATATATATATATATATATATATATATATATATATATATATATATATATATATATATATATATATATATATATATATATATATATATATATATATATATATATATATATATATATATATATATATATATATATATATATATATATATATATATGTCACAAAACGAGTCAAAGACAGAAAAGGTTTGGGGCAGCCACCCATGTAATTTGGTATCCTGGCTGCAACTTTTTTCTTTCAAATACCAGCACTGAAGTGCTTACAACAGAGTCCAAAACAAGACTGACACAGAAGGGAAAAGGGAAGGCTTTTAAAGGGGAGACAGGAAGTGAGGTCATAAGGGTCGGGCACGTGTTCATTGTTCATTGGTTTAGTCCCGGATGTGACATCAGGGGCGGAGCTGGCAAGGTCTGTCTCCATTGGCTCGGTCCCAGAAGTGACGTCCAGAGAGACAGGTGGAACCTCCCGGGTTAGGTCTACAGGGAAGTGAGAAAGAGAGTTAGTGCGCTCTGCCACATCCCGGCATGGCTCAGAACTGCCTTCACTCGAGCCCTTTAGCTGCCTCCCATGCGCGCGCGTGTGACAAGGCCCCCTCAGCCCAGACCCGGGTCGGGCGACCTTAACCGAGAGGTCGTAAACCCGAGAGAGAGCATCGGCGTTGGCATGGAGAGCACCCCGACGATGAACGGGCGACAAACTTGTACGGCTGCAGGTCAAGAAACCACCGGGTGACCCGCGGATTCGACTCCTTGTGCAGGGCCATCCACTGTAGAGGTGCATGGTCCGTGACAAGGGTGAACTCACGGCCCAACAGGTAGTACCTCAGCTGAGTGATCGCCCATTTAATCGCCAGAGCCTCCCTCTCCACCGCCGCATACCTGGTCTCCCGGTCCAACAGTTTCCGGCTCAGGAACATGACGGGTGTTCACACCATCGACACTTTGGCTCAGCACGGCTCCCAGGCCTGTGTCCGGCGTCCGCCTGGAGGATGAAAGGCAAAGAAAAGTTAGGTGCCATCAAAATAGGTGCGGACGTAAGGGCCTTCTTCAAGTCACCAAATGCAGCGTCTGTTTTTGCAGTCCATACCACAATGTTCGGGCCCTCTTCTTTGTTAAATCAGTCAAGGGCGCCGCTTTCTCCGAAAACCGGGTACAAACCGGCGGTAGTACCACGCTAACCCGAAAGGCTTGGACCTGCCGCTTGGTTCATGGACGGGCCATTTCAGAATGGCATCAATTTTGGAGCACTGTGGCCTTACGGTACCCGACCCACCAGGTAGCCTAAATATTTGGCCTCGCTTAATCCAAAGAAACATTTCTTGGGATTAATCCGAGCCCGCCTCACCAAGTGTCCGTAATACCGCTTGGACATGCTGTAGGTGTTCCTTCCATGTGCTGGAATAGATGACCACGTCATCTAGGTAGGCAGCACTGTATGAGTTATGAGGCCGAAGCACTTTGTCCACCAGACGCTGAAAGGTTGCTGGAGCCCCGTGTAACCCAAATGGAAGGACACGATACTGCCAGTGTCCGCTAGGGGTACTAAACGCGGTTTTTTCCTTCGCGGAGTCCGTTAAAGGAACCTGCCAGTACCCTTTTGTCATGTCAAGTGTGGTCAGGTATTGAGCCTGTCCAAGCCTCTCGAGGAGGTCGTCCACGCGTGGCATTGGATAGGCATCAAATTGGGAGACTTGGTTAAGCCGACGGAAGTCATTGCAGAACCTCCAACTCCGTCAGGCTTACCGACGAGCACAATGGGGCTGGACCAGGGACTATAACTCTCCTCAATTACACCTAGTTCCAGCATGCGCTTGATCTCAGTTCCACTTCAGCCTTTTTGCCTCGGGAACGGTACGGGCGTTCTCGGACAACAACCCCGGGCTCTGTCACAATGTTGTGCTCAATCAGAGAGGTCCTTCCGGGGTGTTCACTGACTACCTCTCGAACGGTCCGGATAACTGTTTCCAGCTCCTGCCGCTGCCTGGGTCTCAAGTCTGCGCCAAAGTTAAGGTCGTGTGTGTGAGCGAAGAGTGAGCGGGGCTGGCCGGAGGAGGGATCGGGTCCCTGTCCTTCCACGGTTTCAGCAGGTTCACATGATATACCGCTCCTTTGGCCGGCGATTGGGTTGACTCACCAAATAGTCGACCAGTCCCTTCCTCTCCTTAACTTCAGAGGGGCCCTGCCAGTGGGCAAGCAACTTAGAGTGGGAGGTAGGCACTAGGACCATGACCCGATCTCCGGGTGGAACTCCCGAAGAGACGTGCCGCGGTTGTAGTAGCTAACCTGTGCTGCTTGAGCCTCCTCCATGTGACTTTTAAGGACAGGCGAATCTTTCCAAATCTATCGCTTACCTGCGCGATATACTCCAGTATGTTAGTGGTGGGAAGAGCCTCTTCTTCCCAGCCTTCTTTCAAAATATCCAATATGCCCCGAGGTTGTCGCCCATACAGTAGTTCAAAGGGGAGAACCCGTGGAGGCTTGTGGGACTTCCCGATAGGCAAAAAGGACGAGGGGGAGGAGCTGATCCCAGTTCCTTCCATCCTCGCTGACCACCTTACGTAGCATTTGCTTGAGAGTTTGATTAAACCTCTCTACTAATCCGTCGGTTTGAGGATGATACACGAGGTTTTAAATGCTTTATTTTCAGTAATCTGGCAGTCTCCTTGAACGTCTCCGAGGTGAAGGGGTCCCCTGGTCTGTCAAGACTTCTTTGGGGATCCCCACGCGCGAATACCCTAGTAATTCCCGTCGCGATGGCTTTAGAGGTAGCTGAGCGCAACGGAACAGCTTCGGGTATCGTGTAGCATAATCCACGAGGACTAAAATGTACTTGTGTCCTCGGGCTGAGGGCTCTAGAGGTCCCACCAGGTCGACCCCGATTCTGTGGAAGGGAACGTCAATCAAGGGAATAGGAACAAGAGGAGCACGGTCCCTCCTAGGAATCTGTCGCAGTTGACACTCCGGGCAGGAAGCGCAAAAGCGACCCTCCTCATTAATTCCTGGCCAGTAAAACCGGAGCTTGATCCGCTCCAGAGTTTTTCGGTGCCCAGGTGGCCACCTAGGAGGTGGGCGTGCTAGCTCGCAGACCTGCCGGAAGGTACGCTGCACTAGCAGCAGCCTCGTCTCCTGCCCGTCATGCATTGCTACACGGTAAAGGAGGTCATTATCTAACACAAAGTAGGGGCCCTGTGGCATCGACTGACTAGTGCGCTGGCCATTGACAAGGACCACTGCATTTTTACAAACTTCAGGGAGTCGTCATTCCATTGCTCCCTTTGAAAGAAGCCGGCGTCTTTTAAATTGAAACCGCAACACGGAGAGAGGGTCAGCGCCGACCTCAATGGGCGTGGTTTCCTCCCGCTCGCCGCGCGTTGGTGGATGACGTGTCAGCCTGCGACGCCCGGAGTTGCCACGTCAGCCAGGACGGCTGCTTCACCTCTCTGCCGGCTGATTACACGGCGTGGAGGCAGCTTGAGACGGTTCATCTCCGTCCATAACGAGGCCCAACTTAACCCCGGGAGTGGTATGTGTCTCGCCGCTTTTAATGTCAGACCAGTCCCGCCCTAGTATCACCGGGTGCGGAGGATCAGGAAGGATTGCCACGGTTACTTTCTGGACTGATCCTCCGTAGCTAATGACACAGCGGCGGTGCTGTACCAGCGGGTTTCCCGTGGACACAGGTTATACTGGTCTTGAATTTTAGCCATTGTCGCGGTAGCACAAAGCGGCGGGCAACAATGGAAATGTTGCTGCGGAATCGAGCAGAGCGAGTTTTAAACCCGTTAACGATCACCACGCCTGTATGCGGGACCGCCAACGGGTTTGTCAGAGCACACCAAGCCCTCCTCCCCTCCACCTGCATTCCTCCTCGCCTCCAAGCGGTTTTGCGTGCCAGCGCGCGACGCCGATGCAAGCTCCGGGTTATACAGGGAGGGGCTAGGTCTTGGGACATACCCCGGCTGAGTTTGGCAGAAGGGCGGTTCCGCTCTCCCAGAGTGTGAGGCCGCCCTCTGTGTTTCCAGAAGCTCTATGAGCTCAGACATGTTCTTAAACTGCACGCCCCAGACCGGCTGGGTGAAGCCCTGGGGAAGTGCTTTCAGGAGCAGATAGCACGCTACCTGCTCAATGACCTGGTGGGGCTTGTTTTCCAAGGGCCGTAGCCACTGCCATACTTTTGCCCATAAGGACCAGGCTTGTTTACTGGTCGGCCTCTCAGGGTCCAACCTCCACTTGTTATTTTACTCACCTGCCAGTCTGGGGCACCCCAAGGTGGTAAAGGGGCTGTGGTTTCACTGGGGGCAGGCACTCTCCCCAAGAGAGCATACTGAGTCCCTCTTGTCTCCCCTCCAGGGCAGCCCACTGGTGAGCCCCACCCGCACACTCCCTGGCCTCTCTAGGCGGCCTAGTTCTGCGTGCTGGGGCGGAGCCCGCACCGGTCTCGCCAACCACGGGCACCCTCCCGCCTGAATACTCGGCCCCGGTACGCTCCCACCTGGGTGTTTTGCAGGTCCTGTCCCCTTCTCTTCTGGGACTTCTCCATCCTGCCGGCTACGCCACTGTCACAAAACGAGTCAAAGACAGAAAAAGGTTTGGGGCAGCCACCCATGTAATTTGGTATCCTGGCTGCAACTTTGTTTTCTTTCTAATACCAGCACTGAAGTGCTTACAACAGAGTCCAAAACAAGACTGACACAGAAGGGAAAAGGGAAGGCTTTTAAAGGGGGAGACAGGAAGTGAGGTCATAAGGGTCGGGCACGTGTTCATTGTTCATTGGTTTAGTCCCGGATGTGACATCAGGGGGGCCGGAGCTGGCAAGGTCTGTCTCCATTGGCTCGGTCCCAGAAGTGACGTCCAGAGAGACAGGTGGAACCTCCCGGGTTAGGTCTACAGGGAAGTGAGAAAGAGAGTTAGTGCGCTCTGCCACATCCCGGCATGGCTCAGAACTGCCTTCACTCGAGCCCTTTAGCTGCCTCCCATGCGCGCGTGTGTGACAATATATATATATATATATATATTGCATAGTTTTACTGTCAAATAATCCAAAAAGTACGCAACACGTGTTTCGCCCTAATTCTGGGCTCATCAGGCTTACACACTCACTGCACCCCATTTCAGCTGTTACTGATGCATCCAGTTTCTTGTCATCATTCTGTGATGGAAAGTTTCTTGGCACAGATAATGTGGATGCAACAGACTGACGCATTGCAATTGCAAGTTGCTGTTCAAAGCTGTTGTCCGACAGACATCAATGAAGTCTGCCTCGTCCCGGCATTTGTGAGCTGCAGAGTGCAGACTCCTCCCAGTCCACTGTGCTCGGTCTTAGTGGGAGCCGGGAGACTGACTGCTGCTGGTCTGTTGTTGACTGAGTTAATTGGCAACACACTACACCATGGGCCAATAAAACGTGCCACTTACTTATTTTCAACTATAACTGTGTTATTTCTTGATCGATTTTTACACTTTTACACGCTATATATGCAAGCTTGGCCATTCCTGGTTTCCTGGGAATTACAGCAGTTTCATTCCCGGGAATGGATTCCCTAATCTGTATGGCAGAAAAGGTGCCTAACACTTTTTTGGTTTTGATGATAAAGTTAGTTGACATTTTTCTAAGGGTGTAACCATTTTTTTCCTTTAATTTTCCCAAGACAATTATAGAGTTCATGAGTGTAGACCACACGGTGTGTGAGTAAACCTTGCTATGTGATGTTCTCATTCTTGGGGATTAGCCAGGAATATCTCCAATAGGTAACAACACATGCTTTGTGAAAAGAAATGTTTGTTGTGGGACTTGCCCTCTCTAGCTTTTTTGTCTAGAAGAATGCTGGCATAAAGCTGAAGAGTTCCAAATTAAAAAGAAACAAGGTACACAGGCTGTTGGTCTAAACACTTGGCCAACTGCAGCCTTTAAATACAGAGTGTGGCCTATAATTAGGAAGTATAATTTGAAAACCCCATGCTGAATTGCATATTTTGCCAAGTTTCCATTGCAGTTCTGGTTTGTGCTCTTCAAGTGAAATAATGAGGTACTTAAATATATGAGATCTTTAAAGTGAATAAGAAAATATAAATATAGTACAGTATAGTGGTTGGAGAACAAAATAACCATCTCAAAGTGGATTTCTACACCCATGTTCATGAAGGCCAACAGAAAAAAATGGAAGCATATGATGCAGAATAGCCAGGAGAGTGTGTGTGTGTGTGTGTGTGTGTGTGTGCGTGCGTGCGTGTGCATGTGTTTGTGTGTGTCTGTGTCAGTGTCAGTCTGTGAGAGAGCAGGCGCACTAGAACGTCTGTGTGGGGGAAACTGGAATACTAAAGAAGCAACATCACAGAAAAAGAGAGCTGAAGATCTATTGTATTGGGGAGACCGAGTGTGAGCTTTGAGATGGTTGGAGCAAAATCAGCCTTTAGTGCTCTTAGGAAAGAAATCATGCAGTAAAATATGCAGAAACCATTTAACTGAAATTGTTAATTACAACATTATACTATGAGAAAGTTACTTGTGTTGGGATAGCT
Organism: Polypterus senegalus; assembly: GCF_016835505.1. NCBI lineage: Eukaryota > Metazoa > Chordata > Cladistia > Polypteriformes > Polypteridae > Polypterus > Polypterus senegalus. The sequence goes on from NC_053170.1 coordinate 62,350,120, forward strand.
TTGCTGGTGTAAAGCCATAAATGTCTGTGAAAGGTAGATCTTCAAATATTTACTTTAGTGAAAATAATTGATAGATTCCTGTGCTTAACTTCTTCTCCCACATTCTTTGTTTTTTGTTGAGTGGGCAAACATAACTAATGATAAAACACTGCTCTTATTTAATTGTAAATTTACAATTGGTTTGAGGTAGTAGAACTTTTTTTATATTTTCAGTATTTGCAATTGTTTTCACTTTATTTTGATGTGGTTTGAATGTTTTTCTGTCGAATTTTTATTATTTGTCATATTTTGTTTTCATGTTTTTGATGACATAACTTCACTCCACAATTCAACTGGTTTCTACAGATGATTTTTTGTCATGTGGTCACCAGAAATACAGTATGTGTGTCAATTTGTGATGTAGCTGATGCCAGCTTATTTAACAACTAGGAGCTTTTTTTAGTAAATTTATCTAAATGCTATACTGCATCCATTACTGAAGCAGAAGTGGCATCAAGCTCTATATGAAAGAAAAGAATAAAAAAAAAAAAAATTAGAAATATTCAGCGCTTTCAGTTTAAATGGCTTAAATGATCAGTTGGATCACTTTTGACATGGTTATGGATAAGATGTTCTGGAGAATCTATCAAAATCAAAACAAGACCATTACATTTACCGAGGGTTCTATTAATTGTGGAAGAACTACTCTCTACATAACACCCTAGCACTACATACGTAAAATCCCAAAATCACCAAAATAACATAGTAGAGGGATATGTTGAGACTCATCCAAAGGTTTTATAAACGAGAACAAAAAAGTAATTAAGAAAGCTCATCAAACTGTGTATTTTATTTTGTCTTTTGGACTAATCATTTTTAAAAGATGGTGGCGCAGTGCTTGCACTGCTATCTTACTGCGGTAAGGAGACCAGGGTTCACGTGCTGCATATTCTTCTTGTGTCTGGGTTTTTCTCCCTGTGCTTGGGTTTTTTCACACTGTCCAAAGACATGCAGGTTATGTGAACTGGCTACACTAAATTGGCCATAGTATATGTTTGGTGTATGTGTGTTCACCTTGTGATGGACTGATATTCTGGTCAGGGTTTGTTCCTGCCTTGCGCCCTGTGCTAGCTTGGATAGCTTTAACACCCCCCATAACCCTGGTATGATTAGGCAGGTTAGAAAATGACATGGCATATTCTCTTCTGTCACTTGCTAAACTGCATATAGTATTGTAGGAAATGCAAGATGGTATTGTAGAAGTAATGAAGAACATAATTCTGTCTAAACTGTTGGAATGTGTGTTTGTAACTGTTCTTGCTGATATGTCTACTGCAAGCTGTAACTCTACAAGTGATGTCACAAGTCAATACCAAAATTCCGAAAACTGATCAGTGCTAGATTTTTACATTTATTAGTAGTAATGAGTGAAACTTGTTAGTAATATCTGGAAATAGTTTAAAGTTTTAGACAGAAGAATTTGAGCATGCGCAATTGTAAGAATTGTACTTATTTTAAAAAAAAAACAAACATACACACAGGCTTTCACTGTTTCCACTTTTATCCCATTATAGAGCTACTTCAGAAACAGTGTGTTCTTCGAGAGTGAATTGATGTGAATTGTAATAGTAATCTAAAGTATTTGAATGCGTGCATTAAATTAGTGGTGAGATGCATTGCATTTTGATACAGTGACATAAACCTGATTAATGAATGGAATCTTTTCATATGGCTCAGCGCTTCATGGGAAAACTTGGCAAACATCAACGATTACTCATATACGACTAATTTAGAGTCATCAGGTAATCTAACCTGCAGGTCTTTAGGATATGGAAGGAAACAAAACCTCTTTAATTTCTTATTTATTGTAAATTTTGGGATAAAGTTGTCCTGTATTACACATATGATTACAGTAGATTTGAACCTGCCCCACATCTTCTCAACTGTCTTTACATTCAAAAGCTTGTCCCTGTTTATCTTATTTATTATCTCTGCAGCATCTGCTCAAAATGTGTCCTGCAAAAATTAAATTTAATAATTTCATTGTTTTTTTCAATATGTACTCTGCCAAAACACTGAGGAATGTACTCTATTATAGTCACTAGATATGAATAATTTAGTTATATTTATCCTCTGAATCCTGATTATGACAGAATCTAGAGAGGCATACCATCTTGTCATTGATTATGTCCTTTGTTTTATAGGTAATTAAAGTCCCCATGACTCTACCCAGCAGTTCTTACTGCTGTACCACCCAAGTGGTCGTGTCAGTGTGATACCTTAACCCTACCCTTTTTCTTCAGTTATATTCTTGAAAAAAGCGCACTTGTTTTGTTATATGTGTACCTTTTGTGAAAGTGTTTATTTGATATTTGGACTTAAGTCTTCACCCATTATACAATTCATGTCAAAATGTTGTCATTAGTATTATAACATGAAAAAAGTTTCTGTTTTATGTATGTGTTCAACATTTCTTGCATTTCCTGTCATCCTACATTTACATAGATTGTTATAGACACAGAACACACATGATATGCATGTGTTCCAAATAACGATATATTATTTACCTTTACAACTCCAGGCACCTCACACCTAGATAAAACAGACTTGAGCTGGGAGAACTTTTTGCCCGAGTTGAGCTGTGGCTGTGGGAGGATGTTATAGCAGGCTGCTTGCTGCTTGGGCTGATCGACACATTTGCAGGACAAAGATGTTGATGAGGGGGTGTGAAGGAATTTAAGGTGGCCCTGCATTATGACTTTTTTCTTAGGCTTCAGGGATTCTAGTGTTAAATAACTACTGCAGAAATTCAGCTGACATGCCTGTTCAAGGTTGAGTAAGTTTCATGTGATTTTTAATAATAATTTGCGGTGGGCTGACGCCCTGCCTGGGGTTTGTTTCCTGCTTTGCGCCCTGTGTTGGCTGGGATTGGCTCCAGCAGACCCCCTTGACCCAGTAGTTCGGATATAGCGGGTTGGATAATGGATGGATAGATGGATAATAATAATTAATTACATTTATGCAACACTTTTCTAACCTACTCAAATCCCTTTACATAGACAGTAGGGATCAATACCAATGTGAAGCATCCACCTGGATAATGCAACAGAGGCCATTGTTGCACCAATACTCCCACCACACGTTAGTTATTAGGTGGTGAATGCTTGAGAGAAATAGTTAACCATTTAGAGAACGGGGATGATTAGGGTTTAGAAGGGACAAAGCTGTGGTGGTGTGGCTGGATTTAGCCAGGACATCAGGAAACACCATACTCTTTGTCAAAATATGCCCAGGGAGCTTTTATTACAACTGAGAGTCAGTATCTTGGTTTTATGTTCCATCCAAAGAAAGAAGGCAATTTTTATAGAACAGTGTCCCCATTACTGCACTAGGACATTAGGATTCATATACAGACCACAGGGTAAGCGCCTCCTGATAGCTTCACCAACACTTCTTCCAACAGCAACCCAAGGATTTTTCTACATGGTCCCCAAACCAAGTACTAGCTGGGCCCAAACATGCTTATCTTGGATTACCTATTGTGTATTATTTTTATAATTATTCTGGCTGTGATGCTAAGGATCTGCACTGGGTTTTGGAAGGCTACAGGTTCAAATCCCTTTACTGTTAGAAGGGATCCTATTTTGTTGGGCCTTTGAACAAGGCCCTTAACCTGAAAGTCGCTCCAGCTGCAGTGTACAATTGTTGACTCTGCACTCTGACCTTTAAAAGTCATGCAAAAAGACAGTTTCTTTTCAGTGATTAATAAAGTATATCAAATCAGAATCAAAAGGTTGGTATGGCTGCTGAAGTGCTGCTTATGTATTGGAATAGACTCAAATTAAATAAACATTAAAGTAAAAAGAACATTACTGTGGTCTTTTATAAATAGCTTCTCAGACAAATAACACACAAAAGGACTACTAGCTCATTTAAAGGCTTTTCATAAATATAAGCAGTGCGTTTTTTTAAATTGACAATGTGTGTAACTTTTTACTTTTTTTGCAAGAAAAACTAGCTTATCAACGTGCCCTTTTGTGACACATGCTTTTGTTTGGTTATAAATGAGCCCTGATAAACTAAATGCATGCTCTGAACCACCGAACGTTTAACTGACTACAAAAATGTTACAGGTTTATACTTAGTATTGTTTTTGTAATTCAGAAATAGGCAACCTAAATAATGGGTATTGACTTGTGAGATGGTTTTTTAAACAGAGCCAGTCAACCCAATAGGCAACATAGGTGGCCGCTTAGGATACTGTCATCTGAGGTGCGCCGTTCAGGTACATGTTTAGGGGAACATGGACTGGACAATGAGGGGAGCTGTTTAGGTAGGTCATAGGGTGCATACTCTGGATACCGAAGGGGACTCCTCTGCTTAGGGCTCCATATGAGCTTCTGCTATCACTGCCTTTAAGTGTTAGACCAAACTGATTGCATTAACCCTTGGAAATTTTGCTTTCAGGCTTGTATTTTATCTTGTGATTTCTGAACCCATTTGCTATAAAGCAAAAGTAATTCCAAAAGGCACTCTGGCTACCCTTTTTGTCAACTATGCATATTAGTGAAGGCTGCAAAGCTACTGAAGTTGTCATATTGACACCTTTGAGTGGGTGGAAACGGGGTTGCAACTATAACCTGGGCAAATTAGAAGTGTATTCAGGCTGCGAAATCATTATCAGGAAAAATGAGGATTGAAGTGTTTTGAAAATGTTAAAAATGATACTTAATATTTTCATAGTTTTGACAACCCTATATTTGAGTAATAGTCATAATACATTGCATAAATTACAGCATCAACAATGTAATAATTAGCATTAGTCAAAAATAACAAATGGGATGAACAAGAAAAGGAAAATGCCTATAGGAATCACACATCCCAATTGCAATTCATAGATGAATATTTCTATAACTGCAGTGAAATCTTCTGAATGAATAACTATCATGTAAAATGGAATTCAAAGTCTTGCTTGTCGTCCTTCTTTCCTTTAAAATAAATTGCATGTTTTATTTTTAAAATTAACATTTTGTAAATGACTCCTTCAAGGTATCCAAGGTGATACCATAAGGATTCCTTTCTAAATCATTGTTGGGAAACAACAGTGTAAAAAGCTAAGCCACAAATTTGACTTCTCAAATACAAAAACCCATCACCTTGCTTTATGACTATCCTTTGATGACCTTGAATAATCATTGGCAAAGAAAGTAACTGTCTAGGTAACCAGATTTTGATCTTGAGGAAAGTATTTTTGGTAGGATACTAAAGCTGAAGATCTGCACTTTCTAATGTGAAAGTAACATTTCTTCAGTTTTAAGCCTGCAGCCTAAACCAGGAGTCATTTTCTAAGCAAATATTCTGACTAATCAATGTTGTATTAATTATTTAGAAAAATGGTACACTAACGGTCTCCTTACTAGTACCAGCCGGTATCATGTACCTCATATTATAATATATGTGTAGTATTTTCAACCCACATTTATTTGTGTTATTTTAAATTGTATCAAAAGTAGTGGAGTGCTATTTGAATTTTTTGTTTTTTTCAACCAAAATGTTTTTTTTTTATTTACTTGTAGTTATCACTAATATATGCAATTGTCAAAGATTAAGCATCAGAACATCCTTTCCAACAGCTAGTAAGATGTTGCTTACAAGTCATGACAAGGAGCCTCTACACTGAGGCCAGCATGGGTCTCCCATGATTTTCATGTTGATAGAAAAAACATTGAATCTTGGAAATGCTTATTTATGAGTAGGAATCTAATTGTAGGGAAAAGCTGCTTGGGAGTAGACCCTGAAGATATGGGGGTAGATCCATCAAGGGCTGATCTTGAGAACCATTAGTATAGTGTACCCAGTGGCATAAAGCCGTGTGCTGCAACTCCTCTCGATATCCAGGGTGGCCTGCAAGATGAAATACCTCCTTCTTGGAACACAGGCAGTGCCAACACAACCCTCTGCAACCTTCAGGGTCTGGTCATAGAAGGTCTCTCACATCACATTAGGATTGGCATTTGCCCTCCAAGTCTGCAAGGTCCTTATACAAACTGTGTGCATACTCATTAGAAGAAACTTGTTATGGACCCGAGGCCAAGGGGACACCCACGTAACACCTGGCTGTGGCAGATAGATTGCCATTTTCGGAGGGTGGGACTGGACCGCGTTTATGCCTGTGGTGTTGCCAACCAGGATTCCGAGCTGTTTCATCATGTGGTAGGCACGGCAATGCACTGTATCAGTGCATGCTTTTCAACCTGACCTGACGTGACCTGACTCAGTGACATAAAAGCACAGACTGTGCAGTTTGTGCACTGCATGTTCCTTCTGAATCTCTGATACTCTTACAGATGCATTGTCCTTCTGCTTCCCACCTGCTCTGCTCTGCAACTCTGCAGATACTGCAATTGGTGGAACCTTTACAAAAAATTAATACGTAAAAGTCTCGTACATGAAAGTCAAGTTTTAGTTCTGACTACATTTTTGTTCATGGCTTCCTAGCTAATGTTAACTCCACTCCATGTGTTTGAAAGTTGTCAGTCTTGTACAAAATAAGCATAAAACAATTTGTATCATTAGAGAAAATACAATTAAAATCTTTTCACAGTGATTGTCACGTTTAACACCAGACATAACACCATACTGCTAATCTTTAAACATAACATTTTTTTATTTTGTTTTGTGGTCACTGCTTAATAAATAATGTAAAATCTCTATCATAGTACATCTTGGCTCGTACTGTATGCCATCATAAGAAGTCATTGTAAACACGCTGCCGAGCTGACAGTTTCTACACTCAGACCCTGCTGTAGTTCTATGCCCATAAATTTTTCAATTATTTATTTAAGAGGAAAAAAATTTTTAGTACCTTCTGTCCTTCCATTTGTGTCTCATGCACCCTTTTTATTTACATTGGTGAGATAGGTCAGGGGCAGTTTCGAGTGCCTGGCGATTAGTAGGGTAATGTTATTGGTCAGGTGCACATAAGATGGAGCCTGGGCCACTCAAGTCACATCTCTCTCTCTCTCTCTCTCTCTCTCTCTCTCTATCTCGTTTACATGCTCACTTTGTCTTTCAGTTTGTGACTCGACAGCACACGGCCCATAGACAGAGTCAAGCATTGTTCCATTAGTCCCAACTGTCCATCCATCTCTGTAGGTAATGTAAGATACATTTTTTTTTTATTTTGCCGATCCCTAGAGGCAGGGCCCTGACCATGACAAGGAACATGTTTTTTATCATTTCAAGTTGCAAACCATTTACTTGGTTATTCATTAACATCAAAATGTTTTTAGGTCCTATTTTATTCAGTGGTGATTGCAAGTTAAATTCTGCCAATTTTCTTAAAACAATCTTAAAATGAATTCCATCACTGTGGTAATTTTTTTTATTGATTCAGTTTCTTTCCTGCTTATTCCAATATTGTAGAGACATTTTTTTTGGAGTATTGTGTAAAAAGCAGGAGCCAAATGTAGCAAGTCCATAAGTTCCATGCAAACAAGCTTATACACTCTCAAGTGAAAATGATGTGCAAAATACAAACGTATGGCAGCATGGCGTGTCTGGAGTAACGGAATACAAGACTGCTGTTTTACAATTAAATTTCAATATTTTCCTTCAAAGTTTACATACACTAGTAGAACTGAATTACATTCAAAAAGTGGTTTTTGATCTGACAGCCTTAATAAGTCTTTTCTGCTGGGTAAATAATTGGATGCACTGCCTATAAAGAAGTATTCAGATGCTTGACATTTTGCCTATTAGCAAATTTTACACTATAAGAGCCATTTGTTAGTTATAGTTGAGCTCAGACCTGCAATTATTTAAATGAACATTCTTCTTTCAACCAAATCATCACATGATCTTACCTCACTATCCTAGAAACTCTTTGCTACAGAGAAATATATGAAGAATAGTGCATAAAGATAAAACACAAAACATTTCCCTTTTAGTTACATCCTTTTTTTACTCTTAGAACTACTAGTCAAGATATTCAATACCGGCACAGTAAAGCAATAATGAATGAAAATTCTAGTCCTACTCTGAGTCTGTCTCTGTCTGCAGGATGCTCCATTGGTCTTACCATTAATAACTCATGAGGTTTTGAACTTGCAGTTTTAATGGGGAGTAACCCCATATTGACATTACTACTACCGTTAGAGTGGATGGCCATTTTAATTTAGTTTCTGTTTAGAATCGTAACTATTTTATTTTTTTTTTTGTTTATTTATTTATTTATTTATTAATTTTATTACAATCAATACATAGCAATCAAGTTTTTACAAAAAAAAAGAATTATGCTAAGAACAGATCGATCCCCACCCTTGAGAGAGAGAGCAAGCCAAACGGTGTAAAATTTAAGGCTTTTAAAAATACCTAAATCAACAAATTCTCTGTGCTTTATAAAATCATTTCAAAATATTACTGATTAGATCCTGCCATGTTTTGAAAAAAGTCTGCACAGATCCTCTAACTGAGTATTTGATTTTTTCCAATTTTAAATAATATAACACATCAGTTTCCCACTGACTTAAAAGAGGAGAGTTTGGGTTCTTCCAGTTTATCAGAATAAGTCTGCGTGCCAACAGTGTAGTGAATGCAATCACAGTTTGTTTGTCTTTCTCCACTTTAAGACCCTCTGGAAGAACCCCAAACACAGCTGTTAATGGGTTAGGAGGGATTGTGAGTCCAAGACTGTCTGAGAGGTAATTAAAAATTTTTGTCCAGAATAATGTTAATTTGGAGCAGGCCCAGAACATGTGACCTAGTGAGGCTGGGGCTTGGTTGCAACGTTCGCAGGTTGGATCATGCCCTGGAAACATTTTGGAGAGTTTTAGTCGAGACAGATGTGCTCGATATATAATTTTGAGTTGTATAATTGTATGCTTTGCGCATATGGAGCTTGAGTGAATTCTCTGCATTGCTACTTTCCACTCCTTTTCTGATATATTAATTGAGAGGTCATTTTCCCAGTGTCCTCTTGGATCTTTGAAAGGAAGGGATTGTAAAAGGATTTTATATATTGTAGAGATGGAGTCTAACTCCTTGAAATTGAGCAATAATTTTTCCAGCGTGGATGAGGGTGCAAGATGAGGAAAATCTGGAAGGTTCTGTTTAACAAAGTTCCTGATTTGAAGATAGTGAAAGAAATTTGTAGCTGGAATGTTAAATTTGGAATGTAATTGTTCATAGGATGCAAAGACGTTGTCTATATAAAGATCTCTAAGCAAGTTAATTCCAAATTTTTCCAGATATTAAAACTGCATATGTTTGTGAGGGTTGAAAGAGGTGGTTCTTTTGCAGGGTGCCACAGAAAGAAGCTTCTCCGTCTTAAAATGCTTTCTACATTGGTTCCAGATTCTAAGTGAGTGGAGCACAATTGGGTTATTAGTGTATTGCCGATAACGTGTGTTTATTGGAGCACAAAGCAAGGAATACAAAGAAGTACTGCAGGATTTTACTTCTATTGCGGTCCATGCCTGTGTATGTTCTTCTATTTGTGTCCAGGTTCTTATCGACTGTATATTTGCCCAGTAATAAAACTGGAAGTTAGGTAGAGCCATGCCGCCTTCTGCCTTTTGTCTTTGTAGGGTCGCTCTTTTGATGCGTGGATGTTTAGAATTCCAAATAAATGAGGTTATTGTTGAATCTAATTGCTTAAAGAACGATTTATTAATGTATATTGGTATGTTTTGAAATAAAAAGGAGCTTAGGAAGAATATTCATCTTAACAGTGTTAATTCTTCCAGCTAGTGTGAGATGAAGGGTTGACCATCTATGCAAGTCTTGTTTAATTTTTTCCATACAGACACGAAATTTTGTTGATAAAGAGCTTTATGTTTACTTGTGATGTTTACCCCGAGGTATTTAAACTGTTCTGCAATGATAAAAGGAAGGGTGTCTAATCTAATATTATATGCTTGCGAATTCACGGAAAGAGTACACTTTTATTCAGATTAATTCTGAGACCAGAGAGCTTTTGAAATTCTGTGAGTGCTGCTAAGACTGCAGGCACAGAATTTTCTGGGTCCGATATATACAGTACCATGTCATCTGCATATAATGAGATTTTCTGTTCCAGTCCTTCTCTGCTAATCCCCTTTATCTGATCAGTATTTCGACAATGTATTGCCAGTGGTTCAATGGCAATTGCAAACAGCAGTGGTGACAAAGGGCATCCTTGTCTTGTGCCACGTTCTAGTTTAAAGTAGTCTGAGCAAATGTTATTGATGCAAACTGAAGCTTCTGGGTTAGTATACAGTAATTTAATCCATGCACAAATGTTGGGCCAAACCCAAACTTCTCCAAAATAGTAAAAGGTATTTCCATTCAATCATGTCGAATGCTTTTTCTGCATCCAATGATAATAATATTTCTGGGGTGTTTGATTTAGTTGGTGAGTATATTACATTAAACAGGCGTCGAAGATTTGAAGATAAGTGTCGGCCCCTAATAAATCCAGTTTGGTCTTGTGATATTATTGAGGGAGCACTTTCTCCATCCTTCTAGCTATGATTTTAGAGAGTATTTTAACGTCGTTATTCAGAAGTGAAATTGGTCTGTATGATGCACATTGTAATAAGTCCTTATTTTGTTTTGGAAAGACAGTGATTAGTGCTTGGCGAAAGGTTTGTGGAAGAGATTGGTTATCTCTGGCTTCTGTAAATGTTGCTAATAGGAGGGAGCTAGCTGAGCGGAGAATTTCTTGTAAAACTCTGCAGGGTAGCCATCAGGGCCTGCTGCTTTTCCACCTTGGAGTGACTTTATAGCATCCAGTAATTCTGATAATGACAGAGGTTTATCGAGCTCCTCCACACTAATAGCGTCAATTTGTGGTATCTGTAATTTATCCAGAAATGCATTAGATTGTATATTGTCTTCTTTAAACTCAGTAGTATATAGGGATTTATAGTAGTCTCTAAAAGTGTACATTATATTTTTGTGTTCGATGATTTTATCTCCATTCGTGTTAGTAATTACGAGATTGCGTTGCACTTCTTGCTTGTGAATTTGTTGCGCTAAAAGCTTATTAGCTTTCTCCATGTTCATAATAATGATGTCTGGATTTGTAAATTAGTTGTTCGGTTTCTTTAGTTGTCAAGAGGTTTAATTCTGAATGTAGAGCCTGCCTCCTCTTATGTAGAGTCTCGCTTGGTAGTCTGGCATGTTCTTCATCTATTTTAGTAATTTCGCTTTTTATCTCTGCTACTTTCTTCGCTTCGGATTTATTTCTGTGGGAAAGATATGAGATAATCTGTCCTCTTAAGAAGGCCTTAAGAGTTTCCCAGAGTGTTCCTGCAGAGATCTCAGGGGATGTATTTGTCTCTAGAAAGAATTCAATTTGTTTGGATATAAATTCAGTACAATTCTCGTCAGCTAATAGAAGCGGATTGAGACGCCATCTGCGGGTGAGTGTATGGGGCTTAGTAATTTCAGCTCCAAGATCATCGGAGCATGGTCTGAAATAACAATAGCATCGTATTTACAAGATTTAATCTTAGGCAAGAAGTTATTATCTATAAAGAAGTAATCAATCCTTGAGTAGCAATGATGTACTGGTGAGTAGAAAGAATATGTTCTTGAATTTGGGTTTAAAACCTCCAGGGATCTGATAAGTTGTGATCAGTTATAAACTTTGTAATTATCTTTGCGGTGTTAGTTGCGTTCCCCTGTGGAGGAAGTCTTATCTAAAAGTGGATTTAGAACACAATTAAAGTCCCCAGCCATTATAAGTTTATGAGTGTTCAGATTGGGAATGGATGCAAATAAATTTTGTATAAATTCCTTATCATCAACATTAGGTGCATAAACATTTATCAAAATCATTTTACAGTTAGATAAGTCTCCCATGACCATCACATATCTCCCTTCAGGATCCAATACTACATCTGATGCTACAAATGGTACTGTTCTATGTATGAGAATTCCCACCCCTCTAGTTTTCTTTGTAAAACTAGAATGGAACATTTGGCCAGTCCAGTCTTTTGCAGCGGAACTGATCCTTACTTAGTAAGTGGGTTTCCTGTAAAAATACTATTTTAGCATTTAGACCTGTTAGGTGAGAAAGTACTTTCTTTCTCTTTAATTCGTGATTCAGGCCTTTAACATTCCAGCTTACGAAGTTAACTGTCCCATCATGGAGACACTGATTCTGAGTTTTTGGTGTCATATTATAGTCTTAACTGGAAGTGAAATAGTTTAGGTCTTAATTTCCTATTCCCCCAAGAGTTGTTGCCATGCAGCTTATTATTACGTTGATAGTTATAATTATAAAGATTGAGATGATAGATTAGATATAGATCAAGCCTGCTCTCTTTCTCTTCCCCTTAACCCCCACCCTCCCTTTTGCCTCCCCAGGTGAGGCTAAAACCCACTTCATGCAGTCCCAGTCCTCTGACATACCCAGAGACAGAGCACGCCCAAAGCACATCAAGCCCCCATGCAGTGGCGCTTTAAGGTTAAAAGATAGAGATATCTGTTACCAATATAGTCTTTAAAAGAGGAAAAAGAAAGAAAAGAATTTTGCACTTAATATATATATATATATATATATACATATACATATACATATATATATATATACATACATACATACATATAATCTTCATCAATTTTAGTGCATTAAGATGATATCCCCAGATAATAAACCCAGGTGATGGTGTTAAAGATGTGTCCAAAACAAGCATAACAAGTCTTAATGCAGTAATAGCAATAACAGCAAACCAAGGGTATGATATTGAACAGTCTCATTTAGGGTACACATGAAATAATTAGAAAAGAAAAAAAAAAAGAGGAGGAAAACGTAATTAAGCACAATAAAACACAAACATTTAGCGCCCTAGTAATACTAAGTAATGATAAGTAATAAGTAAGTAATAATAATATAAGAATATGAGAATATATGCTGATAAAAAACCCGTATTTTAAAAACAAATAGATCAGACAGTAGATTATTAATCCTAGCTTTATCATTTACCGCCATGACTCACAATTATGTATCAGAATAGTCCCGGGATCAGCTTTCTTAACTCATTTTCTGCCTCCTCCTTGCTAGCGAAAACATAGAAATGCCCCTGCCATTCCACTTTCAGTTTTGCCGGATACAGGAGGCCGTATTTGACATTGGCTTGCCGTAGCCGCTGTTTAATATTATAGAAGGCGGCGCGTTTGAATCGTAACTATTTTAATGGTCAAATAGGAACATTATGTTGTGATTAGGAGTCACGAAAATAACAGAATGGTTAATAAACCTCCTAAAAGTAGGCTGACCAGATGTCATGAATTTTCCAGGGCTGTCCTGGATTTTAGTTTGCTTTGTAAGTGTCCTGACTTTTTATTGGGGAAAAAAAAGCCCTTTTGTTTTGGATTTTTTCAACTCACAAATCATACACTGCAGCATCCAAATATCTAATCAGTATCTCCATGCAGGGCTCCGGAACCCCTCACCTCTCTTCCATGTCTTGTGGCAAGTTCAGGTGGCAGGGGTAATTGGGTGTAGCTTGACAGAAATCTGGCTGTTAAATGATTTTGTATTTTCAATTAAATGTTTCAGACCAAACATTTTTTGTTGAATTTATGGAGCAAATTTTCCCATTGCACCTGGAGGTCACAACAACATAATGTGGCACATCAATAGCAAAATGTCAAAATAAGTGTGCATCTCTGTCTGTTTCTGAAACCTGGAAATGGAAAAGGTCTATGTAAGTGAAGGACTTTTTGTTGATCACTCCTTTGTTTATGGCCATGGTTTCCAATCCAGCGATTTCACGGCCAAATTTATAAAAAAAAGTTTTCTTTGGCACAATCTAAATTGGAGGCCATTGTCTGTAATGTGCATGTGCCTTTGCCTGAACATGTCAGTAAGGTTTAGGAGACATGTTCTTTCATTACTGTAGTGCTTCATGCTTCAAATCATAAAGATTTGAAGCGCTTCCTTCTGCTTTTGTGTCATTTTAAACCAAGCAGTAGTGGGAACATGAAGTTGAGTTCTCCTGTCTGCCTGGTGAAAACTATAAATTAAAAACAGATTTTAATCAGTGGATTGACTGATACACATTAGATTGGGCTAATACAGCTGCAAGTTTTGGGGATGTCAAAAGAGTAGGAAGAAAGAACCTCTGGAGAAAGTTGTAAGCCAGACTGGGCAAGGACATACTGAGCATTGGCTGTGCAGCACATATTGTGTATAAATTACTGCAAACTGCTGTGGACTGTCTTCTGATTGATTTTAAGAGTTTTGTGTTTCTGTGTTTTAGTGTAGGTGGAATACACAAAAGTTGGTCCAAACTGACAACACCCATTTTCTGTATCTATGACAATCTCTTGAAAGAAAGTTGCCCCTTTGTGATAGACTGCATGCACTTTACTTTTCTCAGGAAAACTTCCCAACATTTTTAAAAATGTTTTCATTGAACTCTGCACCAGACAACTTCATTTTGCAACAAAGCAAACATCATTTTTTAATCCTGCAGTTGTGTATTTGCATCAGAAATTGCACTGCACGTTCAGAAACTTCACAGTCTTTTACAGGCCAAGCTCACTGAGAAATGTGTTACCTTAGATGTCAAAATGGCATAGCTGTTGACATAAGCCCTGAGATGTTCTGCGCCACAGTGGCTAGCTTTTATTTAGCAGCTCTTGATAACCACACAGCAGTGGGAATGCATCATTTTTGGACACTGAAAAACTTACACGGGCATTGCTGAAAAATGTCCCAGAGTGGAGTGACATCCAGAGCAGCTTCAGTGTTGTTCAGTCCAGAATTCCTACTTGAACAAACCAATAAAAACATGCTTTTTGAGTATATCAATGCAAAAAAAAAGTCATTGTGGGTATCATCCCTGACAGAAACACGAAGAACATGCAGAATTAGACTAAGCTGTGGAATTTCTTCTGTTTCTACCAGAGTGAGTGTTTTTGTTGATGAGCACTGCATGGACAAAATGAAACTTCTGTCTCGGTGTGTCCACCATGAGAACATTTCTACTTCTTCATGTTAAGTTTAGAATGGACTGCTCATCTTTTATGAAAAATTACTGAAGGACAAAAGCACACTATGAAATATTGCCTCAAGTGGAGTTGAATACTCTTTAAAAAAATGTTAAATAGTATAAATAGGATGAATTTGGGAATTAATAACATTTTAAAAGCTATTCTCCTCAGACAGTATGTGTTAGATATGAAAACAAAAGTATTGATTTTAAAAGAAATTTAATTATAGGAAGCCTGGCTCAGATGTTTCAGGCATGGTCAGTGTGGCAGCTGAGAACCTTGGCAGCACACTAGGCAGGAATAAACATTAAATTCAATACGTCCTAGATAATGGCATCAGAAACGTTTCTGCTTACAATACTATTTATTTATATGTGTTACTATATATTTATGTGTATTATTGGCACTGTGATGGAAAGTTGAAAACAAGCTCAAAATATTTGGCGAGATCATCTTCAAGGAGTGCAGAGAGGAGTTTGGAGATGTCGGTAAGAGGACCCCCACAGTCCTAAGAAGGGGAAGAAGGAAAAAGAAGGCAGCTAGTCAGAAACGGGTGCCAGCTACACTAGAAGAGAAGAAATGCAATTCCTGATGAGAAAGTAGGACTGAAGGTGCTATGGGATAAACTTAGTGAAAGGCTTGTCAAGCTACAGGGAGTGGAGAGGATTAGGAAATGTAGGAAGAAAAACTAACATCTTCAAGAGCATATCAGGAGCCAGTATAGTTGCAATAATTGAACTACAGTATACCCCTTGTGAAACAGGACATGTGCCACACTCGGCTACCCCGACTCTCCCCTTCAATATCTTTCCTTCTAAACTGTGAGAAGTTGTGGAAATTACCAAAAAGATAAGTTCAGCTTCAGCTCCCAGGCCAAATTGACTTCACCACATGCTTTATAAGAACTGTACCTGGGTGGTGAAGGTGCTTTGAAGGCATATGAGAAAATTATGGAAGAATCTGTAAATTCCATCAGAATGGTGGCAAGCCATTGGTGTATTCATTCCCAAGGAGCAGAACTCCTACACCATCAGCCAGTTCAGAAGTATTGTTTTACTGAATGTGGAAGGGAAGATCATCTTCTCTATCCTGGTAAAGAGAGTTACCAACTTTCTTATGGGAAATGGATACATTGAGACAAATTGCCAAAAGACCAGAATCCCAGGCTTCACCAGATGTATTGAACACTCATCCATGATCTGGGAGCAAATCGATTGGGCAAAGAGGGAAAAAAAGTGACCTGCATGTTGTATGGCTAGATCGTGTGAACACATATAGCCCCATGCTGTATAAGTTGATAGATTTTGCCCTGTACTTCTTTTATGTTCCAGTGTGTGTCCAGAATATCATCACAACGTTCTTTAGCAACCTTTACATGTACTTTTACTTAGAACATATACAACAGAATGGCAACAGTTAGAAGTGGGAAATGTGAAAGAGATGTGCCATATTCTTGTCTTTTTGTGACAGCCTTTAAAATAATCTTCAGTGGGGCCACGCAGGTAGATGGGATATCAAATTACCATTAGGAAGGAGGCTCTGTCCCCTGAGAAGCTACATGGATGATGTTGCAGTCATCTTTCAGATCGCTCCATGTACTGCAAGGCTGCTTAAGAATTTGGATGAGCTGATCACATGGGTACGAAGTCAAAACCATATTTGCCTTTAGAGGTGAACCCATCCTGTGTCTGGCTGAGAAGCCACTCGGAAGCCTGTGGACAACGTACACTGCTGACATGTCCAACAGAGAGATGGGGAAGTTATTGAAGCATCAACTAGTAGAGGGACTGGCAGAGATCGACCAAAGTCATTTTCATGGAAATTACAAGATGTGATGCTATCATCATACATTGTTCCAATGGGTTTTGTGGCAGCAGTCAGCAGGATGGAAAGCTTTTCCGGTGCAGGCCTTTTTGATTTGAAAATGATCGAGCTCCCTATGAAATCCATCAGCCTTGGGCACTAGCACAACTTGTGTTGGAATTGAATGAGTATGTCAACTTGTCAATATGAAGAGTAGAAGTTCACATCTGCACAGACCATAAGGGAAAGGTGCAGGATGAAGTCCACTATGCCATCTCCAGGCTACAACATTGTGTAATGATGGAATAGTCCAGACCAGCTGTGCCTGTGACCTTACTGGAGCAGGTTTTGTTTTCAGATCAAGGCAGTATCTCAAGGATGACAGAGATGTTGGACACTGTGGAATGTCAAAATGAATAGAAGCATCAGCTGGGCAGACATTTGGAGGACACTGGAAAACTAGGCTGAGTTTTTTTCACAAGGGCAGCCTATGGCACTTTCCCATGTCCCTAGACTCTCACTCAGAGGTATTGAAGAGATTTGGACTGGCTGCTGTTCTATAACACCAATGCAAGCCTCCAGTATATTCTGTTGGGATGCAAGGTTGCACCAGTACAAGAATGCAAGAGGTGGTGCTACAGCCAAGTTCTGGAGAGAGATGCAGGGTAGCAGTAAACATCCCAGAAACAGTAAAGCCTACTTAAAAAAAAAAAAAAAAAAAATCATCAAGATGTGCAGCACCATGCAAGCACCCAAAAACAAGAGAGCCATCTTGCTCCAGCCAGGTAAAGGGTGGCAGATGAGGTACACTGAGTGAGAAAATAGTAACTGTTCTTCAGCCATAATATGGTGTGCAGCAGAGAAAAGGGTCCCCATCATAGAACTTACTATGCCCAGGGAAGAAGTCATGACCACAGCCAATGAATGGAAATGCCTCAAGTACACCTAGCTGGCTGTGCAGTGCAAAGGCGCTAGCTGAAAACCAACATGACCCTGAAATTTGGTGTCTGTGTTTTGTCAGATTTCTCTATGATGCTGGCATGACAGGCTCAAAACTGCATAGAGTAGTAAAGGAGCTAAGAGAGAAGGCAGTGAAAGCCAGCTTCAGGCTTTGGCTTTGGAGTAGAGACAGTGCTTGGGGAATAAGGAACAGCTGTAAGGGGTGGCAAGGAGATGTCTTCAATGTGCCAATGATCCTGCTAATGACTGTGCCGCTGATCCAGCGGCACCAGAGGTGGTGCAGAAGACAGTACTGTCTGAATAGGAATTAACATATTACCTGTATAACAGATTATATATAGTATGCAATTTTTTGTAAACATTGTCTTATAAATATACCTATTGCTCACCCAGTAAAATAGCTGCTTCATCTGCAATGTTTTGAAACTCTGATCTAATGCTAATGCTTTATTTAATATGTACTGCACATACGTGTATCTGTCCTTGATATCACTACCTATTGCCTCTTCATCTCTTTAAAAAGTATAAAGTTGTCTTGCCTTTCAAAGTGCTCATGAAATTTGCCATGTAGTTGTACAAGCTCCATTAGGGTACGTTGTTTTTCATCTGACATGACTGTAGAGGTGACTTTGACAGGAATAGAACTTGCACAATGTCTTTAACTGCCGTTATGTCTGTTTTAGAGCATGCGCTGGCTTGTTTTACTTCTTTATCCTGAAGAGCTGCACATGCAACAGCTTGTCCCAGGTATCATTCTAACATACTGTTAAAGTTAATCCATTGTGTGTTTATGTCTAGTTTTAACGTACTGTATGTACAGGAATCCCCAACAGTTTGTTTCTGATGTAGTACTCTTGTTGCAATGGTGCGCTGTGGCGAAAAGGAAACCACTCTTCATACTTGACCTAACAAATGAAATGTACTGACAAATTTAAGCCGTTTCTGGGTAGTTAAATTAATAGTGTGTGAAAATCCTCTTATATGTAAAGATGTTTGTGCCTCTGCTGTAGCTATTAACATGGTATTAGCATTGTCTGTTACTAACACAGTGGTTTTACACTTATATTTCACTCAGTATTGTGCAGTACATGTCCACCGTAAAACAGCTGCCAGATTTTTTTCCTGTATCGGCTTCACTGATGGCTCTTGTTTGCAAGACAAAAATTTTTAAAGTCCTCTCTGATTCAAAGTATGAGGTGATTATCATTCAGTATATGCCTTGGTTGAACATGTTGTGCATCTATCAGTTGTGAGTGCTACCCTCTCAGCTTTTATTAATTTTTCTTGAACACAACTTCAAACACTTTTGTAGATACTGGGTATAATATTTTGCTGACATGTTGCCTGCTTGACATATCATAATTGGGAATTAAAGTTTGAATTTGGTCAGGAAAGCCTTCATGTTTGACTCATTACAAATTAAGAAAGCAATTGAAAACGTTATATTAGCTACCCATTTTGATAAGTAGCTTTAGTGGGAAAAACAGACTGAGCAAAGGAAAAATTTTACTCTTGGAGGCATTTACCCGATGGACATCTATGCCATGTTTTCTCTTTGTATGAGTTGTCGGATTGATTGTCAGTCATTGTCCAACCATCTATATCCTAACACAGGGTCACGGGGGTCCGCTGGAGCCAATTCCAGCCAACACAGGGAGCAAGGCATGAAACAATCTCCGAGCAGATCGCCAGCCCACTGCAGGGGATTGATTGTGGTGTTTGTATATTTCATTTTAGCCTTGCAGGTTTTACCGATTACATTTGTTTTGTTCATGCTGCCTGACTTTGTTTCAAACACAAAATGTTTCCATACAGTGTATTTTTATCTAGTTTGAGAAGAAAACTTGCAGTCCTGATCATTAGCCATGCTTCTTGCAAATGCTTTACTGAAGTGAAAACTTTCTGACTGTTCAAGCAGGCATGGATACATTAGAAATGACAAAAAATCAACCTTTAGATAAGATTGAATTAAAAAACTCATCCTATTATGTTCATGGAGTACATTTGATTTTAATTTGTAATTACAGCCAGAAATGTTAAATGGTGTACCTTGATTTTTAAAAGGTGAATAGATATCTTTCATGTGTATATCTTCAGTGTATATCTTTCATGATGTAACTCAATGCATCAATTGCCGTCAATCTATTTTACACCCGTATTGGTAATGACTTTTTTTGATGGTGATGGTTGAGTTATCCTGGTTTTTATTCACCAGAAATCTGGTCAGCATATGGAAAAGGACCAATGAGACAGGCCAGGTACCTCAGTAGCCTGCCCGAGGAGTCTCATTCCAAATCTAGCCATCCCTCATGGGGCTAACTGCAGGAATTTAGCCTAGCAAGCCCCATAGATAGGGAGCTGTCAAAGAAATGTTTCAAAGTATAGCAAAAGCCAATAGGAGTGGTCTCTCACATCAACAATCTGTAAGCAACATCCAATAACAGATGCAAAGTAAGTCCAAAAAACCAGAGAAAACAACAAAAATAGTAATACTCACTAGAATCCTCCACAAGTGCAGTGTTCTTCCTATCAGTGATGGGTGATTCACAAATGATTAGTTTGTTTTGATTGACTGTTAGCACATGGGTTATACTGTCCGCGGTTTTCATTTCACAGGTACATATTTAAAGTGAATGTGTAAGTACTGTCAGTCTAATTCATGATTCTCACTCATTTATGATTTTTTCGAGGTCAAAATCATTGCATTCTGCTTTTATTTACATTTTACACAGAATCACATCTTTTTTGGAATTGTAGTTTTAATACCCAATAAAAATGCCTGCCAAGACACCCTTATTGCTACTTGCTTTCTCATAATGTTTTACCTCAGACACATTTCTATCAGGGACACATTCAGCATTGATGATTCTACACAAAGCATCTTTTAGCACAGACAATCATGAGCCAATTTGCAGACATCCTGCACCGTAATGAATTTGAAGCCAGCATGTATCTGGTATTCATTTTTGTCTATTAGGTTTATTAATTCTGCAAATTCAGGATAGGTATCAGTACGTGGTCATATCAAATTTGAATAACATTTTTAACTACATTCGAAATTTAGCCTCAGTAAGCTGTCAAACGTATAAAGTATAGATTTTTTAACTCCTTTTTACCATTATGACTTTTTTCTAGCATTGCTACAGCATGATTGCCCCCACATAGACAGCACCTGTATGGTGTGACTTGTGAGTCCCTGTTTTACACCCCAAAACACGAGACTAAGTCTCGGTACTTTAGCAAAAACAACTTTATTCAGCTTGAAACAGGAATAACATTGTTATTTATTGTAACAGGCTCTACCACTCTCCTATACACAGACACAGCAATCAGGCAGGGTTGTGGTCATGTTAGTGGCCAAGTAATACTGTTCTCTGCATTTACAATGTTCCTTGCATCATGCATCGATAGCAGGTGCTTATACTGCAACTACAATCTTTTTGGATTTGTTTTCGCTGCAAACTGCTCCAGAGCTGGGAGGCCGCGGTTGCCGTGGCGATTGCACTTTGGGATGCCCTTTGCCATGCCGTGCCGCTGGGGAAAGCCCCAAAAGAGTTTATAAACCTTGCATCTCCCCCCTCAGCTATGTCCACACCGGTGTAGGCAAAGCGACTGTCCAAGCTGGGTTCAGCCAGGTGGGAGAGAATGTTCACATTGGTGTGTGCAGACCCAGGACGGTGGCAGACGTCAAAAGCAAACGTCTGCAAAGTAATAGACCACCAAGTGAGCCAAGTGTTTGCATCCTTCTGTTTGTACAGCCATTGTAGTGGGGCATTGTCAGTCACCAGGGTAAACTGTCATCCCCAGAGATAGTAACAGAGGGCCTTCACCACCCACTTAATCGCTATCATTCCTTTTCAGTTGTCGAATAATTACTCTCCCTGGGTAGTAGATTTCTGCTGAGAAACGTGATCGGATGTTCTTCCCTCTCAAAACATTTTGAGAGCACCGCTCCTAAACGAAAGTGCTAGCATCTGTTTGCAGAATAAATTCCTTTGAAAAGTCATGAATGCGCAGAACCAGGAATGATGATAAAGTGACTTTTAGGTCCATACAACACTAAGATTCTTTCTGCCCTTTGTCAAGTCCGGGGGGTGGGGGTTGCCCGAAGTGCAAAATTGGGAATGAACCACTTGTAATATCCTGCAAGCCCTAGGAAGGTACAAACCTACCTCTGTGTTTCAGGACGGGGATATGCAGGCACCTCCCCCACCTTGTCCATTTGAGGCCTGAGCAAACCCTTCCCCATGGAATATCCTAGATAGTGGGTTTCTTACATACCCAACTTTCACTTCTTAGGGCTGGCCGTCAAAACTGTCAGCCAAAAACTGTCAAGCACTGCCTGAAGGCAGACAAGATGAGATTCTCAGTCATTACTGAAAATGACCACATTGTCAAGATAGGCACCCGCGTACATGGAATGGGGACGCAGGATCTGGTCAATCATACGCTGAAAGGTCAGCGATGTGCAATGGAGACCAAAATGGAGTGCCGTAATTTCAAACAACCCATCCAGAGTGGCAAACGCGGTTTTCTCACAACTAGACTCCACCAAGGGGACGTGCCAATAAACCTTCATTAGATCAAGGGTGGAGATATTTGAAGCCTACCTGAGCTTTTCTAACAGCTCGTCCAAACATGGCATCGGGTATGCATCAAACTTGGAAATCTTATTCAAACACCTAAAATCAATACAGAACCAAAGTGAACTGTTGAACTTTTAGACGGGTACAATTGGAGTTCGCCATTTCCTGTTTCTCAGCCGAGTATCTCCTAATTGGAGCATCTGTTGGACTTCCTTGTGTATCACTTTTCTTGTTGATCTGGTAGGCGATATGGGGGCACCTGTATAGTCACACGGGGAGGAGTGACAATCTTGTGTTCTACAATAGTCGTCCAGCCAGGTGTTGCTAAAAAGTTCCCATCGATCAGCAGTAGAAATTCTGGTTTCTGTGCTTGATGCAGAGTCAACAACAACATTTATTTATATAGCACATTTTCATACAAAAAATGTAGCTCAAAGTGCTTTACATAATGAAGAACAGAAAAATAAAAGACACAGTAAGAAAATAAAATAAGTCAACATTAATTAACATAGAATAAGAGTAAGGTCCGATGGCCATGGTGGACAGAAAAAAAAAACTCCAGACGGCTGGAGAAAAAAAAATAATATCTGCACGGATTCCAGACCATGAGACCGCCCAGTCCCCTCTGGGCATTCTACCTAACATATATGAAGCAGTCCTCTTAGTATTTAGGATTCTCATGGAAGGACTTGATGATGATGGTCATGTAGACTTCTGGCTTTTAGTCCAACAATGTTGGAGCATCATGATGCTTTGAGTAGGTGGTGGTGGTGGTGGCGCGGGCCGCCACCACAAAGAACCAGAAAAAGAAACAGAAGAGAGAGTAGGGGTCAGTACGGTTGCCCTCTCCTCCCACTGCTACTGTGTTTGATGCAGCATTGCACTCACCTCCCATTGCTATTTTGTTTTCATCTGTGTCCATATTGAGTCTCCGGTCTGTGAAGGCTGTTGGTGTGTGTGATTTCGTGGAAATGTTTGCCAGCTGTCCCGGGACTTCACTTTAGGATTCATCCCCCAGCTTGCTAGACAACTCCAGTTCAATCTCAAATCCGTTTCCTTGAGTGACATTGCGGTGAGCCGCTCTCTATCCACTACCCACTGAGGTAGATGTTCCGCAGGTGGCCAAGACTCGTGGGAAGAGGGCATTCCTTTTTCCTATTAGGAATGGCCAGGGTGAGGTGTCTGATATGACAGTCCAAACCTTAAAGTTCTTCCCTTTAAATTTCAGCAGGAATAATATAGTCTTGTATGTTTTAATGTCCCCATGGATGCAGTGGATGTTCACTTTGTCTGTGGCTGTATAAGGGATGTGCTGGAGCAAGTCATGGTGGACTACACAGAGAATTCCCATTCAGCCAACGTAATAAAGACCTTAAAATTATCCTGTTTTAACATCCTTGGGGAAACTTGTGAGCTGCAAAAACCTGGGCCAGACCGATAGCCATTGTTTGCGCATGTGACACTTCTGAGCTAGGTGTCCCAGTTGATCACCGTGAAAGCAGCTGTGCTTAGCCTGCACTCTGTTGTTCACACTCTCTTGTTTTCTACTCGTGGAGCCGACGACCCTGAATGTCTCTGCTGGCTGGATCGAAATCTGGGTTAAGCCTGTGTAGCCCCATTGTTTCTGGGTGGTTTGTACTCCCTGTAGTCTGTGGGTCAGATTCTACAGCGAGTGTATGTCGTTCCATAGCATTTCATCATAAAGGCTGTCATTTATCACTGATCAATAGTGAACTTCTCCACAATGCGCTCAAAAGAGTCTCCGCGGATCCAGCTTTAAATCATGTCCACTAAGTCCTGGATCAGACCTCATACAGGGTAATCCAGATCAATATGCCACAGCCGAAACTGGCATCCCTTGACCACAGAGCTCACAGCTGTGTGGAGTAGGATCTGTTGCTTCAGGTAGACATAATTATCAAGCCTTTTGGGAGGGAGATTCTGTACGGCTTGGAGGGCATCTCTTGTTAAAAATGCGGCTAAAATAGCTACCCAGGCTCCCCTGTCCTAGCGCAGCAATTCTGCCATACGTTCAAAGCAGAATAGGAAACACTCAGGGTCGTCTGAGGGAGCCATCTTTAGCAGCACATCTCATGACTGCGGCAAGGCAGCCACGGCTGCCGGAGCCTCTTCTTGCTCTGAGTTTTACTGTATTTATTGGAGATCCATCGGTGCAAGGACCCCAGTGTGAGTCCCTGTCTTACACCCCAAAACACGAGGCTGAGTTCTCATTACTTTAGCAAAACCAATGTTATTCAGCTTGAAACAGGAACAGCATGGCTATTTATTGTAATGAGATCTACCACTCTCCTATACACTGTGAGACATGCCCGAACACTACCAGACAGACACTGCATCTTTATAAAAAAGCACGTTTTTATTGTCTCCAAAATGCACAGTCCCGCACAGCACACTGTGCTTCTCACACCAATTACCACTCCTCCTGGCTTCTCTCTCTGTCCTTGGCCCGCCTTTCCTCTCTCCACAGGAGCCTTGTCCTCTTCCACCCGACTCTAGCTCCCAGACTGTAGGAAGGCGGGCCCTTTTATTCTGACCCAGATGTGCTCCAGGTGCTTCCTCTAATGACACTTCCTGGTGTGGCAGAAGTGTCAGGAGTGCACTCAGAAGCACTCTGGGCATCCCTGGAGGGATCCTCCACCATCTTCCCAGGTGTGGCGGAAGTAAATCATTCCCAGGCCCTCTGAGACTCGGGGCGCCCCCTGGCGTTGGCCACAGGCCCCAAAAGGCTTGAGCCTCCTTGCTCTTCTCCCGTGGTCCTCCTCTGATCCAGGGCGGTTGCCCCCTCGTGGCCCGGAGGATGTACATGCCACCTCCCGGTCCTTCCAGGCATCCCGGCCGGGTCACAGCCCAGGCAACTCGCCACAACACATATACGGCTATCAGGCAGGGTCATGTTCATGTTAGTGGCAAAGTAATACTGTTCCCTGCATTTTCAATGCTCCTTGCATCACTCATCGATGGCAGTTGCTCATAGCGCAACTGCATTCTTTTTTCGAATCTGTTGTCAGGGCAAACTGCTCCAGTGCTGGGAGCCCGCATTTGCAACGGCAAACAATAGGCTATCTTTCATAGATGCAGCTAGGGCTGGGCGATTTTTTCCATTAATTCGAATTTACGTTTTAAGACGATTTATTTTTTTATTAAATCGAGGTATAGCGATTTTTTAATAAAAAATTAGATACATTGTAATTGCACCTATGGCAGAATAATTAAGAGGCTTGTCCGACTCCGAACACATGATGGCGCGCCTAATTAACCTCTCACCTGTGAGTACAGTGCTCTATGAAGGAACGTAATAGGCTACAGAAATAATATCATAGAGATGGACGGCTCTTCATGTCAGGATGACCTTGTGCCAAAGAAAGGTAGTAACGTTTCCTCTGTGGTTTGGAAATGTGCAGAAAGTCAGTTTCAACCGGCGGTGGCAGCACCACTAATTTATTCCAACATTTGCGACAAAGGCACCAAGCTGAATGGGAAGAATGCTCAAAGTTAAGAGATGAAAACAAGCCAAATCCAAGTGCAAAAGGTCCACCTAAAATTGCAAAACGCCAGATGTCATTAGCGGTATCATTTTCCAATTCCGTTCCATACGACAAAAGGCTCCGATGGAAAGAAATGACAGATGCTGTGGCGTTTCATATCGCTAAGGACATGGTTCCCATATACACCATCGAAAAGCCAGGGTTCATAAAAATGTTACACACTGCTGATCCAAGATACAAGTTGCCGAGCCGCAAATATTTCAAAGACGTAGCTACGTCACGTAACACGTGAAAAAGTAGCGGAGCAGCTTGAAAGGGCATCTTTTTTTTCTACGACGACTGACCTGTGGAATAGTCGTACTCTTCAGCCTTACATGAGCCTTACAGCCCATTATGTTCACGCAGAATGGAAACAGCAAAGTTTTTGCCTTCAGACATGTTATTTTCCTGACGATCATACTGGGGAAATAATTGGTCATGGGCTTAAAGATGCGCTGGCGTCTTGGAAGCTTGTGGAGGATCGACAGGTGTGCGTGACCACTGACAGTGGAACGAACATGATCAAAGCAATGAAGATGAACGACTGGACCCATCTTCAGTGCTTTGGACATCGTCTTTACAATGCCATTGGTAAGTATGATTAATAATTCAAGCATTAAAATCGCAGTTATTCAGATGTTATTTCATTAATAGTTGAAATGATGATGATGATTATTATTGTTTTGCTTTTGTAATAACAGTGCCAATCACTTAACATGAGTTTGTTGGTTATAGATTCATATTCTGCAGTTATGAAGGAGAAAGCTGTTTACAATATTTCTGTCAAAGTACAATGAACTGCTATTTCAAATCTTTTTTTTTTGTTTGTTTTTTGTTTACTGTTGAAAATTTGCATAACTTTTTGAGTTGACTGATGTAATGTTTACATTGGTTAAAATGGTTATTTTCTTACTATATATTCAGAAGTATTTAATGTTTAATTCAAATTGCACAATATTTACTTTCATATTTCATTCAAATCTTCTGCAAAGATATTTAACTCGTGAATTTGTTTTACATTTATTTACACCTTGTTGACCAATTTATGTATGGCATGGCCATTAAAAATACAATGTTCCTTAACCAGATGGTTTTTCAAGTTACTTATAAAGAGAGTCATGTTGTTGTAATGTTTTAAGTTGACTAGTTACACAATAAAAAAAATCGAAATCGTGAATCGGTCAAACTTTATGAAAAAACCTAGATTTTTTTTTTGCCTTATCGCCCAGCCCTAGATGCAGCAATCACACTTTGGGACGTTGTTCAGCATGTTGTCCCGTTGTGGAGAGCCCCAGAAGAGTTTAGAAACCTTACAGTGGTAATATTAAAAGTCAGGAAAATTAAATAGTATGTACTTAACTCTTGTCCTGGGTATGACGTTAAACTGCATCCGGCCCTGCAAGCGGTCCGCCAACTTGCAGGGAAATCATGGGGGTTGGTGGCGGGATTAGCATTCCAGTCACTGTAAAAAAACTTCACAGAGCTCCGAGACTACAAAAAGAACTCAGTTTTGTTCTCCGTGGGAGCAGCTCTGCTGCAGCCGACCCATAGAAAGGCTGCTCGCATCATAAAGGGGATGGTGGAAAGCACTTGGGAGCCCCATCCCCGGAAGAGTCGAAACCGTTGGAAGTGGTTTGGTGCTGAGGCGTCGCCCGCTGCACAGCAGCACTCGGGTCCCAATTTGAGGCGGCCCATACGGGTGGGTGCATGGAACGTCTTGTCTCTCCGGCAAGATGATCATCTTCCCCTGCTGTTGGAGGAGCTCCGTAAACTTCGCATTTCAGTGGTGGCACTCGCTGAGGTGCGCAGACTGAGGACTGGCCAGATCTCTGTAGGTAGATACACCTTTTATTGGTCTGGTTGGTCTGATGGCTGTCATACTCGGGGGAGTAGCTGTTGCTCGGTGAGAGAGACATTTTATTTGCAAATTCGCTCGGTGATTGATGGGTGCCCATGAGGTGACACTTCTCTGGTCATGGGTGACTTCAATACAGCCACTGGCACTGACAGGGCTGGCTATGAGGATTGTCTCGGTCCCCATGGGTCTGGTGACCGTGGTGAAAGTGGCTTCATGTTCCTTGACTTTGTAAAAGGTCAGGGGCTGCGAATTGCTGGATCCTGGTTCCAGCACCCTGAACCGCATCGCTGGACTCGGTACTCCAATACTGGTGGTGCGGTGAAGGAGATAGATCACATCCTCGTGGGCAGATGCTGGAGGCTCTTGCAAAACTGCAGGGTCTACAGAAGTGCCCAAATTGTGAATTCTGACCACAGACTTGTTGCTACTCTTAGGATGCAGCTTAGGTCCAGTAAGTTACAACGTACTAGGAAAACGAACTTGGACTTGGCCAGACTCCAAGACCAGGCTGTTTCTCATGAGTTTGCATGCAGTTTATGTGAGGAACTTGCAGATTTGGGTACGACTGCCAATCCTAATGGTATGTGGGAAACATTCTATGACAAGACCTTGAAAGTTGCTGAGGGTTGTGTTGGTGTTACCGTTGTTCCCAGAAGGAGGTGTTTAATTTTTGCAGGGCACCCTGGATATCATTGAGGGGAGTTGCAGTGCACGGCTAAATGGCAACTCTGGTCTGTACCGGGAACTGAGAGGGACGGCTGCAAGGGCTCTGAGGGCAGATAAAGAGGCATTTGTTCGAGGAATCTGTGAGCAAGTGACACACCATCTGTGGTCTAGCGACCCACGTCCTGCTTACAGAGGAATTGAAGCATTACGCACATCTGAATCTGTTCCTTGGAGAGTCGCAGTCAGGGCAGCTAATGGAATGGTCCTTACGGATGACACTGCAGTTGTGACCCGCTGGGCTGACTACTTTGAGCAGTTGCTCAAAGCTGATTTTCCGGTTAGGACATTGGATGTCTCTGAGTCCTCGGTTCTTGAGGCTGATCCTCCAATTAACTGTGAACCACCCAATCTCAATGAGATTGCACAGGTGGTAAACCAGCTGAGGGGGGAAAGACTGCAGGAATCTGTGCTATCTAGGGTAAACTTCTCTAGGCTGGTGTTAAAGCTGTCCTCGTGGCATTGCAAGCAATCTTTGCCTCCATTTGGGAGACTGGCATCATCCCAACTGACTGGAAAACAGGACTTGTTGTCCATTTCTGGAAAGGGTGATCGCCTGGATTGTGGCAACTACGGGGGATAACACTGCTCTCGGTGCAGGGTAAGGTCCTTGCTAGGGTTGTCCTCAATAGGATCCGTGATCAATTGCTCACCTACCAGCGACTGGAACAGTCTGGTTTTACGCCTAAGAAGTCTACCATTGACCACATCCTGGCACTGGGGGTTCTCATGGAGCACGAATATCGGCAGAGTTTCTTTGCAGCCTTTGTCGATTTTCGCAAAGCATTTGACTAAGTTGATTGAGCTGCCATGTGGGAAATCCTAAGGGTTCGCGGGATACCCTCGAGGTTGCTGGATTTCATGGCTGGCCTGCACACTGGTACTGTGAGTACTGTGCAGAGTGGAGGAAGGACCTCTGCGTTTTTCTCAGTTGATTCTGGAGTTCGTCAGGGGTGTGTTCTTGCTCCTACTCTGTTCAATGCTTGTATGGACTGGATGTTGGGCAAGGTCGTGGGGTCCAGCGGCTGTGGGGCATCTGTTGGTGAAGAAAGATTCACGGATCTTGTCTTTGCTGATAATGCTGTGATCTTCGCGGAGTCAAAGGAGGCTCTAATCAGGGCGCTCGAGAGACTGAGCTAGGAGTCTGAGTGTCTGGGCTTGTGAGTGTCCTGGATAAAAAACAAGATCCAGGCCTTTAATTACCTCTTGGGCATAGCCATTAGCAGTGTGTCTGTCTGCTGAGAGAGTGTCGACCTTGTTGAGAGGTTTACTTACCTTGGCAGTGACATTCATGTCTCTGGTGACTCTTCCTATGAAGTCAGTAGACGGATTGGGAGAGCATGGGGGATCGCTGGAAAGGGATGTGTGGCGCTCCTGATATCTAAGCAAAAAGACGAAAGTCCAAGTCTTTAGAGTCTTGGTGCTTCCTGTCTTGGTATATGGTTGCGAGACATGGACGCTATCCAGTGACCTGAGATGAAGACTGAACTCCTTTGGTACTGTGTCTTTCCGGAAAATCTATGGATACCGTTGGTTTGACTTTGTTAGTGGTTGCTCATGGAGTCCCGAATGAGGCACATTACCTGCATTGTGAGGGAGCGTCAGTTAAGGCACTATGGCCAAGTTGCGCGTTTCCCCGAGGATGATCCGGCTCGCAAGAGCCTCATTGTTGGGGACCCGAGTGTGGGACTGGACCCCATGTCTGCCTGGGGGGTTGCAAACCGGGATCCCGAGTTGTTTTGTCATTAAGTGGGTGCGGCAATGCACTGTACCAGTGCATGCTCCCCAACTTGACTTGACTTATGTACTTACATTCTCATTTCAAAGAAAAGTGTATCATTTTGATTCATGGATGCTTGTAGATAAATTAAAATTTATCATAGTTTTTAAAGGTAGTATATAAATAAGGCTCTGGATATGTGTGTAATTCTTAAGGTACACACTTAAGTTTTTTGTATTGCTAGCATTCCTAAGTTACAATTGTAAAATGTACGTAATTACTTGAAAGGCCATTTGTATTGAAGGAGACTTTGTACTGCATATGTGACAGGGCAAGTGGCAGCAAGAAAGCCATTCCTTAAAGGACAATCTAGGGACTTGAAATACTGGCTGTGGACAACTACAGACTGGAAAAAGTCTCCTCTTCTAAGTAGAAATTAAAACTTCGCTTTTTTGACCACTGTTAAGCTGTGCTTGAAGCTATTCTTAAAGCTGTTGTTGCATGAGGTGCCTATCACGCAGGCTGATGACCCTCAGAAACTTGTCTTCAGATTGGGTTTTGACTTGGCTCTACCAGACCTCTTCCTATCAGAGTTTCTTCCAGTTTCCAATTGCCTTTGGATTATGTAGAACACCATACTCATTGACACTGTGTATTTTTTTTTTCAATTTTTCTAAATGAAAGGCCTGCATTTCTAAGGGTAATACTGCTCTGCCTCATTTTGTTTAATTCTCGTTTAGTCCAAGTAGTTCTTCAGAAGGTGTAGTAACACAGTCTGTTCCAACACTGCTTTAAGTCAGACAGAGGGTTTATAAGTAATCAGAAGAAGTTGGTACACCTGTTCAAATTTTTGGTTTAACTTGCAAGGCTTAATTTACTTTAATTGCTGTAACCTATTAGGTGCTCCAAGGCGATAGCCCATTTGCTAACCTAAACTTTAAAGTTAAATTTCTGGCAGTTTACTGCTTATATTTGTGAAAGGATTCAGACAACACAGGAAAAAGTTGAAGGTTTGGTTCATATTAAACTGGTTTTAACAGATCTCAGACCAAAAACCGAACAAACAGACAGGCAAACATGGTGGTTTTAAAGTCAAGCAGGGGAAGTGACATCATTGGAGCCGGAACTGGAAGTGACATTCTCAGGGTCAGAACTGGAAAGTGACGTCATCAAATCCAGGCAGAATTTCCCTTGGTCGGTCTGCCAATGAAAAAGAGAAAGGATCAGTGTACTTTGTCATCCCCTGGTCTGGTGTATAATTACCTTCATTTGAGCTCTTTAGCTGCCTCCCATGTGTGCATGTGTGAGCAAGCGAAAACTTATAAGGCTGCAGGTCTGTAACCAAGGTGAATTCACGGCCCAGGAGGTAGTACCACAGCCGTGTTATCACCCATTTGATTGCCAAGACCTCCTGCTCCACTGCCGCAAACCTGGTTTCCCTTCCCAGCAATTTCCGGTTGAGAAACATAATGAGGTGTTCGAAACCATTAACCCTCTGGCTCAGCACAGCCCCCAGGCCTGTGTCCAAAGCTTCATCTGGAGTATAAAAGGCAAAGAAAAGTTAGGAGCCTTCAAAATAGGTCTTGACGTAAGGGCCCATTTTAAGCCACAAAATGCAGCTTCGGTGTTATCATCCCATACCACACTGTTAGGGGCCCTCTTCTTTGTGCGATTAGTCAAGGGCACCGCTTTCTCCAAAAAGTGGGGTATAAACCAGTGGTAGTAACCCACTAATCCATGAAAGGCTTGGACCTGAATCTTGATTAAGCCGCCGGAAGTCATTGCAAAACCTTCAACTTCCGTCAGGCGTAGAGACCAATACAGTAGGACTGGACCAGGATGTATGACTCTCCTCAATCTGACCTAGTTCCAGTATGCAAGCTGGAAGTGGATCTCCAGTTCCACCTCTGCTCTTTTTGCCTCTGGGAGTCAATATGGGCATTCTTGTTTGACTACCCCAGGTTTGGTCACAATGTAATGATCAGTGAGGGTTGTCCTGGTTTCTCACTCACCACCTCGGGAACAGACGGGATAACTGTTTCCAGTTCCTGTCACTGTTTGGCGGTCAAATTGTGTCAGAAGTTAAGATCTGATTTGTAATTAAACAGGGAAGGGGGCTAGCCGGAGAAGGGGTCAGGCACCCTATCTTTCCACGCTTCAGCAGGTTCACATGATATACGGTACCCCTAATATATTTATATTAGTGCTGGGCAACAATTAAAATTTGTAATCGCAATTAATCTCAGACAGTCACAACAATCACATTGTTATGCGTAAAATTCAATAATGAACTCGGTGTATTTGGTTTGCAAACACTTTAAACAAATAAGGTGCTTTTTAACAGCAGTATTCCCTTTACATAGTAGCAGTTAAAATATTTCTTGTAAATCTCTACTTAAACGTTAATGTAATCAAATCAAATATAAAACCAAAGCTATTTTGTCTTTGTGAGACAGGTGCGCGGGGGTGGCAGTTGCAGTGAGACACAATGTGGTTTGTACCTCCTTTCATTGTAAGTGGCGGTCCTCTCAGGCAAACGTTGCCATATGTGCATCAGCTACATGAACGTGTTCAGCACCACGATCAGCTGGTGCTGGTACCTCACTTTTGTTTTCGATCTACATTTTTAGATCACTTGCATCAAAATTGGAGTCCGACAAATCAGAGTCCGATTCAGCAATAATACGAAATTATTATTAGCGGATTATTTTGCTTTGAGCATTCACTTTGGTATCTCTCCACATGCTATTTTAAAAGCTGTTTGCTCTTCGCTACTCATGTACTTGCAGGGAATCAAGGTCAAATCAACAAAGCTAACTTTCCTTCTAGCAAAAGTGTATTGAAAAGCACTGTAACAAGAAGATTGCTGATCTCTATCGATTAGATAGCGAGACTGAGGCTTTCAAATTAATAGTAATAACAACAAAAACTGTGTTAATGCGCAATAAAATAATTGTCAACATTCATTTATGTGAACTTGCCCAGCCCTAATGTGTGTGTGTGTGTGTGTGTGTGTGTGTGTGTGTGTGTGTGTATGTATGTATGTATGTATGTATGTATGTGGGTGGGTGTGTGTATATGCATGAAATTAGTATTATATATTGATGATTAATACTGTTGTACGACAAGGAGTGTTTTTGCAATATTCTTATGCAGGTTTATTTATTGTTTGTTTTTTGAGATTTTAAATACTTTACCAGTTTGATGTGTACTTATTAGAATTTCTGAAAGAAAGAGTACCTATTTATTATGCTTGATAGTCTAGTGGAATATTTGTTTTCCTACTTGTCCTTCTTAGCAGGTTCTAGCGATAAACAAAAGGAACAAAAATAATGAGTACTTTATTTGAATGCCTTAAACTTACTAACAAACATAAGGACACCAATCATAAATTATTTAATTGTATTGAAAATAAAAATAGTTCTTCCATCCATCTTCTAAACACACTTATTTAGAGAAGGTTCACTGGAAGCATTGGGCAAAGGCATACAGAGCAAAGCATAAAAATGTTATTTTCACTGGATAAACCTTAAACTTTGAAACAAAGATTGAAAACATTGTGCAAAATAGACTGTGAAGGCCGTGAAAACAATGTGTAAACTTAGAAACACATGGAATAGGTACAGCATGAAAATGAAATGTGCATTCTTTATAAAAAGCTGCCTTATTTTCAGTCCTGGGGACCAGTATTGCGGGAGAGGTTTAGCATTTTAAAACTCCTGGAATTGCTTAGCACGTACATTATTAACATCAACAACATTTATTTATATAGCACATTGTCATACAACAATGTAGCTCAAAGTTTTTTACAAGATGACAAAAGTGTGTTAGAAGAAGACAAAACAATTAAAACTAGACAATATATATAAGAGAATAAATAACAACAAAACAATGTAAGGACAGATAACCATAAGGACAGAAAAAACAAACAAAAAAACTCCAACTCATTCTGTTACTGTTCTTGTCAAACTGAAGCCATTTATACTAGAATACTAGTATACTTGAAAAAATTACCTTGCTTTGTCTTGAGTGTCATTATCATAGTATTAGTGTAAGTTCTGCTTATGTAGAGACCGAATATTGTCCTCATATACCATCCTGGCCACAATCTGTAGTTCTGTTATCAAGCATATTCTTTTTTAGATTTTTTTTTATAGTAAAGATCTTGTTAAAATATCTTACTAAGGAGTAATATTTAATGACTGAGGCAAATTGTTTTACATTTTCTGTATTATAAATTCCTTGTACAGTACTTTAATTGTTGAAATCTGTCCCTGCTTTTTATCATTTATTCAAACATTCAGGCTTCCTTTGTGAAATCAGTCTTGTCAGTTTTACAGTACAGTTATTTCAGAGCTCTCTTAAACAGCCTTTGTTGTGCTGTTTTTGAGTTATTTTACATGTGTGATCAGACTTTGTTATTGTTTTAGCTGTGTGTAAATCCAGACTTAGAAAATTAACTGGACTGATGTTACCTGTAGTCATTTGTTTTTAAGCATTCAAATAAATGGCATGTGCTATTGATACATTTGCCTCATTTTAGGATTTATACCAATGAACATTAATTTGGTTTTGAAGGCAAACTAATGATAGAAATGTAGTGTTTGCATATATATATTTTTTAATGGTAAGCACAATTCCTGCAATCTGCGCTGAAATTCTCCTGCCTTACTCACAGAACATTTCCAGACACAATTTATTCTTCTCGACACGTGTTAATACTGTGCTGTATCATCAACATTGTAAGACATTTTTATGTGTAGTTTTTACTCTTGCTTTTTTCATGTATTATTGTGCCTTTCTAAGTAATTTGTCTACTTGCAGTCAGTCATGGGTGCAGTATTGACTTTCAACAAGCATAAGTGCAGTATCGGTTCTTGTGACATCCCAAATTATGACAATTAAGGAAGTGCACAGTTGTTTCTTGTAAGAGTTGAAACCTTTTTCAAAATGCTACATTTACCTATATTTACCAAAAGACCGAAAATCTAGGTGATACCTCCTTAATAATGTACTCTATTGTTGCTCTCTACATCTAAAGTGCTGTTTACAAAGATATTTTTTATTCATTTATGTCTTTGTTTTTTCTTCTAGCTTCTTTAAAAAATGAAAAGTAAAAAAATATTTGTTTTTGCTCATTTTTGCAAATATATTCATTACATATTGATATAAATATTAAGAATTAGCTGTTATGAGATTTGCCATTCTCTGATTACCTTCTTACTGTATTTGCTTGGATGTCAATAATAAACAGAATGTAACTGGTTTTTGTTTTCATTTTTATTGCTTTTTTGTTTTTTTTCTAGAAATAGCTATATATCATAAATTTTCTTTATTTCAATATAGTGTGTGTGTGTTTAATACACAATTTCTGCTCTGACTGAACCTTAGTGATCTATTGACAGTGTCTTTCCTCCTATTAATTCATTTATTGGTAGCTTGATAATAATACAATGAGAGCAGTGTTTAGCTAAAACCACAGCATGCATTTAGGCAAAAACCTGTGAATAGATGCCCAAAGCTGAGGAGCAATTAATTGACTGGCTGTGTTTGGAACAGTTTGTTTTTGTGGCTGTAGCAACAAACTAATTCAGAATTGTTTGGTAAAGACTTTCTTCAGACCTGGAATAATAATTGTTATAGGAAGAATATGCTGCATCCTTAAAATTATATGGAAAAAGCATGTGTCAAGCATTTACAAAGTGCATCCTGGGATAATAAAGAACTATGTTGATAATCCTGCAATCTGTTTTATATTGAATCTAGACTATTTAACTATCGGGAAAGAAGCAATTAAATATTAAAAATGCACATTTTAATTCCCTCCTTCATTTTGCTTTAAACCTAAAAATTCTTCATTATCCCTGCCTTTTAATTAATGAACGAAAACTGAGGTTAAATTTAATGCAGCAACCTGAATTAATTTGCACTGAAACATTGCAAGTGGTCAGAGGTGTTTACAATTGGAGACAGAGATGAGTTAATGTCTAAAAATGTGGATTATAGCTGCATTCATTAAACCTAAACTTCATACACAAAATCTTCTCAGACAGGTTAAATTCTAAAGATCCTAATTAGCCTGTTTACAGCAATGCTGTGCTATTTTATTTTGAACTCTTGTTAGATTTTCCATTTTAACTACAAGCTTGATATTTACTGGAAACATAAAATTTTTAGTTACGTTCATTTGCACTTGTAAGCAATCATTCTCTTAATGGACTTTTATGCAAACTTTTATGCAAATAAATATTACTTAAAAAATCTGTGATGAAAAGTTTTAATTGAGAAGTAGTATGTCATTTTAAGTCAAACACACGTTAAATCAAATCTGAATCTCGGGTAACTAATGACATTTACCAATTGACAAGATGCATTTGTCTTCAGTCAATGTACAGGTAGGTGGTATAACCTGCTTGGCATTGCTGCCTGTCGCACCTCCTCCGGTGCCCATGGATCAGCTGCAGGGTCTTCAGCTAGGAACCACCATTCACCAACATTTTGCTCCTTTAATCGCTAGAACGTCTCCTGGTGGCGGAGCAGTGACAGGGACTTCTCCCTGTCACCCCCTGCAGCTGTTATTGGGGTTACAGTAATCCCTCGCTATATCGCGCTTCGACTTTCGCGGTTTCACTCTATCGCGGATTTTAAATGTAAGCACATCTAAATATATATCACAGATTTTTCGCTGGTTCGCGGATTTCTGCAGACAGTGGGTCTTTTAATTTATGCTACATGCTTCCTCAGTTTGTTTGCCCTGTTGATTTCATGCAAGGGACGCTATTGGCGGATGGCTTAGAAGCTACCCAATCAGAGCATGTATTACATATTAACTAAAACTCCTCAATGCTATAAGATATGCATCCCGCGCGGAGCTTGATTGTTTGCTTGTCTCTGCCTCTCTCTCACCCTCTCTGACATTCTCTGCGCCTGATGGAGGGGCTGTTTGCACAGAGGCTGTTTGCTTAAAAGATATTGACGCTCCTCTAAAAAAATGCCACTTTATTACGGTGCTCGGCATATTTAAAAGCACAAAAGCACACGTATTGATTTTTTGATTGTTGCTTTAATCTCGCTCTCGCTCTCTCTCTCTGACGTTCTCTGCGCCTGATGGCGGAGATGTGAGCAGAGGGGCTGTTTGCACAGAGGCTGTTTGCTTAATATGCGCGGCAAACTTAAAAGCACAAGTATTGATTTTTTGTTTGTTTGCTTTTCTTTGCGAGCGCTCTCTCTCTCTCTCTCCCTCTGAAATTCTCCGCTCCTGAAGAGAAGAAGATCTATTTGCATTCTTTTAATTGTGAGAAAGAACTGTCATCTCTGTCTTGTCATGGAGGACAGTTTAAACTTTTGACTAATTAATTTTAACAGTGTGGGAGAGTTTATAAGGGCTTAAAATATATAAAAATAACTACACAAACATATGGTTTCTACTTCGCGGATTTTCGTCTATCACGGGGGGTTCTGGAACGCAACCCCCGCGATCGAGGAGGGATTACTGTATTTGTTCTTTCCCCAGCTCCTGTCCTTTCTCCTCAACTAGAGCCAAAAGCTGCCTTTCTCTGCCTCTTCTGCCAGATCTTTAATGGCCTTTCTTATATTCCTTCCAGTCACCCCTGCATCCCTCAGGAGGCATGTGGTTGACAGCTCCACATACCCTCGGCATCCCACCTCCACTGGGTAGATGGTGGTCTTCCAGCTGGCCTCCCTGCACTCCTCAGCCAGCTCGGAGTACTTGGCCTTCTTGCGCTCGAAGGCGGCCTCTATCTCCCCTTCAGATGGAACGGTCAGCTCAATGAGGTGCACCGATCTTACTTTGGTGGACCACACCACAATGTCAGGGCGGAGAGATGTAGTTGTTATCTCCGTGGGGAACCTCAGCTGTTTGTTGAGGTCAACCCTCATGTTCCACTCTTGGTCGGGGGAAAAAGGCCTCGACATCTCTCTTGGCCTGGTGTAACTCACCCCCCCTTCCGTGACAAAGCTGGTACAGTCCTCTGATAGTGATGGTCCTGTGCTGCCCTGTCAACGCCCCTCCAACACCTTAGCCAATTTCCTCAGGACCTGGTCGTGGTGCCATCTGTAGCGCCCCTGTGAAAGTGCGATCTTGCAGCCAGACAAGATATGTTGGAGACTTGCGTTTGGCGCGTTGCAGAGTGCGCAACTTTCCTCATTACCAAACCACTGGTTGAGGTTGCGAGGACAGGGAAGCGTGTCGTAAGTTGCACGAATCAGGAAACTGACCCTTGCCTGTGGGATCCTCCACAGATCCGACCAGCTGATGTTCCGGCTGACGACTCCCTCTCAGGTCATCCAGCCTCCTTGTCGGCCCTGCGACACGGCCTTGATCTTGTAGCGCTCTTCCTCTGTCCTTGACACCTCTGCCACCACCATCTCCTTCCTCTCCTTGCAGTTAGCCTTAGACCAGAACCGTGGCGCTTCTCCCCATTCTAGCCCTGCTCTTCCGACCTGGACTCTGCCCATGATCTCCTGGTGTTGCAGCCTGCTGACGGCTTGGTCAACCTCCTCTTGGGCATTCCACTTCCGGCCAGTGGAAACCATGGCGTTGGCATTCCTCACTGACTGGTCGGTCGGTGGATTCCCTTAGCTCGAGCACCAGCCTGGACTTTTTTTGCTTGTAACCCAGACTGATGGACTGCAGTGGGAGCTGTAGTATGTTCTTCCCAAAGAGGCCTGTTTCAGAAAGGCACCGTGGCAATCCCAGCCATTTTCGGATGAACGAGTTGGCTTTTGTGTCCATCTTACTCACGGCAGATGAGGGGATCTCGCTCATTTTCAGGGGCCACATTACCCTCCTGAAGAGTGTGAACTGATAGCACCAAACCTTGTACTTCCCGGGGAGTTGGCTCCGATCGATCTTTCGCAGGCCATCCGTGAGCTGTTTCATGACGGACCTCCCCATGTGCTTATCTGACAGATCTACGGTATACTGCCTTCCCAGGCTTCTGATGGGTTGTTCAGCCAGAAGGGGGATTTTCTCTCCCCCGACGGTGAAAATGGTGTTGTCATTTCTGATTCCCCTTCTGAGTGACAGGCTACGAGATTTGGAAGGTTTTATCTTCATTCTGGCCCATCACATCAACTCGTCCACCCTTCCCAGCAGCCGGGATGTACATGCTGCTGTCTAAAGGAGGCTGGTTACATCGTCCATATAGCTCCTCACTTGGGGTAACCTCTGACCAGATGGTAACTTGATTCCTCCAACCACTTGTCTTGCTCCGATGAGGATTATCTCAAAGGCTGCCACAAACAAGATTGGAGAGATGGCACACCCCATTGCAATTCCCACCTCCAACTGCTGCCACCCGGTGGTGAAGTCTTGGAGGGCAAAGCACATCTGCAGGTCACTGAAGTATAGCGCTACCAATTTCCTGACGTAAGGAGGCATGTAGAAGAACTCCAAGGCGTAGTTGATCAGCTGATGTGGGACTGAACCATATGCATTAGCAAGATCGAGCCAAACTACATGCAGGTCGGTCTTCTCCCACTTGGCCTTCTGGATCTGGTCCCAGATCATCGTAGAGTGCTCTACGCACCCTGGGTAACCTGGAACCCCTGCTTTCTGGCAGCTGGTGTCAATGTAGCCATTCTCTAGTAGGTAGATGGTCATCCTCTTGGCCAGCACTGAGAACCCTTCCACGTTCAGCAGGGCGATGTTTCTGAATTGGCTGATGTCCTTGGAGTTTACTTCCTTTGGG
This sequence comes from Polypterus senegalus, assembly GCF_016835505.1. Taxonomy (NCBI): domain Eukaryota; kingdom Metazoa; phylum Chordata; class Cladistia; order Polypteriformes; family Polypteridae; genus Polypterus; species Polypterus senegalus. Next base: position 62,389,995 of record NC_053170.1, read on the forward strand.
ATGAAGACCGCTACGGCCCTTTGCCACTCTGATGGAATGAGCTGCTTTGTCCAGACAGTTCTCATTAGATACCATAGCAGCTCCAGTACCTTGGGACAGTTCTTATATAGCTTATAGGGGACTCCATTGGGGCCTGGTGCTGATGAGGACCTTGCCTTCTTCACGGCTTGCCTGACTTCGCTAAGCTTGGGGAGCATGATGTTAAACTCAGCCGTAGATGGCGCAGGCCGGGTCACGTACCCTGGTGTTCCTAGTGGGATATTTCTTAACCGGTCACTGCACTGCCTTTTGACGTGCTGTTCCATTTGTTCCCTGGTTATTTCGAGCTTCCCGGACTTGTTTCCCTCCAGCAATTGCCTAGCGTGTCTGAAGGGGTCCTTGAAGAAGCTGGCTCGCTCTTTCTGCTTTCGCTTGCTCCGCTTGCGGATGCGTTCCGCTCTGCGGAGGCTGGCAAGCCTTCGCCTCACCTCCTCCCACAGGACTTTCAGACCTTCTTTCTCTGCGTGGGGTGCCTTCCTCCAGCTTTTGCGGAGTTGTCGGCGTCTTTGCACTAGCTAGGTGATCTCCCTTTCCCTCCTCCCCCTTTCTCTTGGAGCAGTTCTCTATTTGGAGATTGCTTCACCAAACGTGTCTTTGCAGGCCTTGTATAATACGTCTCCAAACAACTTGAGCTTGGCTTCGGCACCTCCACGCAGCCTTTCTTCCAGAATCTTTATCAGGTCTAAATCCAACGTGTGCCGTACCTCTACTTCGTCCGCCTTGGGCCATTTGAGCTTGTTCCTTCTTGCTGGTTTTTTGGTCTCTGCTTGCGGCTCTGTACCGTATGGGGTAGTGGGGATTGGGTGTTGCTGCCCCTGCAGAGGCTCCGGTGGGTTAGGTTACTAGCCGCCCACTCCCAATGCGGTCTTTCCCTGCTGCCATCCAGTCTTTCCTGACTGTCCTCCAGTCTTCCCTGGACTCCAACTGCCCTGTTCACAGTAGTCACTGGGGTTTCCAGAACTTCAGTCAATGTACAGGTAGGTGGTATAACCTGCTTGGCATTGCTGCCTGTCGCACCTCCTCCGGTGCCTATGGATCAGCTGTAGGGTCTTCAGCTAGGAACCACCATTCACCAACGTTTCACTCCTTTAATCGCTAGAACGTCTCCTGGTGGCGGAGCAGTGACAGGGACGTCTCCCTGTCACCCCCTGCAGCTGTTATTGGGGTTATTTGTTCTTTCCCCAGCTCCTGTCCTTTCTCCTCAACCAGAGCCAAAAGCTGCCTTTCTCTGCAGTATTCTAGACAAGATTTGAAAAGGATACCACCATAAAGCACCTAGTTTGCTAGGTCATATGTTTTGGGACTGCTTCAAACTAGGATCATTTTGAGAAAAATATTTGCTTATCTGTCAGATAGTGTTGGGTTTTCAATGACTCCTAATTCTTTAATAGAATTATTCGAAGTCACACCAGAGGGCAAGACATTTTACAGTGGAAAGTCTGTTTTGGTATTCAATACATTGGGCTTGTGCCACCTTATCTTACTTACCTGGAGGAATCCCAACTCACCTTCCCTAAATTCGTGGGAACGTGAAATCACTAAAATTATCTAAAACCTTAAAAAAAATTTTTCTCTGTGAAGAACGATTTGGCAAAACTTCATTAAGGCTTATTTAAAATAAATGTGGTGGGTCTGTCGTTAACCACTTTGTTGCCTCAATGTACAGTATATGAGTTGCTGCTTCATATTGAGTTCTCTGTTCCTATAGCTCACTGAATTTTCAACGATACAAGTGAAAGACTGACCTAATTTATTTTGAAATGTAATATTGATTGTAAATTTGATTAAAGTGCATTTTCCTTATAGTAGTGTGATTTATAAGCTCAGTAAACTAATTACGTTTGATATTCATTTCTTCTATTAATTTCTTTTTTTTTTTTTTTTGCTGCAGCCTGCTGTTTTGGACAATCTGCTCACCTCCATGAAGTTCGTCTTGCATGGAATGGGAGTTCTTAGGGTTAATCTTACCAACAAAAAGAATAAGGTAATAAGCCATGTCTAACCAATCATAATTACATGATATTTGTGTAAAATATTTGTACTAGATATCTGCTGTTTTACTTGGATGGGGGGAACTAACAAATCACTAAAAAACATCTCTTAAAACATACCCATTGAATAATATTAAAAAATTGACACTACTGCATAGTTTCCAAGTTACATTGGACTGTGATGCTTATTGTTTAAGGTCATGTAAACAGTTAAATCAGGTAGATTACTTCCACTTTGCTATTCAAGAAAGGAATCTTCAAATGCTTCCTGACAAAATTCTAGCACAGAAATAAAACCATACACTGTCAAAGAATAAAACATTTGAACATTATACAGAAATAGCACTTAGCTTGACCTTTATTGCCAAGTTGAATTTCTTAGAAAAAACAGTTGTGAAGGCAGCACATCAGCATTTTCAAATAATGGTCTCTGGCACAGCAGGAATGTAGGCAAATCTCCTGTGTGTGGCTGGATGCCTTGATGCTTTCCAAAAAGAATAGCCTTCAGATGTTGAACCTGAACCATTGTGGTAGACGGACAGTCTGTGAGAAACAGAATGAGCAGTAACAGGCTTTCTTGTTGTCCTCTTGAAAATTAGTCCAGTAGAATAAAATTTCATATATGGCCCTTTGTAGTTGACCCTCAACAGTTTTTAGATTTCTGGTTTGACTCAAAAAAATGAGCCTCTTTTCACAGCTCATATAACATAGTAATAAGTATTTTGTATATGTGTGTGTGTGTGCGTGTGTGTATATATATATTGTATTTATTGTATTATATAGTGTATTTTATATATATATATTGTGGTCCCCGGCCGGGACGCCCAGGAGGACGAGAGGAGGGCTTGTGCCTCCTCCAGACCGCGAGGGGGCGTCCGTCCTGGTTCTGTTGGGAGCCACGGGTCGAGGGCATGGAAGCCCTACCCTGTAGGGGCCCGTGGTCACCGCCAGGCGGTGCCCCGATGCCGGTTTATCCCGTGCAGTCGCCGGCCGGGGTTGGAGCCCGGCCGGGACGCCTTGGAGGACCAGAGGAGGGCGAGTGCCTCCTCCAGACAGAGTGTGGGCGTCCGTCCTGGTTAGGCAGGGGGCCTCGGGTACAGGGTATGGAAGCCCAGCCCTGTAGGGACCCGCGGCCACCGCCACGCGGCGCCCAGTGCCTAATTATCCCGGGAGCCCGGCACTTCCGCCACACCAGGAAGTGCCGGGGAAGACTTTATGTGGCGCCCGGAGAGCTGCCTGGAAGGCAGCCGACACTTCCGCCACGCTGGGGCGTGGCCAAGGAACGGATGCCGGAAACACCTGGGGCTCATCCGGGGGCATTATATAAGGGGCCGCCTCCCTCCAGTGAGAGGTGGAAGTCGGGAGGAAGTGGACTGAGCGAGAGGAAGGACTGGAGGTGGCCAGGAAGGCACAAAGGACTGTGGGCCTGGACTTTGGGGAAATCGGTGCGAGAAGGCACAGACATCGGTTCCAAAATACGGGAATCGGCTCCCACCTTTCACTAAAAAGAGCCGGCTCAAAGAACCGTTTTTTTCGTGATCGACACATTACTAGCATGCACACACATGCCATACCAATCGCCAGATTCAGCCGGTGACCAAAGCATTGCAGTCTCTTCCATTTGTTCAGATCAAAGGCTTTAATCACATTTGCAGTGTTATCCATGGTAATGCACGCGATTTAAGCGCATCTTTGAGCCCCAGGGCAATCGTTTCTCGGGTATGATCATCTGGTGCAAATCCTGTCTGAAGACAAATGCTTCTTATCTCCCAGTTTTCAATAAAATGAGCCGTTAGGATCATGTATGGTTGCATGGTACGATTAGTCCACAGATCGGATATGGTGCATAAGTGGTGAACATTCTGAAGCTGATTCGGAATTTTCTCCTTTACCTCATTGTATAATTTGGGCAGTTCTTCTTCGGCAAAGTATTTCCGACTGGGAATTACATATTTGGGATCAATCGTTCTCAATAGTTTCTGAAATCCGTGTTTTTTGACAGTTGCAACAGAGACCATATCTTTTGCAATGTGGTATGTTACTGCAGATGTTATTTCCTTCCATTTGGGGCTTGTTTTTTCATACCGTATGCAACGAGAGAACGTTGCCGCCAGCGTGATTTGTTTTGCAGCAGGAATGTGTTTCGTTGCGTTTTGAGCAGAGTTCTCGCGAAGTTTAATACATTCTTTGTAATTCGTAATGTGTTTTTTTTTCAAATGATTGTAGAGGTTCGAGGTGTTGCCGCTCTTCGTTCCTACTTCTCACCTACAAAGTTTACATATAACAGTCTTTTGTTCTGTATCATTTTGTCTCAAGCCAAACCATTTCCAAACAACGGAAGTCACATTTGTACCTTTTTTTGGCACTAAATCATCGCTGATAGCCGTACTCGTTTCTACCTCCGTCTCAGCCATTGTTGTTACTGTTTAAGATAAGCAGGAGGCGGGGTTTAATCGCAATGACTGCATTTAGGATGTGCTCCAATTAGCAGAAATAACACTTGTAGTGTTTAATAAAACATATTACATAATATATCGTGATAGGTTTGTTTTCAAATGATGCAGTAAAAAATATTGTTCATATCGTGCCACTCGATATATTGCACACCTACACCACATCTAGATTTTGTGTTCCATTTTCCCATTTCTGGTGCTTTATAGTATTGGAACAATTGGCTCTCTGCTGTGTTCTTATACTTACTGTGTCAGCTTTTGTAGCTGTCAAACCATTGCCATCTTTAAGCATTATGGGAAAAATCAAACAAGCAGAATGCTCAAAGATTAAGTCAAAGTTATTCCAAATTGTAGTGCAGAAGCCAAACATATGGTAACTAAATCAATAATCTGGAATATTTTTTTAAAAAGCAAGGAATCAGTAGCAATTACCAAACAAATGGAACTGATGATAAAAATGATTTGAAGAGTGAAGGAAAAACTCAAACAACCGTCTGTAAAATCATCCACAACCTCCAGGTTAAATATGCAAAAACATGAGTAAGTACATTTCTAGCAAATAGTATAAAGGACAGACAGAAGAAAGATACAACAAGCGAGTTTGCAAGCTCAAAGTTTGGACACTGGAGTGAACCAAAAAAGTCCAGTGTCCTATGCATGCACGATTGTCTTTTGAAATGGCTCAGTCGTCAATAAGTCACACCCAGTGGCACCTGGAACATTTGTAGAAATTTCCAGGCATCTTGAAGAACAATGAATTTCTGTACATTGAATGTGCAAAATACTGTATAGATTGCCCTTGGTTTTTACATAGAAAAATGAAAATGTGTATTTAAATATTTTATGTCAATAAAAATGCTTTTGTTTCCTACTGTGAATTAAAACTTGTGTCAGTTATCATCATGTGTTTGTGATAACTAATTTATTTGTTACCTTTTTATTCAGGTTGAGTATCCCTAATCTGAAATTACAGAATCCAAAATACTCCTTTTTTATAACTGACATGATGGCACAAGTGGAAAATTCCACAGCATGGGTTCTCTTTTATAAAACTTTATTGGAGTCTAGTGTGAAAATTTGCATACACCAAAAAGTGCAGATGAAAAATGGATTTATTCTTTCAGAGTGGATTGAGGGTGAGGGGAAGTCCCCCATGAATATAAAGCATCCTGAAGCAACTAAACATGACTGAAGATGGGGAACGGGAGCTCCCGCTAAGCATTGAGCACTGCAAATAAACGAAATGCAATCGACAATGCTGAGGTTATAGGGGGTGAATGGGGTGGGGGGTGCCCTGTAAAACATTGAGTGCTGCTAAGCAAGGAAACACAGTTGATGGGCTTTGTCCCCAGTGAAGCGACACAATAACACATGCATTCAAAAGTGCTGTGTAGCACCTTTAAAATTGCAGATGACTTGTGTGTCAATTGAATGTCATGGCTTATGGCTAACTAAAGCAACTTATTCTCACTAGGTGTTTTTACGGCAATATGAGTTAAGTAAATTGCTCCAATTACAGTGGTGTGAAAAACTATTTGCCCCCTTCCTGATTTCTTATTCTTTTGCATGTTTGTCACACAAAATGTTTCTGATCATCAAACACATTTAACCATTAGTCAAATATAACACAAGTAAACACAAAATGCAGTTTTTAAATGATGGTTTTTATTATTTAGGGAGAAAAAAAATCCAAACCTACATGGCCCTGTGTGAAAAAGTAATTGCCCCCTGAACCTAATAACTGGTTGGGCCACCCTTAGCAGCAATAACTGCAATCAAGCGTTTGATAACTTGCAATGAGTCTTTTACAGCGCTCTGGAGGAATTTTGGCCCACTCATCTTTGCAGAATTGTTGTAATTCACCTTTATTTGAGGGTTTTCTAGCATGAACCGCCTTTTTAAGGTCATGCCATAGCATCTCAATTGGATTTAGGTCAGGACTATGACTAGGTCACTCCAAAGTCTTCATTTTGTTTTTCTTCAGCCATTCAGAGGTGGATTTGCTGGTGTGTTTTGGTCATTGTCCTGTTGCAGCACCCAAGATCGCTTCAGCTTGAGTTGACAAACAGATGGCCGGACATTCTCCTTCAGGATTTTTGGTAGACAGTAGAATTCATGGTTCCATCTATCACAGCAAGCCTTCCAGGTCCTGAAGCAACAAAACAACCCCAGACCATCACACTACCACGACCATATTTTACTGTTGGTATGATGTTCTTTTTCTGAAATGCTGTGTTCCTTTTACGCCAGATGTAACGGGACATTTGCCTTCCAAAAAGTTCAACTTTTGTCTCATCAGTCCACAAGGTATTTTCCCAAAAGTCTTGGCAATCATTAAGATGTTTCTTAGCAAAATTGAGACGAGCCCTAATGTTCTTTTTGCTTAACAGTGGTTTGCGTCTTGGAAATCTGCCATGCAGGCCATTTTTGCCCAGTCTCTTTCTTATGGTGGAGTCGTGAACACTGACCTTAATTGAGGCAAGTGAGGCCTGCAGTTCTTTAGACATTGTCCTGGGGTCTTTTGTGACCTCTCGGATGAGTCGTCTCTGCGCTCTTGGGGTAATTTTGGTCGGCTGGCCACTCCTGGGAAGGTTCTCCACTGTTCCATGTTTTTGCCATTTGTGGATAATGGCTCTCACTGTGGTTCGAAGGAGTCCCAAAGCTTTAGAAATGGCTTTATAACCTTTACCAGACTGATAGATCTCAATTACTTCTGTTCTCATTTGTTCCTGAATTTCTTTGGATCTTGGCATGATGTCTAGCTTTTGAAGTGCTTTTGGTCTAGTTCTCTGTGTCAGGCAGCTCCTATTTAAGTGATTTCTTGATTGAAACAGGTGTGGCAGTAATCAGGCCTGGGGGTGGCTACGGAAATTGAACTCAGGTGTGATACACCACAGTTAGGTTATTTTTTAACAGGGGGGCAATTACTTTTCAAACAGTAATGATACATGAATTAAAGCCTTTAAGCATGTATTCAGTGTTAATAAATAACTCCTCCCAAATTTAAATAAACAAAAGCAGTTTGTGCAAAGCCATGATGAGCAGTGGTATCCTGTATGGTCTTTCATTGTATCTGGCAGAATTAAATGGGCTGTTGTAAGTACCTACGCTCTGGTGCCAAGTCTATTCCAAAATGCCAAAAATGTAACAGATCCAGCTTTTTAATATATTGGTAGTATTGAGTGAAAGTCAGTAATACACTGATGAGTGATTGCAAGTACACATATTGCTTCGGAGGGCACAATGATGTGTAATAAGTTATGTACTGTAATACAATATAAAATATATAAACATTAACAGTAACCACAGCTTTAAAATCCTGGTATATCTATCATGTAGTTACCCAACTATCATTTAAGTAAACAAGTATATTGGCATTCTTAAATATCAAAATACAATGAAGGGCTTGAACTTTAATGTGTGGAAGAGATGAGAGTCCAACCAGTGTAACAACTAATGGGGTTTAGAATCTTTGGGAAATTTCAGTATAGGGTTTATAAAAAATGTCATAAACTACCTGACTTATCTTAGCATGTTCACATTCCAAATCTATTTTGACATGTTCTTTTCAGTAACAAAAAATAGTGCTTAAAGTCCATACTAAATATAGGAATTCAAGCATTATAATGCATGTGGTGCTGAATTAGTGAATTCCAGGATAATTCATGATATTTCCATTTAAAACAAACTTTTTAAAACTGTTTGTGTAACAACATGCTTTGAAAGTCTGGTTTGCCAGTGAACTACTCTGTTACGTTTGTAACATTTGCTATGGAAAAGATTTTATATTGAAATTATTAGCAGATTAAAATATTGAATGAGTCAAATTAAATCAAATTTTAGAAATCAGAAACTTGTGATGCTTTATTTTTTCCAAATTTGCCCCTCCTTTATTTAACATTTGTTCCAACTTTACAACTTCATTTGTGAAATAAAACTAGTTAGTTTTACATTAATCCTTTATTTCAGAACTCATGTTAAAGAACCATTGTTTTGATGTTTTCAAGATTTTTAATGTAAGTGATCACATTTTGTTATTGCTTATGAAATTTATGGCTGTCATTACATATACTCAAAAAATATATAACTGTGATGCAGCATTAAATTCTTCAGTGTACTAGTCAAATATTTGATGTGTGTTTTCACTTATGGGTTATACAAATAAATGGTAGTTTGTCTTCAAAAGCCAAATGAATGACACATATTCAATGTTTGCATGTTTTTATTTATCAATGAAGTATGCTGTTTTATTTGGACATGTTAACACTGTGCATGTGCTATTAATAGGGAGCTGTCCCTTGTCCTTCAAAGCATTGAAACATTCAATAAACTTTATTTTGGTATTAACAAATGGAGCAACTTGTGCCATTGCCGGTGTAGAGAAGCCAAATAGACACATTGTCTTGCTGTGATGTTTATTTGCAGCAGCTGTTGGTAGCTCTGCTAGTCCTCCCACATTCCACAGTCCTTTACATATAATTGTGGATGTGTGCAAGTCCCCCCTCTTTGATCTGCAACATTAAAAAGCATGCAAATTGGACAGATGCTTAGACTAATGGACATTTATTGAAGTGCTCATTACATTCAGAGAATGCAGGCAAAAGTCTCCATTCATTTAGCGAGACTGTGTAGGACACTATTAAAAGTGATTCATCTTGTTATCCTTTATCTCTTCTTACAAATGTATGACAGTACAAGCTAAATAATTGTACGTCTTTTGATCAGTAGCATATTTCTCATGTGCAAACATAAGGCATTTCCAGACGCGATTTCTGCTGTTTTCCTTTTCAACATTTGTTGATGCAGTGCTGTAGTATCATCATTGTGAGCCATGTGTGACTCATGTTTGCTTATGTATTATTGTGCTTTCCGAAGTAATTTGTCTACTTGCATTTATGCATAAATATAGTAGTGACTTTATTGGTATTAACAATACTGAAATGTTTCTGAAATTTTGGTACAAAATTTGTACTGAAATATGATTTTTTTGTTACATCTCTACTTATGAGTCAGCGATACCTTTTGATCTGATAAGATCATTCACTGCTGACTGATGTATTGTCAAGCATAATCCAATCTTGCGTGTGCAAATTTTTCAGTCTCTGGAAGATAATACTTTGTAAAGTGTTAAGGAATGAAAGAAAATCTTTGGTGGAGTGTTAGATTACATCAACTCTGGGTCTGTACATAACACTAAATATCTAGGAGTAATTGACAAAATATTTTCATTTCAACTAGTCCTAGTTTCATTAATAAGATGGTGTAATTTCATGCTCAGAGCATTTGCAGTAAGACCCTAGCCAGCTGTATGGTAGTTACTTTTTAAAAAGGAATGGAATTAGACTGATAGTAAATTGAACTGCTAAGGTAGTTAGGACAAATGTGGAATTAGAAAATTATTATTTGACAGTCATAATATAATGCATCGAGAGTATCTATTCTGTATATGTAGAAAATGCTAAGAGTTGTGTTTCTGCCATGGAAAAACTTGCAAACCCCTTGGCCTTAAACCTTTGATCTTGGTCTTATTTGACAGCTTATATTACAATACCCATAACATGGTACATGAATTGGATGTACGATCTACGTTAGCCACAAAATTAGGCTTTGGATCCATTTCATAGCAAGCAGTGAAATGAACAGCACTGTGGTTACACAGCATTCTGGACAGGAAAAGAACTACTGCAAGCTCTATTGACAATAAAGCACATTGCATGGGATAACTGATTGTTTTCCTTGCATCAACCAGTCATGCACCCTGAGTACATCAGAAAAGTTAAACCCGACTAAAGAATTGGTAGTGCAGGCATCCATTCGTTATTTTATTGGTCCATCAAGCATACTATATGCCTATCAGGAAAAGAGCCATGGTGACATTGGATCTGAGTGAAGGACATTGCAGCAACCTTGGCGGGGTGGCATGTGGGGCTGTGTTTCTTGAGAGGTACATGCACCACCCACCTTTCAGGTCTGGATGGCTGAGGGTTACTAGTTAGTATAAAAAAAAATTGAAATGTTCCCCTTGTCATATTGTGTTTGGTTAAAAGCTAAAGCTTGTTTAATTTTTGGTTGAGACGGAAAGAAAAGCATTCTTTTGTTTGGTGACTATTTAAAATAAATTCATATTAACTGATTTAAGTGCTAGTGTCTAAATGCTATGCTGTTAGAATTAAACAGAATTAAAATATTCAAATTTTGCATTGGCTCTGCTTGTTATGAAAAAAGTATATATTTTATTTTGCCTTAAACTAAAACAGATGCTCTGATGTTTACAACTAGATTGATACTAGAGTACAAATTATAATTCCAAACGTTGTTATTATTGTAAATTGACATAATAAAGACAAAGACAGGTTTAATTAATTTTTAGTAAATATCTGAATATCAAAAATTGGAACGTGCATTACATGAATATTCTGGTTCCTGTGATGTAAGAACTAAAAACAAGGAAATAGTTGCATTACCATTAGAATTTTATTATTTGAATATGAACTCCAGTCCATTTGGGAAACATAGTTTATACAGTGAATCTGAGTTAAACGTTTTGAAAATGTTAATTAAGGAGCATTCTAAAGTAAGAAAGGAAGAGAACAATATACATCAGTATTGTTTTGTATCCTTTTGTAATCCAAATTGTTTATATCCCTCTCTGTGCCCTTTTAGATCGGTAATCTAATAAAATGCCCAGACAACACCTGGAAACGATGCTCATGGAAATCCAGGATTTGAGCAAAAAAGTAACTCTAGTGGGATAGCCATTGGGGAGCCATTAACTAAATCGAAAAATTGTTTAAATTGCCAAGAGTGAAGTAAAAGCACATCTGTCTGCTTTATCAAGAGCTCTGTATAATATTGACCTGTATAAGAGAAGCAGGTAAGACACCAGTACTTAAACATTCAGCAGAAGGTAGAAAAGTGAGCTACCAAATCTTTGGGAAAAAATATTGTTGCCAGGTAAGACCAAAAAATGAGCTTTTTGAACAAAATTCATTGCTTTATTATGTATCTCAAACTTAATGCTGCTAAGGCACCCAAAACTACTAACGACAATGAAGTTTGGTGGTAGTGACACTAATTATTTAAAGATTCTTCTTATCAGCAGGGATTAGGCTGCTTGTTACAGTTAAAGGCAAACTGCACAGAGCACAGCACAAGAAAGAAATGTTTGTGTGTGTGTGTATATATAATATATATATATATATATATATATATATATATATATATATATATATATATATATATATATATATATATATATATATACATACAGTGGTACCTCGGTATACGTTCTTAATCCGTTCCAGATCCTTTGACTTATACCAAACAGGACGTATACCAAACTAATTTTTCCCATAAGAAATAATGGGAAAATGATTAATCCGTTCCCCTGAAAAAAAATCCAATTGTTATTGGCATATTATACATTGATGGGGTTGTATAAAATAATTTAAACACTGCTTAATACTAAAATACATAAATACAAAAGCAATTAGATGAAATAAATGAAAATTTAACCTCATTTACTTTTTAATAACATCTTTGTTTTTCACAATCGTAGATACCGTCGTTCTCCGCAAACGGTATGCAACAGCCATGTTCCCGGATACGCATGCCACCTTCATACTTTTCAACAATCAATTCAAATTCACAAAATCACGTTATGACGATGCATGTTCCCATCTGTTGTCGGGGAGCCCATGAACCCTACACCGTCGGTAATGTGCCTCACTGCTAAGCTCATCGGTAACAACAAAGCAAGGGGATGGTGAAAAAGTGCAAAGTGCTTTTATTAAAACAATCAACAAAACAAAGTGTTCAAATTAAAGTGCAGTCTCCAAAGTTCCAATAAATAATCCATAAAATCAGAAGTGAAACGTGGAGGTTAAAAACAATAGAAAAAAGTCTTCTTAAAAACAACAAGGTTAAAATAGAGCAGGAAGCATTCTTTAAAAAAAAAAAAAGGAGAAGCCTGGTGCCTTTTTACCTGGCAGCCTCCCTGCTTCCCAACAGAGGAGTCGCCCTACTTGCAGCTGACCTTCACTCTGCCTAGTTCAGCTACTTCATGTGTACACGCTCTCTCTATCTCTCTCTTGCATCCTCCTGTCCGTTCTTTCTTTTTCCTCCCCTTCTAGATGACTCACGCTTATCATAAGCAGCCCCAGGAACAATCACGAATGAGGATGGCCTCTTACCTGTGCACTTAGGTGAGAAATGCCCACATCACGAATTGCCCTGAGAACCTTCAGCCACATAACCACCACGCCCCCTCACCAAGCCGTGAGCGCGGTGATTATTTATTTTAAAGCTGGCCTTTGACAGGAGCTGTGGAACCGCTATACCAGGCATGTCAAACTCACTACCATTGGTGGGCTGCTTCGACTGCCATACGTGCGTCAGCGGGCCGCATTGTAACAAATACTATTATACAAAGTTACTGTAGCTTTCTTTCCAGTACTGAAAACTTTAAAAAATGTAGCACTTAAAGTTTAAAGAAAAGCTATTTATATCCATACAAGCTCCGTACAACAGCGAACAATTAGAGTCTTAGTCTCTTAGCTAGGTCCTTATATTATTATATTATCTATACTAATAAAAGGCAAAGCCCTCACTGATTGACTGACTGACTCACTCACTGACTCATCACTAATTCTCCAACTTCCCGTGTAGGTAGAAGGCTGAAATTTGGCAGGCTCATTCCTAACAGCTTACTTACAAAAGTTGGGCAGGTTTCATTTCGAAATTCTACGCATAATTGTCATAACTGGAAGCTATTTTTCTACATATACTGTAATGGAGTTGAGCCCGAAAGCTGTTGAGGCGGAGTTTCGTGTGACATCATCACGCCTCCCACGTAATCATGTGAACTGACTGTCAACGCAGTACGTAGAAAACCAGGAAGAGCTCCAAAAAGCGCTGAAGAAAACATGCATTATATAATTCAGAAGGCAGCGAAACAATAAGAAGCGAGCGAATGACATATACAACCATATTCATGAGTGCTGCTACTTCAGAAACAAAGCATGGTGTAAACCTAAAGTTTAAATTAAGTTCATAGACAGGCTGTCGTTGGCGTTTGTCATGCCCACAGGTAATGCGGGATACAAGTTTAATAAGAGGACGAAGGATATAAACGAGAGCTTTGATCACTTTGTAACTAAGTTAAAATTACAGGTGAGGGGTTGTCCTTATGCAAATTCCGAGAGACTGTGTTTGTGGGGGATTGACAGTTAAGGCGGGTGGGGGAGTCACGTCATCATCTCCCCTCCCATTCACCTCATTTCGCTCTGAGCTGTGCTCCGCAGCTAACGCAGTGTTACGACTTTGTGACGCTGCCACAAAATACTCACAGAAAAATCCACAAGTTAATACACACGCTGTGTCTAGAGTTTCTCCACACTGAATCCTCCAGGCACTACTTACAAAAGGTTACATTGACAATCGTGTTATTTTTAAAATGTTTCCTTTTCTTAGCACAAGCACAGCTGAGAAGCTTCGATGCATGTGCTCCATAACGCGTTAAAAATCACGCATTTAATCACAAGCAAAGGGGAACTTCTGTCAATGCATGATTTCCTGGTACACCGATTACATTGATCAGCGCTTCCCGATTCATTTTAGCCTCGCATCCCCTTGGTTTGAGAAGAAGTATGAAAAAATATGAGGTTAACACAGAAAAACAGATTACCAATTGAAGCTTTATGAATAATCGATTCGCCATCAATAATTGTTTTGGTAAAGCCATACTCAGTGTAATCCTCCTTCCATTTTATAATTTTTCCGCCACTAGCCATGATTAAATGAATGGTAAAAAAGTAAGAGCGAAGAGAGGGTGATTTATTCAGGCAGGCAGGCGACAGCTCAATAGCTTGAATTTGGATATAAGTAGCTTCTATTTAGTCGCCAGAAATATCTATGTTAAGAATGGAAGTTGAATTTAGTCTTTAAATTTCTATGGTAAAGAAAAAGTTATGCAATGATGACTACATTTAACTATATAAAGTCAAAACTTGTATATATAAAGTCATTCGCGAATATATCAAGTCAAAACTTGATTATACAGTATAAAGTCACTGTTGGAATAAATAAAGTCAAAACTTTAATATATAAAGTCAGCATCGGTATATATAAAGTCAATACTTGTTTCTGAATATATAAAGTCAAAACTTGAATATATAGCATAAAGTCATTCCCAAATATATAAAGTCAAAACCTGAGTATATAAAGACAGCGTTGAAATATTTTGGAATATATAAAGTAAGCGCTGCAATATATAAAGTCAAAACTTCAATATATAAAGTCAGCGTCGGAATATACAAAGTCAGCGCTGGAATATCCATCCATTTCCCAACACGTTGAATCCAACCACAGGGTCACGGGGGTCTGCTGGAGACAATCCCAGCCAACACTGGGCGCAATTCAGGAACCAATCCTGGGCAGGGCACATGCATCATTTTCAAAACATTAACCGAACAGTGTTTTTTAAATTTATTTTTCTGAATACGTTTTTGTTAACTTAGTTCAGTTCAGAGTCGTTTCAATCAATAGATTTTGACTTTCACTTTATATATTCAGGAGTGCGTTTATATACTCCGATGTTGACTTTATATAATCAGGAATGACTTTATAAATTCTGACGCTAACTTTATATATTCAAGTTTTGACTTTATATATTCCGACAGTGACTTTATATATTCAAGTTTTGACTTTATATATTCGGGAATGACTTTATATATTCAAGTTTTGACTTTATATATTCTGACGCCGACTTTATATATTCACAAAATCAATTTATTTGCCCGTTTGGCACCCCATAGTATATGTGTGTGTGTGTGTGTGTGTATATATATATATATATGTACACATGTATGTATGTATGATATATATATGACAACAACACTCGTATCAAAGACAAAACAATTACATTAACAATCATGTTACGTTATTTTTAAAATTTTTCTTTTTCATAACTTCTTTAACACACTACTTCTCCGCTGCGAAGCGCGGGTATTCTGCTAGTATTCATTATATTATATTCATTGCTTATATAGGAGTCTTACAGTCTGAGATCTATTTCTTTTGTACCGACACTTGGCATCTCTTGTTAGTAACCAGTTTGTCAATATCAGGCTTGAAATCTTGTGCAGCTGCAACTTTTATGAGGGATGAAAGGTGCTCGACAGTAAGTCTTGAGTGATGTGGGGTTTTGGTAGCTTTCATTAACGAAAACAATTTCTCACAAAGGTAAGTGCTTCCGAACATAGACAGTACTCTCTATGCCAACTTACGGATCTGCACATACGAGGGTGGCAGGTAAGCATACAAGCCTGGCACACCAACTTTTTTGTATTTTGCCTTCAGAATAGAATCTGACTGCGGTTCAATCAGTTCCATTTGGATATTCTCAGGTGCATTCTCAACGTTGTAAGAGAACAGCGCAAAGTCCTGTTCGTGTGAACTGAAATCACAAAAACGTTCACAGAATTCATTGTTCAGTAATTTAAGTTGGAAAATAAATCCTCCAAAAATCAAATTTTACTTTACTAAGTTTACTTCAAAGTTTATATTGTAAAATAAGTTGATATGCAAAAAGCCACCTGACCTACCCTAATTTTACAAACTCAAAATTACAAAAATATGTCCTCTTCAGATCTTCAGCTGTAGTCTGCACTAACTGTTCATTACAATACTAGCACAAAATTACATAAAACTAGAGCAAAAAAACATGAAGATATGCGGGCTATTACAACAACAACAACATTTATTTATATAGCACACTTTCATACAAAAAGTAGCTCAAAGTGCTTTACATAATGAAGAATATAAAAATAAAAGACACAGTAAGAAAATAAAATAAGTCAACATTAATTAACATAGAATAAGAGTAAGGTCCAATGGCCAGGGTGGACAGAAAAAATAAAAAAACTCCAGACGGCTGGAGAAAAAAATTAAATCTGTAGGGATTCCAGACCATTAGGCTGCCCAGTCCCCTCTGAGCATTCTACCTAACATAAATGAAACAGTCCACTTTAAATTTAGGGTTCTCACGGAAGGACTTGATGATGATGGTCACGTAGACCTCTGGCTTCTGATCCATCCATAATTGTTGAAACATCATGATGCTTTGAGTAGGTGGTGTAGGCGCAGGCCACCACCACAAAGAAACCGGAAAAAGAAACAGAAGAGAGAGCAGGGGTCAGTACGGATTTTAGAGCCACCATGAATAGTTATTATGATGAATTGAACATACAGAGTATCAGGATTAAGTTGAAGTGAAGTTATAAAAAGGCCATGTTAAAGTAATGTGTTTTCAGCAGTGTTTTAAAGTGCTCCACTGTATTAGCCTGCCAAATTCCTATTGTCTGGCTATTCCAGATTTTAGGTGCATAGCAGCAGAAGGCCGCCTCACCACTTCTTTTAAGTTTTGCTCTTGGAATTCTAAGAAGGTACTCATTTGAGGATCTAAGGTTACAATTTGGAATACCATAGATCCCGGAATATAAGCCGACTTGGCATATTAGCTGACCCCCTTCTCTACTTTTTAAATTACATGTTTTTGCCGATGACCGGTATTTAAGCCAACCCCCTTCTTCAAGCAAAATTTTCTAAATTTCCTTAAAAGTGTCTATTCAGGTATATTTATCATGTTTATCGGCTAGAATTTGAGACTGCCGCCATTTTTGATGGAAACCAGGAAGTGATTGCGGAGAAGTTTGGTAAAATGAAACCTTTGTGTTGAAACTATATATGCAAATACGGTACATTGGCGGGTGGATTTCCGGAGACTCGTTATAAATTTCATTAACTTAAATACGCAATACAGTGGACCCTTGACTTACGAACTTAATTCGTTCACGAAGGCTAACCCATAATGCGTTCCGAACCTCCCACTGCAACACTTAACCTTTTCATAATAAAAAGGGGTTGTTTAATGTGCATAATTACCAAAACGCCAATAATTTTTCTAATGTACTAACCAAAAAGTTATAAAAGTGCCTAGTCTACCAGAAGTAGGCTAGATTAAGCTAGGAGCATGGCGGCGCGCATGGTCGCAGCGGCTCAGGGCTCTCCTTTTCAGTGCACTTTTTTGTTGTTTTTGTACTTTTTTTTTTTTTTCTTTGTTTGTGCACGATCGGTTCGGCGAACATCCGCTACACCCGTCAGAACCTTATAGACATTGGTATCTAGAGCCAGACATCTGTTTTGAGTGTTTTTCATCACACGCACAACATCCCAGACAACATAGCGAGACCAGCGGGCTCTCCGTGGATTGTTGTCAAGTCTAGGAGACGACACAGACGGAGGAGGGAAAGAAAGCAGAAGCAGGGCCGCAGATCCGGCGTTATGCTAAGGCTAAAAAAACAACCAACTTTTTTTCTGCACTGAAGGAACTGCTTTTAATCTCATTGTAGATGTGTATAGTGACAATTAAAGGCATTCTATTCTAGAAACAACAATTTCATACTGTACTCACCATTTAATTTGACATCTTTGGGCTGCAGGAAGGGAGGAGGAGGAGAACGAAACGGAAGGCTGTTATTGTTTAGAAGGAGCCTCCTTATGCAAATCTTTTCTTTGTAAAATTGTCGAGATGGTGGATTTCGACATGCTGTACATATTAGCGAGATCGGTCACACGAACAGCACTCTCATATTTCCACACAATTTCCATCATCGTTTCGATTGTGATCTCTTTCTTTACCTTCTCTTCCTTCCTTAGCAATTATGTGTCTTGCTTGCATTGTCTTAATGAAATATATATATAGGTAAATCACTGCAATGACTGAAATTGCATCCACAAACATATGTATCTGGGCTCCGACTGACGCTACTAACGCTCTCGGTTGTTTGTTTACAATCGCGCAAGCGGATACACGTGACCACATCCGTTTCGTAATGCAAGATGTTGATCGTAAATCAAAACAAAAATTTTTATTTTAAAGTTCCCGATAATTTATTATAAATTTTATTAATAAAATCAACAATTAAAACACTTTTTTGAAGAAATTCTTTATTTAATTTAAAGTATCGGCATGCAAAGTTACTACCTTATCTGAAAGATGGCTCTGTGGTTTCGTCATTATTTACTTCCGTATTCATCGGCAAAACCGGCATTGCGCTGGAAATCTTGAATCTGAAACGATACTCATTGTATAAACCGACCCCCAAACTCCAAGCCAAAAATCTAGGATGAAATTCTCGGCTTATATAACAGGATCTACGGTATAAGGTGTCAGACATTCCGATATATAAGATGGGGCGAGATTATTTAAGGTTTTATAAACCATAAGCAGAATTTTAAAGTCAATCCTGAATGATACAGGTAACCAGTGTAGTGACATCAAAACTGGAGAGATGTGCTTGGATTTTCTTTTCCTAGATAGGATTCTAGCAGCTGCATTCTGCACTCGTTGCAAGTGATTTATGTCTTTTTTGGGTAGTCCTGCGAGGAGTGCGTTACAGTAATCTAGTCGACTGAAAAAAAAAACGCGTGAAATAATTTCTCAGCATCTTTCAGTGATATAAGAGGTCTAACTTTAGCTATGTTTCTTAAGTGAAAAAATGCTGTCCTATTGAACTGATTAATATGCGATTTAAAATTCAGGTTGCAGTCAACAATTACCCCTAAGCTTTTTACCTCCGTCTTGACTTTTAATCCTAATGTATCCAGTTTATTTCTAATAGCCTCATTGTATCCATTATTGCCAATCACTAAGATTTCAGTTTTCTCTTTATTTAACTTGAGAAAGTTACTATTCATCCATTCTGAGATACAAGTCAGACATTGTGTTAGTGAATCAAGAGAATCGGGGTCATCAGGTGCTATTGATAAATACAGCTGTGTGTCATCAGCATAGCTGTGGTAGCTCACGTTGTGCCCCGAGATAATCTGACCTAATGGAAGCATATAGATTGAGAATAACAGCAGACCCAGGATAGAGCCTTGTGGAACACCATATCGGATATCATGTGTCTTTGAGATGTGATTACCACAACTAACAAAGAATTTTCTACCTGCCAGGTAGGATTCAAACCAATTTAAGACACTGCCAGAGAGGCCCACCCATTGACTAAGGCGATTTCTAAGAATATTGTGATCAATGGTGTCAAATGCAGCACTCAGATCTAAGAGGATGAGAACAGATAAATGGCCTCTGTCTGCATTCACCCGCAAATTATTTACTACTTTAACAAATGCAGTTTCTGTGCTGTGATTTGTTCTAAAACCTGACTGAAATTTATCAAGAATAGCATGTTTATTTAGGTGGTCATTTAACTGCATAATGACTGCCTTCTCCAGAACTTTACTTAAGAAAGGCAGGTTAGAGATGGGATATTACTACTCGTGATGGTCAGTTCTGCCCAGTGGCCAGTCTCAGCAGCCCAGCCAGTAGTGTAGCCTGTGCAGGGGTGGCCCAGGGTAGAGAAAGAATCGATGGCCCCTTCGCCCGCTAATGTCAATATGGTATCTTATGCACGGCGGATGGCCATGTCCGTTGCGGACACTGCATAGCTACCTCGTGCTCATGACACGCTTTATATGTGCGTGTCTGTAACTTGAAAACCAAGTGGTGGCCCATGATATTCTCATTACGACAGAAAGTTATAATGCTACATATAGCTTACTGCTCGGACTGAAGAGACAATAGTAAATACAGCGTACTAATTAACAAGAAACGCAATGTTTTTCGGCCACATTGCCGTCAGCTGTGTTGTTATTTTCTCTTTCTGTTTTATATTCAATAAATATTGGCGTGGCGGCCCCTGGGAGTTGGCGTACTTGTGTAGGTGCACAGTTTGCACATGCCTAAAGCGGCCCCTGCTGCAGCCTAGCACTTCAGTTGTGACATTGCAGCTCATTAACTTTGGTCAAGGCTTGTGGCTATACTAGCAGATGACGTTTCCGGTACCGTAATGCCATGGGAAAACGTGCCTTTGTCAGATGGCAGAAGTAAGAAAAGTCAATAAGTAACGCCAAAGATGCAGAATGATTCAGTCACAAATGATAGTAATCATTTTGTACAAGTTCAGTGCTAACTAGGATCTGTCATGCGGGCCACACAGATTTCTGTTGTGTGCCGCATGCGGCCCGGGGACAGCGTGTTTGACATGCCTGCTTTAGAGGGTTAGTGCACCTCCTGGTCTGAATCGGAATTACTCTCATTCAAGCCCTATAGTTGCCTCTTATGCGCACGTGTGTGACAATAGTTATGTGTATGTATATGTATATATATATATATATGTGTATATGTATATGTATATATATATATATATATGTGTATATGTATATGTATATATATATATATATATATGTATATGTATATATATATGTATATATATATATATATGTATATATATATGTGTGTATATGTATATATATATATATGTATATATATGTATATATATGTATATGTATATATATATATGTATATATATATAGTTGTTAAAATGGCACTATATTACTTATTCCATACTTTTTCCTTTTCAGTATGCATTTCACAAATAAATAACAGCATATTTTTAACTTGTTGTTGAAAGTAATTCTGATTTATCAGTTGGAATAGAATTAATATTTTGCTTAATATGATAAGCATTTGAGTAAATCCAAAAATTTAAAATTTTTATTCAAATAAATGAGTGAAACCTGGATCTATTAAATGGTCAATTCCATAGAAGTCTCTTTGATTTTAAATTCATGCTGGAGAACTGGAAAAACTTATTTTCCATTTCAGACATAAAGTAGCATCTTTTAAAATAAGTCAAAACACTTGGTGGCAGCATTGAATCATTTTTGTTTTCAAGAGTTTTCAAAAGGACCAGATAGGTTCATTTTTTTTTTTTTTTACATTTGTATGCTGTATTGGGGCATTTTCAGATGAAAATATTTGAATACCAGTAAATAAATATAAGATTTTTAGTAAGTCATGGAAAATAGAAAAGTAACTACATAACTGTGTTGAGAAGGATAATGACAGATGTGCAGTGTTTGTATTTAATTAGTTAAATTAGTTTTAATGGTCTTGATGTACAGGGAGAAATATCTTATTTTTTTGCACAGATCATTGTTGTATAACTGAATTACACTAGAAATACAGAAAGAACTATGCATAAATAGACACTGAGATTTTGTTCTAATATTACTCATTTAGTTTCAGATACAAATTTCAAGCATTTGCATTAAGATTTACACATTTTACATATTTCTCAGTGCTTTTAGGAGAATGTTTGAAATAAAATTACAGAACAAATAATTAAGAAACATAAGAACAGGTGTTCTATAATTTTAGGAGTATTTTTCTTTCCAGCTAGCAGCAACTATTAGGGGAACCATTAAAAATATTTTGTTACTATTAAATCGTTAAACTAGAAATCTATAAACAAGCAAATGGAATACATGTCCCTTCTTTTTTATAATTAGATAAATATAAGTATACATATTTATTTCAGTACTTGTTCACTGGAACCTGGACATGCATGTGTGACTGTAATATTTTTACTGGTATTTATTTATTTACTTTTTCTTGAAGCATTACACAGTCATGAACAACATTCCTACCTAATTTAATATACAGTCTGTTGGTATATTTATTGCTTTGATGATAATTTTTTGCGCTTCACTGATCTGATGTGAATTTCCCTGTGGGATCAACAAAGTTTATCTAATCTATTCTGTAATTCCTTGTTTTATTTGTGGCATTTGGGGTATGTGAGCACCTCTGCATGTTACAGAACTTCTGTTGCATTCCTTGAAAGCATCGTTTGACCCGACTATGGTAATTTTCATGATATATGTTGTCACTTGTTGTAACAAATCCTTAAACTGACCTACCACAATAAAATGTAAGGATGCATGCCTAAACTCCAGTCTCCAAGTAACTACTGTATTTACAGAGAACAGGAGAATATGTAAAGAAACCATGCAGTTAAAATGTTAAATTACACACCCTTTTGCACACATAACAGTTAAATCGCTCAACCTAATCTGCATTCTCCTGGACCAGAGAGTAAAATGATTCCCCAAAAAATAATACAAAATAAATTGAGTGGAAAAAGCTATTTAAATAAAGGGAAGAAACATGTTGAGGAGACATTAGTATAGGCTTAAATGAGCAGAGAATCAGGCATGTAAATAAAACAGCAGAAAGCATGCTGTTTAAAAATCTGTTATTAATTTAAAGTATAATTTTTAGTTTGCATTCTTATTTTCTTCTTGGTATTTCTGTTGACTTTAGCTCTTGAGAATCTGGTTTCCCTCATAGGTTCTGTTATATAAGAATTAATTAAATTAAAGCAGGGACATTGTGGAAAGCATTTGATTTCCCAATGCAAATAAACAAGGTGTTTTCTTCACTGTTTTGTTGTCGCATTTCTCTAATTTCTGAAGATATGTATTCAGGTTTAATTTACTTAATTTATTTAACTACTCTGTGCATGCATTTACAAAACACATTCTCTCAGTTCAAATAATGCTTTAATAGATTTTCAAAATACAAAACAAGTAAACATAAGAAAACATTTGGCCTAAGCATTAATAGCATAAAGCATGCAAGATTTAGTAAAAATTACAATTAGATCTTACTAGGGCTGGGTGCTCTGGCCAAAAATGTTATCACATTATATTTTTTCCTTATGATTATTATTCCTTTCCTGATGTTCAATTTTAAGTCTGAATAGTATTTTGAGCTCAGAAGTAACAATAAAGTTAATTAGTATGGTGCAATATACAGCACAAAATAATTTATCAGAATTGATCATTAGTAAGTTAGAATAAAACAAGTAAATAAAAATCTCGATTTTGAAGACCTTTGGGCAATTCCTGAAGCAACCAACAGTGTATGAATGTAACTGTCTGAAAGGTGTTTAAAGATTTTGGTCCAAATTGATGTTAATTTGATACACGCCCAAAACATATGGCCCAATGAGGCTGGGACGATTGCAGTGTTTGCAGATTGGATCTTGCCCTGGAAACACTGTGGACAATTTTAAACAAGACAGATGTGCTCGATTGATGATTCTAAGTCAAATAATTGTACACTTTCTGCATATGGAGCTAGAGTGAATTCTATGCATTGCTGCTTTCCACTCTTTTTCTGAAATGTTGAGTGAGAGATCCTTTTCCCACTGTACTCTGGGATCTTTGAAAGGATTGGACTTTAAAATGTTTTTATATATTATAGAAATGCTGTCTGAGTCCTCAAGACTAATCAGTATTTTTTCTGGAATAGAAGTAGGTGGGAGGTGAGGAAAATTGTGCAGGTTTTGTTTAGCAAAGTTTTTAATTTGGAGGTAGTGGAAGAAATATGTTGCTGTAAAGTTAAATTTGGAGTGTAATTGTTCATTGGATGCAAAGACGTTGTCTATGTACAGATCTCTAAGTGATTTGATGCGGAGTGTTTTTCAGACATTAAAAGCTGCTTACGTTTGAGAGAGTGGAAAAAGGTGGCTATCGTGCATAGGTGCCACAGATAAAATCTTCTCTATCTTGAAGTGCTTCCTACATTGGTTCCAAATTCTAAGTGAATGAAGCACAAATTGGTTGTTAGTATAATGGTGATAACAAAGCAAGGAATATAAAGTGCTGCAGGATTTTATTTCTATTTCGGACCAAGCCTGTGTATTTTCATCTAATTGTGTCAATGTCCAGGTTTTTATAGCTTGTATATTTGTTGCCCAGTTGTAAAATCGAAAGTTAGAAAGAGCCATGCCACCGAGGAACTCTGAGTCCAGCTCAGGGCGGCGAAGGAGCAGTACAGGAGAAAGCTGGAGCAGAAGTTGCAGAATAATGCCATGGTGCCACCATCGAGAGAGACGTGGAGAGAGCAAACCAGATGAACAACTTCTTGAACAGGTTTGACCACCCTAACCCACTCTCACCTTGGAGTACTGCACCCTCCACCCATCCTTCTGCTGATACCAGCATAGGAGAGAGTTTCCCCCCCACCCACAAGTACAGCAGCCCAGGTAAGCAGAGAGGTGAGGAGACTTCGTGCCAGGAAAGCAGTGGGTCCAGATGGAGTATCGCCACAACTGTTGAAGGCCTGTGCGCTGGAGCTTGGGAGACCTCTACAGCGCATCTTCAACCTGAGCCTGGAACAGGGGAGAGTTCCGAGGCTTTGGAAAACATCTTGCATCATCCCAGTCTCAAAGGTATCACGTACTAGTAAGCTGAATGACTTCCGTACTATCACTCTGACGTCACATGTGATGAAGATCATGGAGCGGCTGCTGCTTCACCACCTGAGGCCAAAGGTCCACCACGCCCTCGACCCTCTACAGTTCGCATACCAGGAGAAGGTGGGAGCGGAGGATATCTATATACACTATATATATATATATATATATATATATATATATATATATATATATATATATATATATATATATATATATATATATATATATATATATATATATATATATATATATATATATATATATATATATATATATATATATATAATATAGATATATATAAATATAGATATAGATAGATAGATAGATATCTCTATCTATCTATCTATCTATCTATCTATCTATCTATCTATGTATATATATATATCTATATAGATAGATAGATAGATAGATAGATAGATAGATATATATATATATATAGATATAGATATAGATATAGATATAGATATAGATATAGATATAGATATAGATATATAGATATATATATAGATATAGATATAGATAGATATCTATCTCTATCTATCTATATATATCTATATAGAATATCTATATGTTACACCGATCCCTCTCCCACTTGGACAGAGGCAGTGGTCTTGTAAGAATTATGTTTCTAGACTTCTCTAGCGCCTTCAACACCATCCAACCTCTGCTCCTTAGGGACACGCTGACAGAGATGGGAGTAGATTCATACCTGGTGGCATGGATCGTGGACTATCTTACAGACAGACCTCGGTATGTGCGTCTCGGAAACTGCAGGTCTGACATCGTGGTCAGCAACACAAGGGTGTCACAGGGGACTGTACATTCTCCGGTCCTGTTCAGCCTGTATACATCGGACTTCCAATACAACTCGGAATCCTGCCATGTGCAAAAGTTCACTGACGACACTGCTATCGTGGGCTGCATCAGGAGTGGGCAGGAGGAGGAGTATAGGAACCTAATCAAGGACTTTGTTAAATGGTGTGACTCATACCACTTGCATCTGAACACCAGCAAAACCAAGGAGCTGGTGGTGGATTTTAGGAGACCCAGGCCCATCCTGGAGCCCGTGATTATCAGAGGTGACTGTGTGCAGAGGGTGCAGACCTATAAATACCTGGGAGTAAAGCTGGATGATAAATTGGACTGGACTGCCAATACTGATGCTCTGTGCAAGAGAGGGCAGAGCCGACTATACTTCCTTAGAAGGCTGGTGTCTTTCAACATCTGCAATAAGTTGCTGCAGATGTTCTATCAGACGGTTGTGGCAAGTGCCCTCTTCTACGCAGTGGTGTTCTGGGGAGGCAGCATAAAGGACGACGCCTCATGCCTGCACAAACTGGTGAGGAAGGCAGGCTCTATTGTAGTCATGGAGCTGGACAGTTTGACATCTATGGCAGAGCGACGGGCCTGAGCAGGCTCCTCTCAATCATGGAGAATCCATTGCATCCACTAAACAGTATCAGCTCCAGACAGAGGAGCAGCTTCAGCAGCAGATTGCTGTCACTGCCCTGCTCTACTGGCAGACTGAGGAGATCATTCCTCCCCCACACTATGCAACTCTTCAGTTCCACCTGGGGGGGTAAACGTTAACCTTATACAAAGTTATTGTCTGTTTTACCTGCAATTTTATCACTCTTTAATTTAATATTGTTTTTTTGTATCAGTATGCTGCTGCTGGAGTATGCAAATTTCCCCTTGGGATTAATAAAGTAAGTATCTAGCTATCTAGCTAGCTAGCTAGCTTTTACATTAAGGGTAAGTGTCTGTTTAAAATGCTCATAACAGTTTTGTTGGTGCAATTTTTTGTCAAAATACTGTAGGCCATTTTTAAATGGTTTACTCATACTTTCACTGTTTGATCTCCATGATAACTTTGTTATTCAGAACCTGCCCAATTTTCCTCACCTTCTACCAACCTCTATGCCAGAAAAATATTGCTCAGACAGCATTTCTTAAATATATAAAACCATTTTACAGTCCCTCCCTTTCAAAGATCCAAGAGGACAGTGGGAAAAGGATCTCTCTCACTCAATATTTCAGAAAAGGAGTGGAAAGTAGCAATGCCGAGAATCTACTCGAGCTCCATATGTGCAAAACATACAATTATTCAAATCAAAATTATATATGGAGCACATGTTTCCAAGTCAAGATCCAACCTGCAAACGTTGTAATCAGGTTCCAGCCTCACTGGGCCACATGTTCTGGACCTGCACCAAATTAACATCATTCTGTACCAAAATCTTTAAATGCCTATCCTACCCATTGACAACTGTGTTAGGTGTACTTCCAGATGGGCCTAAAGTGGAGAAGGACAAACAAACTGTAATTGTCTTTACTACACTATTGGCACATAGACTTATCTTGCTCACCTGGAAGAATCCTAACTCTTCTATTCTAAGTCAGTGGGTAACTGATGTTATATACTATTTGAAACTGAAAAAAAATCAAATTCTCACTTAGAGGATCTGTGCAGAACCTCAAAACCTGGCAGGATCTGATCAATAACATTTTAGAGCAGTGAGAAAGCAGATTCTTTCCCCTTTTTTTTCTCCATTTATCATTATTCACTTATTAATTCATGTACTTGCTTATTTTTACTAGCTTTAAGTTTTACTCTGCTGGCTTAGCTCTCTTTCTCAGGGGTGGGGGTTGATTTGTTTTCGATCTTATGTTTGTAAAAATTGATTTATTTGTATGGAATGGTGTGTGATTTTAATAAAGTCAATAAAATAAAAAAAAAATTAATAACTTTGACTATTGATTGTAATTTTTTGTGTTATTTTACTTCAGTTTTAAGTAAATAAATACGACTTGTTTTCCTTAACTGTTGTTTCCATTGATCTTATTTGTAAGCTACAGTTAATATCCTATTAACAAGACCAACCCAGATCAATAAGACTTTTACAGACATGATTTTAAATTATGGAAAATATCATCTAACTAGCAAAATACCCACGCTTCGCAGCGGCGAAGTACTGACTTAAAATTTTTATTAAGAAGAAAATTAAACCTTTTTAAACTGAGGGAAAATATACCAGTAATTATTTGTTAAGGATCTCTTTGTATACCACATTTTGAGTTCGGCCCTCCGGTTGTAATATGACCAAGCAGTGCGCTGAGCTTACTCTTGAGCATGCAACGTACAGTTGGCCATGTGAACAGTAATCTTGTTTCAAATCTCACAGCTTGGATTGCTGCTGACATAATCGGTTTGAGTTTCATGGTTTGTTTCAATGACGACAGTATTTGTAGGACTTGTGCTGAAGTGACATTTGGCATCTGTCAAGCGTTGTAAGCATACAACCGGTTTCATCGATAACTTCGCATCCAGCTTTTGAGAGTTTAAACATTCATAAACATCAAAGTGTCCACTACTGAAATCGTCACCTGTGAGTCTAAGACGTTTAAGAGGCATTGGTGGTTGTTGAAAGGTGTAAAATATTTGGCCATTTCGGTTCACTTGAAATCGACAACCGAACAATTCAGCGGCAGCCATCAACTCACAACTGGAACCATAGGTGAAGGGCTTAAGCATTTCACTCTTCTAGTGCTCCTGTGTAGTATAATTACCTCCTGTACCATCATCAGTCCACACCTTGAACCTATCCCAGTCATTCAATACATAAGACACAATGTTCCTCCGGATATCAAGAGTGAGCCTGATATGGCCGTGCAATATGTAACACAGAGAATGGAAAAGGCAGGTGCCATCTCCGGGCATGGAAACCACTTGGTAAGTGACAGTTCTTTGATCAATGGTGATTACCTCGATAGACATGTTAATGGGGGTACGGTTGGAATGATAAAGGAAATGGGAACCTGAACAATGTAAAGCAAGTGTAAAATACCTACACAATAACTATAATCGTAATAAACGAACAATAAAACATCGGAGAAGCCATGGATTAAATGAAAAGGCTGCAGTTATCAGCAGAGAGACGTGAATCCCGTGGCGAAACAAGGAAGGGAATGAAGAGACCAGAGCGACAGACGGCCTTATATAGGCAGGCAGCCAACAACGTGGGAGGCGTTGGGATGGGAGACCCAATGCCGCCTCACACGGTGACCGAGCTGCAGGCTATGAATGTAAGTAGGATTCAGTTAGCGTTGGGAACCCGCGTACCAAATTTCTTGAAGATGGGCCCATAAGTAACAAAGACCGTTGAAAAGTTCAACATGGCGGCTGACAGTGGCGTCATACCACCGAAATAAGTATGTACATTGGTTTCGGTTAGCGTAGGAAAGCCGCCTACCAAATTTCGTGAAGATGGGGCCATAAATAAGAAAGTTCAACATGGTGGAAATTATTGACTGTTATGACCGTTACATGTAGAATTTCGAAATGAAACCTGCTTAACTTTTGTTATTAAGCTGTAAGGAATGAGCCTGCTAAATTTCAGCCTTCTACCTACACGGGAAGTTGGAGAATTAGTGACGTTGGAAAGTTCAATATGGTGGCCGACAGTGGTGTCATACCACTGAAATAAGTACGTACATCGGTTTCGGTTAGCGCAGGGAAGCCGCCTACCAAATTTCGTGAAGATGGGGCCAGCCTTCTACCTACACGGAAAGTTGGAGAATTAGTGACGTTGGAAAGTTCAATATGGCGGCCGACAGTGGCGTCATACCATCGAAATAAGTACTTACATCGGTTTCGGTTAGTGCAGGGAAAGCCGCCTACCAAATTTCGTGAAGATGCGGCCGTAAATAAGAAAGTTCAACATGGCGGATGTTGTCGACCGTTATGACCGTTACGTGTAGAATTTCGAAATGAAACCTGCTTAACTTTTGTAAGTAAGCTGTAAGGAATAAGCCTGCCAAATTTCAGCCTTCTACCTACACGGGAAGTTGGAGAATTAGTGATTAGTCAGTGAGTGAGGGCTTTGCCTTTTATTAGTATAGATTATTATCGTCAAAGTCCTAGAAAATATTGAGATGTAATTTTTTGCCAATATTGCACACCCCTAAATTGTATGGCAAATGTTCATTTATGAAGGATACTGCATGTAGTTACAAAGGAAGAATAATTAAAATATGAAATTACCTGCAAAAAATATAACCTTGAAGCATCATAGAAAATGCATATAGTATTTCAGAGATACACACAACTTGTAGACTTCTTAAATGTGTTAGGTTCTTGATGCACCTAAATATAAATTAAAAGGACACCAGCTGTTTTTTGGAGAAGATAAAAATGTATTTCCAGTCAATAAAGATTTAATTTCTCTTCGTCCATAATTATTAAAATGCAACCTGAACAGCCTCACCAGAAACTTTAACAAGAGAAAGCCATTTTAAAATAATGAGTCTTCAGGCATCATTTAAATGCTAATTTTATTGTTTATTTACCTATTTACTTGTTATCTGAAAGTGGAATTGGGTCTTTAACCTGTTAGTAATTGTTTATTAGGTTGCCTTTGGGACATTTTTTGATTTTCTTAATAGAGAAAATTAATCCTGTAATCCTTTTAATTTTTTTAGTAAAGCTCAACAACACATTCTTGATTGTTTACAAAAAATCAGTCTCACCATATGCTTTGTATATTGTGAAAGAAATTGGCTTAGAAGATAACATTTGCACTGAAACCTACTCTGTCTTTTTCCTGAGAGAATCCCACACTGTTCAATTACTTAATGTGACCAGCAGGCATGTTATATGCTCATAATCACAGCACATATTGCAGAGGAGGTTGAGCTGTGATGTCTTCCTGAGCCACTTTAAATATTGTAGCTGTTAGACTAATATTTCCAGATGGAGCTCTGACTTCATATAACACTTATTTTTGCTAATCAATGTATGTTGTTTTCACAGGCTACACTGTGCAATGCATTTGTTTAATTTCTTGCTTTAAAATACAAGTACATTTAAGCAATTACGATGCAGTTGTTTATATGCATTTTTGCGGTACTCCAGTGTATATCAATGTATAGTTAGGTTTATATGGTGATTCATAAATAATCATCTTTCTGCACTCTACTTTAAAGCCAAAGTTAAGAGGTTGTATTGTTCACTTTGTAAAGGATTGTCAGGTTAACTCTCTTTTAAAAAAAGTTATTAAACTGCACAAATCAAAGTGGTATTTGTTAAATGGTATAAATCCAAAAATCAGTTCAAATTCAGAAATCAAAGCTGCATGTGGTCCTCCGGACACATCCTACTGAACATGCAGATAGCATATGAAATTGGAGAGCAGTTTACTTATTTTGATAGTTGCTGGGTTTCTGACAAATTTTCCACATTATAAAAATGTTTTATTAGTCTCTAACATCCTTGTGCTTTAGGAGCAAGTTGTATTTTCAAGTAAAATTTGCCTGTTATCATGGTTATTGTGATAATTGTTTATTTTATCATTCTCCTTCTAAAGAGGTAAGTCATAGAGTGCCAGTTGAAACAACATGTTACTTTGACATTGTGTAATATTTCTGCATTATTGGACAGTATTTTATTGGAATAATTGGAATGAGCATTTGCTTTGATAAATCTAGTTATTGAGGCCTAAACTTTTGATATCAGAGATTTTCCTTCTTTATTTTTGTGGGTTTGTTACTTTTTGTGTCATATTCATGGTTTCCTTTTTTTTTCTTCTTTCTTCTTTCATGTTACTTGATTGGCCTATTCTGATACTGATCTGATTTCTTTTTTTCTTTTTCTTTATCTCTTTAAAAAACATTTTCACACTAAGGTATTGCATAACCAGACACAAATAAGCCTTGTGTTCTATATTAAAGTGTTACCTTTGATATTTTTATTATTAAACTACAGACCATAGGTGTTAACTGTTTATTTTATTTATTAACAAAATAAAATTCTGTTGGCTTATTGTTCAATGACCATAGAAATACTGAAATAAATAAAATTCTCTTAAAATACATACATAAAGTAATAAAATATGTACAAAATTATGCATCTATAATACATATGGCATAAAAAAAGAAAATACTTTTTATAATTACAAGGTGTCATATTGTTTATTTTTTCTGTAATGCCCCGATTTGAAATAAAGCTTAATTTTAAAAAAAACTAGTTTTCACCATTTTACTATTTTATAATATACTGTAAACCCTCGTTTATCGCAGTTAATCCGTTCCAGACTCTACCGCGATAAATGAACTTCCGCGAAGTAGGATTCTTTATTTATAAATCTAATATTTTCACAGTTAGAGCATAGAAAACCTGTTTATGACCTTCTAAATGCATTTTTTAACATTATTAGAGCCCTCTAGACATGAAATAACACCCTTTAGTCAAAATGTTTAAACTGTGCTCCATGACAAGACAGAGATGGCAGTTCTTTCTCATAATTAAAAGAATGCAAACATATCTTCCTCTTCAAAGAAGTGCAGTCAGGAGCAGAGAATGTCAGAGAGAGAGAGAAAAGTAAACAATCAAAAATCGATAGTCTTTCAGCATTTTTTAGAAGAGTGTCCGTATCTTCTATGTAAACAGCCTCTGTGCAAACAGCCCATCTGCTCACACCCCCTCCGTCAGGAGCAAAGAATGTCAGAGAGAGTGAGAGAGGCAGAGAAAAGCAAACAATCAAAAATCAATACGTGCTGTTAGAGCTTTTAAGTGTGCGAAGCACCGCGAGGGAAGCATATCATATATCTTTGAAGAGTTTTATTTAATAGGTAAAAATCCAATTGCTACCCAATTGGAGCATCTATTGGACGTCCTTGTGTATCACTTTCCTTGTTGCCTCTGTTAGGAGATATGGAGGCGCCTGTATAGTAACACCGGGTGGAGTGATAATTCTGTGTTCTGCAATCGTTGTCGGGTTCCACTCAATCAGAGATAGCAATTCTGCTTTCTGGGTGTCCGTTAAATCATCCCCAACATCCCCTCAGTCTGGATGGCCTGGGTGGCCATGACCAGGACTTTGGGACGGTTGTGCCACTCCTTTAAAAGATTAACATGCAAAATTTGTATGGTTTCCGCCACCAGGGAATTCTGACTTTATAATTCACAGGGGACATGCACTGTTTTATCACTGCTGGCCCTTGCCATTTGGCCCGAAATTTATGTGGAACGGATGGGATCAACACCAGCACGCAGTCTCCCTTCTTAAACTCGAGAAGTTTACTCATTTTGTAATAATGACGTTTTTGTGCCTCCTGCTTGCATTGCTGATGCTCCACGGCAATAGGGGACAATCTGGCAATATGCTCTGGCAGTGAAACAGCTTGGTTGACAAAATTCCCCCCAGGGGGCATCTTACAAGTCTCCACCGTTCATCCCGAAAAATGTCCAACACCCCGTATTGTTGCTGGCCAAATAATAGTTAAAAAGGACTCCTCCCAATTGATGCTTGTGGAGCCTTGGACAGAAAACAAGAGGAAAGGTACAACTGTATCCCAGGAAGTTGGATCGTCATGGACTGCCCACCGAATCATATGTTTTAGGGTTTTATTAAATTGTTCAGTCAGGCCATTTGTCTGTAGATGATAAACCGTGTAACTGCCTAATTCTAAAACTTTTGCATAGCTGCTTCATGATGCGAGACATAAAGGGTGTGACCTGATTAGTGAGAATCACACGAGGGATACCAATATGTGTGAACATATGCGAGAGTGCTTTTGCAATAGTTTGGGCGTCCCCCCATCTCAGCACTGCTACTTCTGGGTATCTTGTGGTGTAATCGATTAATACGAGCGTATACTGAAAGTTACTTTTACTCCTGGGAAGCGGGCCAACAATATCTAATCCCACCCTCTCAAAGACGACATCTAAAATAGGCATCGGTACAAGGGGTGCCCTATCGGGTCTCTATCTGACAGTCGGAACAGGCCTTATAAAATCACTCCACGTCCTGGCCCATATTCACCCAATTAAAGTGTTTCAAAATGCGTTCTCTCGTCTTTTTCGCACCAAGATGACCCATCAAAACATGACTATGAGCAATTTTTAAAACCTTCTCTCTATATTCACTTGGTACTACCAACTGCTCAATACACCCATCACCCATGCAATCAGAAATCACCTAATACAGAAAACCATCCTTAAGTAAAAAAATAAGGTGTTTTAAAATTCGGGTCCACTTTCTCCCGATAATCGGTGATGTTGGCTTGTCTGAATGCAAAATCCAAGTTGTTGTCAGCGCGTTGTAGGCTAGCAAACTCATCCTGGATGACAGTCTCTGCTTCCTGTCTGATGCAGAATCGCACTCGCCTCCCACTGCTACCATGTCCGATGCAGCATCGCACTCACCTCCCACTGCTATTTCGTCTTCGTCCGGGTCTGTATTGAGTATCCGGTCTGTGGAGGATGTTGGTGTGTGTGACAGCATGGAAAGGTTTGCCAGCTGTCCCGGGTCTTCACTTAAGGATTCGTCCCCCAGCTCGCTGTACAACTCAGGTTCAATTTCAAACCCGTTTCCTCGATTGACATTGTCTGTGGTGAGCCCCTCTCTATTCACTACAGAGTTAGGTGCTCTGTAGTTGGCGAAGGCCTGTGGGAAGAGGGCATCCCTTTTTCCTATCAGGAGTGGCCAGGGTGAGGTGTCTGATATGGCAGTCCAAACCAAAAAGTTCTTCCCTTTAAATTTCAGAGGGAGTAATATAGTCTTGTATGTTTTAATGTCCCCATGGACGCAGCAGATGTTTACTTTGTCTATGGCCTTATTAAGGGGTCTGCCGGAGCAAGTTACAGCAGACTACACAGAGGTCACTACCAGAGTCCAACAGTGATGAGCATTTCATGTCCGGCCAACGTAATAGATACCTTAAAAGTGTCCTCCTTCAAGCCTGGGAAGCCCCGTTGTTTCCAGGTGGCTTGTGTGCCCTCTAGTCTTCCGCTCAGATCCAGCAGTGAGTGGACATTGTACCGTAACATTTAATCACAAAGACTGTAGTCTATCCCCAACAGAACTGCATCAATAGTGAGCTTCTTTGCAATGTGCTTGAAAGGCTCTGTGCGGATCCAGGTATGTATGTATGTATGTATGTATGTATGTATGTATGTATGTATGTGTATATACACATATACATATATACTGTGAACTTGGACCCGGACACACACAGATGGACAACATAGTTTCACCCAACACACTGTTTATTTACAATATTTACAAATTTAACGTGCTCACAAACCCCAGTGCCTCTTGCACTGATTCCCCCAATTTTCCAGGCCACACAGTTTCTCTGCCTTTCTTCTCCCCAGTTCTGTCCTCTTACACCCGACATCCACTCATGAATGGAGGGAGGCGGCCCTTATTATAGGAACCCGGATGGGCTCCAGCTGCTTCCCGGCAATTTCCCGCGGACACACCCCCATGTGGCGGAAGTGCCGGCTGCACACCCGGAAGCCGTCCGGGTGTCCCCTGTCGTCTTCCCCCTGGCACTTCCTGGTGTGGCGGAAGTGCCGGGCTCCCGGGATAATAAGGCACTGGGCGCCGCCTGGCGGTGGCCACGGTCCCCTACAGGGCTGGGCTTCCAAGCCCTCTACCCGAGGCCCCCAACATAACCAGGACGGATGCCCCCTCTCGGTCTGGAGGAGGCACAAGCCCTCCTCTGGTCCTCCTAGGCGAGCCCGGCCGGGGACCACACGGGATATACTGGCATCGGGGCGCCACCTGGCGGTGGCCACAGGTCTCTACAGGGCTGGGCTTCCAAGCCCTTTACCCAAGGCCCCCCAACATAACCAGGACGGACGCCCCCTTGCGGTCTGGAGGGGGCACAAGCCCTCCTCTCGTCCTCCTGGGACCACAATACATATATATGAATATATATATATATATATATATATATATATATATATATATATATATATATATATATACTCTGTATACACATACATATATACACACACATATATATATACAGTATATATATAAAATATATTGTGAAAGGGGGCCCGGACACAGTCAGACAGACAGACAGACATCATTGTTTCACCCAACACACTCATTTATTATTTACACTAATTACAGTTAGTCAGTGCACGTCCCAGTGCCTCCAGCACCGATCCCCCAAAGTCCAGGCCTCACAGTCCAAATGCCTTTCCTTCTGGCGGCCCCTTATATAGGAACCTGGATGGGCTCCAGCTGCTTCCCGGCAATCACCTGCAGACACACCCCCGTGTGGCAGAAGTGCCGGCTGCGCACCCGGAAGCCCTTCGGGTGTCCCTGCTCCTCTTCCCCCCAGCACTTCCTGGTGTGGCGGAAGTGCTGAGGTCCAGGGTTGTTCAGGCACCAGGACGCCGCCTGGCGGTGGCCACGGGTCCCTCTACCCGTGGCCCCCAACACAACCAGGGCAGTCGCCCCCTCGCGGTCTGGAGGAGGTACAAGCCCTCCTCCGGTCCTCCTGGGCATCCCAGCTGGGCTCCATCCCCAGCCTCATGCAACAATATATATATATTGTCAGGGATGCCAGGGGTAGCGACCCGGCCGGGACGCCATGAGGGACCGGATGTGGGTCTGCGCCCACCCTGGATCACGTGGGGGCCGCCTTCCTGGTTGCTTTGGGGGCCACGAGTTGAGGGCATGGAAGCCCCACCCTGCAGGGGCTCGTGGTCACCGCCAGGAGGCACCCTAATGCCTTGGGGACCTGTTGCCTCAGCACTTCCACCACACCAGGAAGTGCTGGGGGGAAGAATTGGAAGGATACCCGGAGAGCTACCGTGAGGACAGCCGGCACTTCCGCAACGCTGGGGCGTGGCCAAGAGGGGAATGCCAGGAACCACCTGAAGCTCATCCAGGAGAGTATAAAAGGGGCCGTCTCCCTTCATTCAGGGCTGGAGTCGGTGGAAGAAGGACAAGGCAAGAGAGGAGAGTGG
The DNA here is from genome assembly GCF_016835505.1 of Polypterus senegalus. Taxonomy (NCBI): domain Eukaryota; kingdom Metazoa; phylum Chordata; class Cladistia; order Polypteriformes; family Polypteridae; genus Polypterus; species Polypterus senegalus. The sequence continues at coordinate 62,426,419 of NC_053170.1, forward strand.
AGGCGGCCCGAGAAGAAGGCATTTGTGGCCAGGACTGTGAGTGTTGGGGTTTGTGCACTTTTGGACTAGGTCTTAGTGACCATTAACTATTGTAAATATTGTAAATAATAAACGTGTGGTGGTGAGTAACAACATGTCCGCCTGTCTGGGTCCGGGTCGGCTCCACTATATATATATATATATATATATATATATATATATATATATATATATATATATATATATATGTACTGCTCAAAAGAATTAAAGGAACACTTTTTAATCAGAGTATAGCATAAAGTCAATGAAACTTATGGGATATTAATCTGGTCAGTTAAGTAGCAGAGGGGTTGTTAATCAGTTTCAGCTGCTGTGGTGTTAATGAAATTAACAACAGATGCACTAGAGGGGCAACAATGAGATGACCCCCAAAACAGGAATGGTTTAACAGGTTGAGGCCACTGACATTTTTCCCTCCTCATCTTTTATGACTGTTTCTTCACTAGTTTTGCATTTGGCTACAGTCAGTGTCACTACTGGTAGCATGAGGCGATACCTGGACCCTACAGAGGTTGCACAGGTAGTCCAACTTCTCCAGGATGGCACATCAATACGTGTCATTGCCAGAAGGTTTGCTTTGTCTCCTGCACAGTCTCAAGGGCATAGAGGAGATTCTAGGAGACAAGCAGTTACTCTAGGAGAGCTGGAGAGGGCCATAGAAGGTCCATAACCCATCAGCAGGACCAGTATCTGCTCCTTTGGGCAAGGAGGAACAGGATGAGCACTGCCAGAGCCCTACAAAATGACCTCCAGCAGGCCACTGGTGTGAATGTCTCTGACCAAACAACCAGAAAGACTTCATGAGGGTGACCCAAGGGCCCCATGTCCTCTAATGGGCCCTGAGCTCACTGCCCAGCAGCATGCAGCTCGATTGGCATTCGCCACAGAATACCAGAATTTGCAGATGCACCACTGGTGCTTTGTGCTTTTTACAGATGAGAGCAGTTTCACCCTGAGCACGTGACAGAAGTGAAAGGGTCTGGAGAAGCCATGGAGAACATTATGCTGCCTGTAACATCATTCAGCATGAGCAATTTGGTGGTGGGTTAATGATTGTCTGGGGAGGCATATCCATGGAGGGTCACACAGACCGCTACAGGCTTGACAAAGGCACCTTGGCTGCCATTAGGTATCAAGATGAAATACTTGGACCCATTGTCAGACCCTGTGCTGGTACAGTGGCTCCTGGTGCACGACAATTCCTGGCCTCATGTGGTGAGAGTATGCAGGCAGTTCCTGGAGGATGAAGGAATTGATACCATTGACTGGCCACCACACTTTCCTGACCTAAATCCAATAGAACACCTCTGGGACATTATGTTTTGGTCCATCCAATGCCACCAGGTTGCACCTCAGACTGTCCAGGAGCTCAGTGATGCCCTGGTCCAGATCTGGGAGGAGATCCCCCACAACACCATCTGTCATCTCATTAAGAAGCATGTACCGATGTTGTCAGGCATGTATACAAGAACACAGGGGCCATACAAAGTGCTGCGTACAATTTTGAGTTGCTGCAATGAAATTTTGGCAAAATGGACTAGCCTGCCACATAATTTTTCACTCTGATTTTTGGGCGTCTTTGAATTCAGGGCTCTGTAGGTTGATCATTTTCATTTCCATCAAGCGATGTGGCATCCTTTCGTTCCTAACACATTACCCAGTCTATATCAGTATAGATATCCAGGAGGATTTCTTTTTCCCATTGAGATCTGATGTGTTTTCAAAGTGTTCCTTTAATTTTTTTGAGCAGTTTATATATGTGTGTGTATATATATGTATGTATGTGTATATATGTATGTATATATATATGTATGTATGTGTGTGTATATATATGTATGTATGTGTGTGTATATATATATATATATATATATATATATATATATATATATATATATATATGTATATATATATATATATATATATATATATATATATATATATATATATATATATATATATATATATATGTATATATATATATATATATATATATATATATATATATATATATATATATATATATATATATATATATATATATATATATATATATATATATATATATATATATATATATATATATATATATATATATATATATATATATATATATATATATATATATATATATATACATATATATATATATATATACATATATATATATATATATATATATATACACATATATATATATATATATATACATATATATATATATATATATATATATATATATACATACATATATATATATATATATATATATACACATACATATATATATTATTTGCACAGAATGCATATTTAGTTTAATAGATGGCTTTTGAAGCATACGGTTGTACATTCTATGTTATTTGTATTTGTTTGATTGAGTTTTAAGTTATTGTGGAGGGCTTCTATAATATTATTAAGAAATTCTAATATTGTCCATAAGTAGATATGCTGTGACTCTGTTAATCATTTGGTCTTTGCAATACCTATGAGTGACAGCTACATAGTGGGTTATCAGTTTTCATATTTCTCCTTATGAATTGGACATGGTGTTGAATTGAAATTTGAAATGAAATATGATATTGCTCATTATGTGCTAAGTTGCTCTGTTTGATTCTTATTATAGTGTAATTTTATAAATCTAATAAAAAATGTCAACTAGGCACTTCAGTAATTAGTCCCACCTTTGAGGGAATTGAGAAATACATTTTTAAGTATATTTCTGCATCCTCAGCTTTCAAAGCTTTCTTTTTACAGGTATATCAAATGAGTAGTTGGTGACATGAAAATTGTCATTACATTTATCTATTCTATAAGGAGAGCAGAAGAGTTGCTCAAATGATTCAGATGTAAATTAATTTAGCTGTCTTAAGTTGTTTGTTCGTTCTTTCTTTCTTCCTTGTTTTAAGTGGACTGTTGCTTTAGTCACAAGAACAAATAAAAACAGTCAAATTACAGGTTTTTAAGAGAATAGTCTTAAAAACCTGTAAATATAGTATAAATTACAAGCTTTTTTTACCTCTATTGTAGATATAGTTAAATTATAACCTGGCTACTTATTATCTTTTCATTAAAACAACAGATGCTTTAATTATAGTAGTTTTAGAGCCAATATAATAAAATGTAATTAAGGATATTCAAGCATTTTCTTCCTCAATTAAAGCAGGAAGCTAATAACTGTGTGCTGTGCTTGTACTGGAAAATTATTTTAATTTAGTTACTCTCTTAGACATTGGGAAGTGGTGTTAAAAGTTTAAGTAATTAAACCATCTGAATCACCTTTTATTTTTGTAATAATTCTATACCATTTCACTTTAATTATTATGAATTTTTTAAATTTTCTTGAAAGTTACAGTCCCAAGTAATTAAGCTGACCAGGAAAATGGTTTATACAAATGTGTCACATTTGAAAAAGATGTTGATACATTTACTGGGATTTGATATTTTTCATATTTTTCATATTTTAAGTCTAAATAAAGATTTAATATAATGTCTTAGAGTGTATTATAACATTTGTAATGGTATAAAGAAGTTGATATATATGAATAAGCAGTATTAAAGATATCATGTGTATTCAATTGGTCTGCAACAGTACAGCAATGGTAAATAGTGTGGCATCAGCCATGACAAAACAACACAAAATAACAGTGCTCAGGCCAAACAAATTGGAGTTTGGTACCAACATTAACTTTACTATGTCTGCTTTTAGTTTTAATAATTATAAAAAGAAAATTTTTCAGGGTGGTTAAGAGAGTTTCATTTAGAATAGAGTCTGTGTTACATGGTTAACTCACTTTCTTTGAAAGCAGTCAATCAGTGTTTGAACCACACCTTGTAAACTTACCTTTCTTTTAATCAAAGATTTCCTTTTGTATTTTGTCATGGCCCCATGCTGCCCCTGGTAGGGGAGGACATTTATTGCAAATTGTCATTAGCATACATCTGAGTCATGTCTCATAATAAATTGGGATCACAGTTAAATGTCAATTCTTGCTCTTTAAAAGTGACATTGGTCAATTTTATAATGTTATGATCATTTAAAGTCCAATCCCTGAAGCCTACTAAAAAATGTATAATCCCAGGCCACTTTAAATTCCTTCACACCTCTCCTCATCAGTGTCTTTTGTTTTGCAAATGTGTTGATCAGCACAAGCAGCAAGCAGCCTGCTATCCCATCCCCCCTACCGGCGCAGCTCAACTCAGGCAAAAAGTTCTCCCAGCTCAAGGCTCTTTATCTGTGTGTGAGCTGCCTGGAGTTGAATAGGGTAAATAATATATCATTATTTAGAATACATACATTTCATGTGTGTGTTCCGTGTCTACAACGATCTGTGTAAATGTAGGATGAAAGGAAATGCGAGGCATGAAATGCTGAACACATACCTAAATGTTATATTAATAATGACATGAAGTGTATAATGTGTGAAGACTTTAGTCCAAAAATCAAATAAACATGTGCGCTTTTATTCATGAATATAACCACAGAAAAAAAATCATTCAATTTACATGTTGCTGTCAATGAGTTAAAAACCCAAGTTCAAATGACAATTGACAGAAAGTTGATATGTATTCTTGGATGGTGCAGAGGTAAGAACTGCTGCCTTATAACCAAAAGGTTCTGGTTTTGAGTCTGGGTGCTCTGAATTTTGAGTAGTGAGCTGCTATTATTATTACTGTTATATAATAAAAACATACATTTCATTTGAGTCTGTAAAACCTGGTGTAAATTTTGGCTACTTGTAAAAGTTAGCACTGAAGGGATAAAAGCAAACACACAAATGCAGCTCAATTATTATTTTTATTATTCAGTTTTATTCTATCAGTGACGTTCACGTGATAAAACAAACTTGCCTCTCCTTCTCTGAGGAGTTGACGTTTATGTCCATTCTTTTCACAAGAGCAGCGATGACCACAGTTGGTGCTGTGGTTGATGCCTGCTCAGAACTATTTGTTGAACCTGTAATCAAAGATACAATGTCCCGTGACCGCTATCAGACAATGATACGGCATTTGTGCTTTCACAACAAAGACTCCCCTGCAGAACCCATGAAAAATGACAGGTTTGCTGCGATTTCGGACATCTGGCAATGTTTTGTTGGGAGATGTGTTTTGAGTTACAACCCAGGGCAAAAACATTGTCTGTGTTCATAAAGTTTATGGAGCCACTTCTGGACAAAGGAAGAACCATAACAACAGACGGCTTCTTCACAGCACTTTCACTGGCTAATAAACTGCTGCACCGCAACACAACTCTGCTTGGTACTATAAGTAAAATGGGACTTCCACCTGCAGCTATAGTCACTTCAGTATGCAAGCAACTCTCCAGCGCTAGTATTTAGATCTGACAGTGCCATGCTGACGGTGTATTATCGATGGAGTATGATAATACCTCTATAGCAAGGGCACAGACAAGAAATAATTTGTTAGGGGGTGTAGGAGATGAATTATCATTCTGTCTATGATTCATTTGTTCTACCTCTCATCAAATATATTGCAGGGGGTTCAAACACAAAATCCTACTGCCTCTCCCTGGTCGTGCATATGCTCTGAAGTTTTATCCAAACTATCAGTTAAAAAAGAAAACACGCATAGACACAAAAAAAAGGGCAAAAAAAGTGTAACAGCAGGTAAAGATTTGTTTCCATGATTCTGTAATATTATATTATGCAATTTTTGTCTCTGTAAAGGCCTCTTTTATACTTTTTGAGCAACTGACCATCAAAAGGTCATTGTATGTCACTTTGTGCTACTTATGGGCTAGACTCTTAGGGCCAGCCATGAATCTCAAGATGAAAATATATGTCTGATGGAGAACTTGCTAATAATTTTGTAGTGAATAGTGCCATAATCTGTCACTGAAAGGGCCCTGCCCACAGGACTTCTTCCTGAATACCCACTCCAATTTCCTCCAGTCCTTGCACTTTAAACATTGAGGCTTCATGTCAAGTCTGGCTTGGGATCCTGGTTGTCAACCCTCCAGACAGACACGTGGTCCATTCCCACCCTCCGGAAATGACCATCTATCTGGTGAAGCCAGGTGACATGTGGATGTCCCCTTGGTCTAGTCCAGCTGCTTGCGAGCCGGACTCCCCTTGGGGAATCGCACCACATGGCCGTAGTGCCATAACTGACACTCCCTCACAATGCAGTAATGTGCCTCATTCAGAACTCCATGAGACAAAATCAAACCAGTGATACTCAAGAATTCTATGAAGAGACACAGTACGAAGTAGTCCAGTCTTCATCTCAGGTCACTGGATGGCGTCCATGTCACACAACCATATAGCAAAACAAGAAGCACCAGGACTCAAGACCTCTATATAAATGCAAAGTATTACAATAATCCCTCCTCGATCGCAGGGGTTGCGTTCCAGAACCCCCCGCGATAGACGAAAATCCGCGAAGTAGAAACCATATGTTTGTGTAGTTATTTTTATATATTTTAGGCCCTTATAAACTCTCCCGCACTGTTAACATTATTAGAGCCCTCTAGACATGAAATAACACCCTTTAGTCAAAAGTTTAAACTGTCCTCCATGACAAGACAGAGATGACAGTTCTTTCTCACAATTAAAAGAATGCAAATAGATCTTCTTCTCTTCAGGAGCAGAGAATTTCAGAGGGAGAGAGCGCTCACAAAGAAAAGCAAACAATCAAAAAATCAATACTTGTGCTTTTAAGTTTGCCGGCATTTTTTAGAGGAGCGTCAGTATCTTCTAAGCAAACAGCCCCTCTGCTCACATCTCCTCCGTCAGGTGCAGAGAACGTCAGAGAGAGAGAGAGCGAGATTAAAGCAACAATCAAAAAATCAATACGTGTGCTTTTGTGCTTTTAAATATGCCGAGCACCGCAATAAAGCGGTATTTTTTTAGAGGAGCGTCAGTATCTTTTAAGCAAACAGCCCCTTCGTCAGACGCAGAGAATGTCAAAGAGGGTGAGAGAGAGGCAGAGACAAGCAAACAATCAAGCTCCGCGAGGGATGCATATCTTATAGCATTGAGGAGTTTTAGTTAATATGTAATACATGCTCTGATTGGGTAGCTTCTAAGCCATCCGCCAATAGCGTCCCTTGTATGAAATCAACAGGGCAAACAAACTGAGGAAGCGTAGCATAAATTAAAAGACCCACTGTCTGCAGAAATCCGCGAACCAGCGAAAAATCTGTGATATATATTTAGATGTGCTTACATTTAAAATCCGCAATAGAGTGCAACCGCGAAAGTCAAAGTGCGATATAGCGAGGGATTACTGTATTATTATTATTAAGAGCTGGACCTTCATCCTTTTGCAGAATATCGGGAGCACCACATACCCTTTTCTAGCGACCTCATGACCCCCCATGTTCTCCCAATCCATCTACTGACTTCATAGGAAGAGAAACGTGAATGTCGTTGCCGAGGTAAGTAAATCTCTCAACTAGGTCAACATTCTCTCTCCAGACACCTACTGATGGCTGTGCCCAAGAAGTCATTGAAGGCCTGGATCATGGTTTTTATCCAGGATGCTCGGAATCCCAGACACTCCTACTCCTCACTCAGTCTCTCCAAAGCTCCAATCAGAGCCTCTGCTGACTCCATGAAGATCACAGCATCACTGGCAAAGTCAGGATCAGTGAATCTTTCTTCACCAACAGATGCCCTACAGTCGCTGGACCCCACGTCCCTGCCCAACACCCAGTCCATGCAAGCTTTGAACAGAGTAGGAGCCAGAACCCACCTCTGATGAATCCTTGAATGAACTGGGAAAAATGCAAAGGTTCTGTCTCCACTCTGCACAGTACTCACAGTACCAGGGTACAAGTTGGCCATGATATACAGCAACTTCGAGGGGGACTCCTAAAATGTCTCGTGATGTCCCACAGGACAGCTCAATCAACTGAGTCAACAAAAGCTGCAAAGAAACTCAGTTGATATTCAAGTTAGTGCTAGATGAGATTCGAGCTTGCAGTGTCACATTTCTCGTCATGTATTAGAGACAAATATGTAAAATACCTGTCGAGACAGAGAGAGAGAGAAAAATAAACTGTTGTCTGTTATCAATTCAGTAGCTCAGTAACATAAATTAACCAAAATGTAATGATTATTTCATATATCATGCTGTCCTGTCTTGTTGACTATTGCATTACTCCATTTCATAACAACATTAAGTAGTGTTTAGGGAAGCACTTTGGTCTGTATATAAAATTTTATGTGTCAAAACACTGTGACTATTCTGGTACAGCATTTTTGACGTTTCCATTGGTAATATTCGATAATGTTAACTGCATAAGTGCTGTTATCCCACTGCGACTGATTCTGGTATGCCATGTTTGCAATTTACAGGTAGACAGTAATGTTAACTTCATTTAGTTATTTATTTAGACCTGCAGTCAGAAATTGGATCCTATGCAGCTTCATCCATAGTTCTGCTGTAATGATGTCAGTGTTATTTTGATAATATCGAGTCCCAAAATATACATCTCCTGTGGTTCTTTGTTGTCAGCTCGGCAGTTCTTTTTACCTCCTTTTCACTGTTTAGCTTGAATGCACATAGTATGTAGAGATATGTGTTGAGCACCCTGTGTCTCTTTCTTCAGTTCTTCCTTGGTCAGCCAGCTCCATATCTTTTAGTGTCTACCTGGATCTTATTGAAATATTGAATATGCAATTATTTCACACATCTTGCAATGCATTTAGTTACATCATCAGTAAGTGTACCTGATTTCATAGGATGTTTTGGGTCTTTCAACAACTATACACCTCCCATCCAGGTGACCCAGCTGAGGTTGATCACGCCCTGACTGGTGATATTAAGCAGCACTTGTTGTCCGTGGATACCCCTCCTGATCCATCTTAAAGCTTTCTCTGCGGCCACTCTGATACTCCTGATGAGATTCATGCTGTGCTGTCCTGTGAGGTCAAGGAGCTTTAGGGCCCTGTAGAGTGTTTGCCTCCCCTTACCTTGATAGCCTGCCTTAATTGGCAAACACTGTGTGGGCCACCCCTGCCTCTGGCAGTCACATACCATCTTCTTCTCATGTGCCTCCTCCATCTGGTCTTCCCACAAAATCATCAGTTCCAATACAGGTATAACAAAACAAGTGCACATTTATTCAAGAATATAACTGAAGAAAACTAAATCGGGTTAGGGTACGACCTCTTGGGTAATGCAGCAGTAAGAACTGCTGATTTATAATCAAGGAGTCGCTGATTCGATTCCAGGCACTTCCTAGTGTGAACGCTGGCCCCGGCACAGACAGACGGACAACATATTTTTCACCCACTCACTGTTTATTTACAATACACAACTATAAAAGTCTCGTGCACTCACGAACCCCAGTGCTGCTGACATTGAATCCCCCAAAGTCCAGGGCCCACAGTTTCTTGTGCCTTCCTGGCCGCCTCCCGTCCTCTCTCTCCAGTTCAGTCTTTCTGCCTCCCGACTTCCACCCGCTGACTGGAGGGAGGCGGCCCCTTTTATGGTGAGCCGGATGGGCTCCAGCTGCTCCCCGGCACTTAACGGTGGCCACACCCCTGTGTGGCGGAAGTGCCGGCTGCACACCCGGAAGCCGTCCGTGTCTCCTCGGTTGTCTTCCCCCCGGCACTTCCTGGTGTGGCGGAAGTGCCGGGCTCCCGGAATAAACAGGCACTGGGCGCCGCCTGGCGGTGGCCACGGGTCCCTACAGGGCTGGGCTTCCAAGCCCTGTACCCGAGGCCCCCTGTCTAACCAGGACGGAGGCCCCCACTCGGTCTGGAGGAGGCACACGCCCTCCACCGGTCCTCTAAGCGCCGGCCGGGCTCCATCCCCGGCCAAGGGCAACACGGGATGAACCGGCATCGGGGCGCCGCCTGGCGGTGACCACGGGCCCCTACAGGGTAGGGCTTCCATGCCCTCGACCCGTGGCTCCCAACAGAACCAGGACGGACGCCCCCTCGCGGTCTGGAGGAGGCACAAGCCCTCCTCACGTCCACACTAGAGTTACCATTTTCAGTAGTGAGCTGCTCTTATTGTTACTACTAGCAAAATACCCGCGCTTCGCAGCGGAGAAGTAGTGTGTTAAAGAAGCAATGAAAAAGAAAAGGAAACATTTTGAAAATAACGTAACATGATTGTCAATGTTATTGTTTTGTCACTGTTGTGAGTGATGAGTGTTGTTGTCATATATATATATATTTACACACACACACATAAACATATATATATATACATATCTATACATATACACATATATACATACATATATATCTACATATATACACATACACATACATATACATACATACATACACACACATATATACACACAAATACATATATATATATATATATATACATACACACACACATATATAAACATATATATACATATACATACATATCTACATATATACACACACAGCTATTTCAGATCAGTGCAATACGCTGTTTGTTAAAACGGATGACACCCGCTCTTACGTGCAAGTCTGCGTGGATATTATGAACTATCGATTTGTTCAAGTTCTATTTAAATTTTAAATAGAAGGAATTTTTATTTAGTCGACAGAAATATCTTTGGTAGGAATGGTAAAACAGACAGGAATATTATTCCTGAATAAATCAACTCAAACCTTAAACAACTTATAATATTTTGCTCTCCATAAAAATATATCCTGTCTAAATTATACAAGTTAGAAATAAAGTAAACATTAAAAGAACAAACATTCAAATTTCTTTACTCTTATGTAATTTTATATTTTATAAAAATAAACTTAGATTTTAAATATCCCAAAAGATTTTGCTCTCCATAAAAATATATCCTGTCAAAATTATACAAATTCAAATATGAACATGCTGCATAACAAAACCTGGAAATATAAATAAAATGTGTTCCTTTCAGCAATAACAAATCAAATCATTCAGTTGTCTTTGCTCATATGTCATTTTAGAGCTGGACGCCTGGCATCTTTTTTTGGCAACAGGTTCGTTTCTGTTTGGTGTGAGGTTCTGTGTTGTGGAGATTCTCAGGATGGATTGCAGGTGCTCATCAGTGAGGCGACTCCTGTGTGCTGTTTTGTTAGTCTTTATCACTGAGAAGAGCTTCTCACACAGATATGTGCTACCAAACATGCACAAGGTTCGAGCCGCATGTAGACGGACTTTTTGTTCTTCAAAGTCACCAAAGCGCCGTGCAAACTCAGTGCGCCAGTTTATCAGCAAAGTGCGTGTTTGGGAACACCGTAGTGACGACTTGGTTTAACATTACTTGGTAATAGGGAAAGTGGGGCAAGTGGTTGTGTCTCCCATAAAAGCAGCTCAATTGAAATCACTTTGTGATTGTGCACGGTAAAACGTCCGCTGAAGTGTCAGATTCTTATTTAATTCTTCTGCTTTCTGTATCTTCTGCATTGCATTCAGGTCTTTCAGGTTACCCTGATGTTTTGTTTTATAGTGCCGTCTTAGATTAAATTCTGTAATTACAGCCACATTAGCTCCACAAATGAGACACACGGGTTCAGTAAACATATACTCAGCCTCCCATCGGTTTTTAAAGGCTCTATTTTCAGAATCAACTTTTCTCTTCAGCATCGTGTGAGCTAGCTTCGCAATAACTTGCAGCATCTTAAGGTAGACTTGATTAACGCGTAACTGTTCGGCAAGGCAGCTGAAGCGCTGCATTATGGGATCTGTAGTTTATTGTGTTACCAGCGCTTCATATACCCGGCTTTAATAACAATAATACAGTATATAAAATGATCTCGGGCGGATATAATTACACGCGGGCGGATGTGGCCCATGGCCCTTGAGTTTGACACATATGGACTAAATAGAACTTGAAAAGATATATTTTTTCAAATGTGATCGCGCAATTCAGATAGAGTTGACGCGCACTACAGCCTGCATGCCTCAATAAGTCATCCTCCCTCGCCCTTACTTTTTACCGCTCATCTAATGAATACACTGAGTATGGCTTTACCAAAACAATCATTGATGGCTAATAAAGTATCCATTATTCGAGTATGTAGATCGGGATATATATATATATACATATATATATACCCGATCGCAGCGGAGAAGTAGTGTGTTAAAAAGCTAGAAAAGAAAAGGGAACATTTTAAAAATAACGTAACATGACTGTCAATATACAGTATTTGTTTTGTGAGTGTTGCTGTCATCAAGGATTTGATTATCATTATTTCTTTCAATCAGGTTCGTATTTGTAGGATGTGTTGTGTTCAAGTTACATTCCGTGTTTGTCAATCGCTGTAAAGATGACAGGTTTCATTCATCGATTCGCTTCTTACTGCATCAATAAACAGCTCGTCTTCTTCTTTATCTGAGACCTGACACACTGCATGCACGGGTTTTTTACACTGTCTTCCTTTAGCGGACATTGACTTTTTCCAACGTGTGCTTTGTTTCCGCAGTAGTTGGATTTATGAATATGCTTGTATGTATGAGACGCTTCATATTTTTGCTGCCTTTTCAATTGTGTAATTCGGTTTTGTTCAGCGCTTTGGAACTGTTGCTTTTATCTGTGCACTGCGCCAGTTCACGTGAGCCACTCGTGTACATGCATCGAAGGTTCCCAGCTGTGCTGGTGCCATCTCGCTATGTCCATGGCTGTATTTAATGTTACCTTAGTCCTGGCACTTAAAACTTTCTCTCGCAGTTTCGCTGAGTTTGTGTCAAACACCACCCTGACCATCTCATCTTCCTCTCCATAAGCACAGTCCTTCACCCGTGAATATTTACCCGTGGCAGTTTGCTATTGGATTGCCGCTGACGGACGGCCTTATATGGGCAGGCACTAAATTACAAACGCCAGCGGCAGCCTGTCTATGAACTTAATTTAAAGTGTAGGTTTACATCGTGCTTTGTTTCCGAAGTAGCAGAACTCATGAATATGGTTGTATATGTCACTCGCTCGCTTCTTATTGTTTCGCTGCCTTCTCAATTATATAATGCATGTTTTCTTCAGCGCTTTTTTGAGGTCTTCCTGGTTTTCTATGTACTGCGTGATTACGTGGGAGGCGTGATGATGTCACACGAAACTCCGCCCCCACGGCGTTGAAGCTCATCTCCATTACAGTAAATGGAGAAAACTGCTTCCAGTTATGACCATTACGCGTAGAATTTCGATATAAAACCTGCCCAACTTTTGTAAGGAAGCTGTAAGGAATGAACCTGCCAAATTTCAGCCTTCCACCCACACGGGAAGTTGGAGAATTAGTGATGAGTGAGTGAGTGAGTGAGTGAGGGCTTTGCCTTTTATTAGTATAGATTATAGAATAAAAACATATGTTTAATTTGAGTCTGTAACAGCCGGTGTAACCTTATTTTTTTACAACCCGCTTTCTTTTTCTTCCGTTAAATTCTTGAATAAAAGGTCACTTGTTTTGTTATATGTGTACCTTTTGTAAAAGTGTTTACAGTGGAACCTCGGTTTACGAGTAACTTGTTTTACGAGTGTTTTGCAAGACGAGCAAAATTTTTTAATAAATTTTGACTTGATAAACGAGCGATGTCTTGCAATATGAGTAGTATGAATACACTTTGTCTGCTGAGCGTCATGTGATCACAACTGAGCTGATGGTTCTTCTCTCCTTATCTCTCTCGCTCAAGCACAGCGCATCTTTCTCTCTCTCTCCTTCCTTATCTCGCTCGCACGCAGTGCATCTCTCTTTCTATCTCTCTCTCTCTCTCTCTCCTTATCTCTCTGTGTGCATCTCTGTCTCTCCATATCTCTCGCTCTCTCTCTCCTTATCTCTCTCCCTCGCCTGTGTCTCTATCTCCTTATCTCGCTAGCTCTCTCTTCTCTTGAGGGCAATCTTTTCCTGTTCTCCATCTGAGTCTGTGTGCCTCACTCATATAGTCAACATCCGTACAAGCGTATACTGTTTACTACAGCATTTTGACTGTGTGTGTGTGTGCGCGCGCGCACGTGTGTGCTGTGAAGTGCGAGTTCCATCTTGCGCCCCAAAACACGAAGCAGAGTCTCAGTACTTTAACAACACCAGCCTTATTCAGCTTGAAACAGCGACAGCGCTGTTATTTATTGTAGCGGGATCTTTATACTGTTCCTTGTATCACCCATTGACGGCAGGCGCTTACAACATGTCTGCGATCTTTTTGGATGCGCTTATACGGCAAACTGCTACAGCGCTGGGAGACTGCGATTGCTTTGGGACACTCTTCCGTGTGTCGTCCCGTTGGGTGGAATCCCTCATGAGTTTAGAAACTCACTCATACCAGCCATGATTCTTTTTAAAGGTAAAGTGCAGGTTAATTTGTTTTATGTATTTTTACTTTATATTTTGTATTAATCATTTTTATATGAATAGTTTTGGGTTTTGGAACGAACCATCTGAGTTTCCATAATTTCTTATGGGGAAATTCGCTTTGATATACGAGTGCTTTGGATTGCGAGCACGTTTCCGGAACGAATTATGCTTGCAAGCTGAGGTTCCACTGTATTTGATATTTGGACTTCAGTCTTGACACATTATACACTTCATGTCAAAATTTTGGCATTCGTACTATAACATGAAAAGGTACATTTAATATTTAGGTATGTGTTCAATATTTCTTACCTCGCATTTCCTGTCATCCTAAATTTACATAAATCATAGACACAGAACACACATGAAATTCATGCATTCCAAATAACAATATATTATTTACCCTATACAGTTCCAGCTACCACACACGCAGATAAAGATCTTTGAGCTGGGAGAACTTTTTGCCTGAGGCGAGCTGCAGTTAAGTGCACAAGGACACTAAATTGGGTAAAATAACACAACTTTCTTTCTCTCTGTGCCATGTCCAGTGCAGAGATTAATAATCTTGGTCTTCCATCTCTTTTTCTTGCTGTTATAAAAATCTCACTGCAAATGTTCTAAGGTTAAAAATAAAAGTTTATATTTATTTTAATTTAGTTTACTCGTCTGAATGGTAATGAACAATAGAACAAGTCAAAGGTCATAGAAAAAAGCATATAGGAAGTACAAAAGAGAGATGAGTAAAGAGACAAAGGAAAGAAGTTTACAGATGGGTAGCACACATTTAGAAATTACATGAGGAATGGTTAAGTTGTCAAACAGATAACTAAAGTTATAGGAAAGGGAATTTGGTTATTTTTGGTATGGATTTCAACCAGAAGCTTATTTAGTAGTCAATTCCAAAGCAAAGCTAACCAGTTTGATGCACTTTGCTGTGTTGCTGCTGTTTTCAAGGACTGTGCAAGCATTGTCTCTTAGGAGCTGGACAAACTGGATCTTCACCTACCTGCAGCTGAGTATATTGTTAATGTTAGCAATACAGATCGACTTATCCAGTCTGAAAACAGTCGACTGGACTTTCCTGTGTGTGCTACATTGGTGAAAGAGCTTCAACTACACTGCTGTCAAGCATTAACCACGCCATCCATGTTTTATTTGTGGTACCATTATCAACTCACTTTTCTTTTTTCTGACATTTGTGAAAAAGTGTGATTTACAGTATTTGTTTTTTTATTTATTTGTGTTTGCAAACAAAGGTATTATTTTCATGTAATATATGTAAAGGACTATATAATTTTGTTTAATCTACCTCAAGGACTTTAATTTAAAGTTTCCAAATTAGATTTGTATGTGTTAATGGGATGTGTATTTGTAAATGGAAGTACTATTGATATATTTTTAATTGTGAATGTAGGAATGAATCTCGCTCTTCCCCATCCCAATCCCCCACTCAACACTGTCAGGCTGTACGAGCGATATCGATGTGGACATACTTAGAGTGCTGGCGGTTAAGGGGATTTTACCTCTTTTTATTTACATTTATTTAACTTTTGGAAAATTAGAGTGCTGAACTTTGTAATACTGGCTTTTCAATATTGATTATTGCCAAATGCTGAAACAGATAAAAAATGTAATATATTAACTCAGCCATACCTGGAAGATCCCCCTTCCAATGTGTGCTTGCCTAAGTACTTGTGTAGTGACTGTCACAAACATGTTCTATTATGCCATTGTGAATTTTAGTAATTGTGACGTTTCTGCTGCTTATAAAGAACATTTACAATTTTTTTGGTCTTGAACCACTTGTGGTTTCACAGTATCAACTTACTGATGAAATGTTAGTCTTTGGTGCCTCTTGTATTTACATTTTACTTCCTCAACCTGAGCTAATTCTCCTCTGTTTAGTTCAGGACTGAGGCTGAAATAATGGATGTCATCATCTTAAACAATGTTGCAAGACATTGTTATTTCTTAGCCAGGGTCTCTCCCATTTTTTGTGTTTTAATAACTTTTGATTATTTTGTTTATGTCAATATTATTACTTATGTTTATTATTTGTGTAACTGTGTATTTAACAGTATTGTGTACTATTTAATTTCTATGTACTGTACATATGCTTGTCTTGCTATGTTCCATGTGTTTTGTGGGTGTTTCTCCAAAAGGTGGGGCCACCTGTTATCATTGCATAGGGACTCCCCCTAGTCCTATAAAGGCTGAGGAAAGGAGCAGTTTCTGAGGTTCATTGAATTATGCTTTATGGTGTTGGTGAATTCTGCTTTATTATGAGATTAATTCTTTGTGTTCCTGGATGTTTAAACCTTTTTTGCTCTGTTTTTGACTATTCTTTCAGATTTTACTACAGTGGTACCTTGGGATACGAGTTTAATTTGTTCTGTGACTGAGCTCGTAAGTCAAAATCCTCGTATCTCAAATCAATTTTCCCCATTGAAATTAATTGAAATTAGATTAATTCGTCCCAGCCCCCAAAAAACACCCCAATTTTTTGTTAAACGTTTTCAACATAAGAAAAATGTATTTATAATGAACAAATATTGTATACAAACAAAATAAAACCTAATACAGTGGTACCTTGAGATACGAGTGCCCCAACGTACAAGTTTTTTGAGATACGAGCCGTCACTAGGTCGATTTTTTGCTTTGAGTTACGAGGCAAAATTCGAAATACGAGCCATCAAAGAGCTAGTCGCCGCACATTCCGAGGAATTGACGACAGAGGAGTTGACGGAAATACAGACGCAGCAACATACGGAGGTTCTGCAGGAGATTGGTATCGCGGAGGAGGTTATCTCTTAAAGTGAGATAAAGGAAGTGTTTGCAATGTGGGAAAAAGTTTCGAACTTTAAAGAAAAGAAACCCTGAAAAAGTTACAACTGATCGTGCAGCTGCACTAGTTAATGTCAGGTTTGATTGACAGTACAGTCATCTTGTGTCCACTTTGTTGGGCCCCTGTGTGTTTGATCCTTTTTTTTTTTCTTGCTATGGTTTTTGAAGTTGCATCTTATGGTACTCAAGAGGTTTGCTGTCTTTTCTTTACCAATAAAATCCTTATTACCATTGACTTCTTTATTTTGATACACTGCCACTAGTTTGATTTGTACTCTTTTACCTGAACTACTGTATTGTGGCTTCATAACACTTGATTCTCTTGCCAGTTTCTATAATGCCTTGCTTGAGTTCCTCCATTGCTTCAGTAATGGTTTTCTTGTCATTTGGTACAGTTGGAATGGTCTTTGTTTTAGTTTTCTGCAGGATCCCTTTCTTCAAGGGTTTTAGTCAATGATTTTACCTTTTTGTCCATTGCTGATCTATAACCCCATTTTCCATTTGTGTAGTTGCTCTGTTTCCCTAGAAGTGTCTTTAATTCATATTCAAGTTCTTCTGTGAGAACCATGGCTGTAATATGCATCAATTGATTAGTTTGCTTCTACTGGTGTATGTTGCAGCTTTTTGTTTTTCCAGTAAAAGCACTCTTCAAAAGAGTTCATGCAAATGCTGTGTGTGCATCTCATTATCAACATGCAAGCTCTTTGTTTGTGATCATGTTGTAACTGTTGTCTGGGTCAGACAGTACCATTAAGTACTTCTTGCAGTTTTACTGCCATCAACAAGTGATTTTTTTTTTTTTTTACTGTTAGAATTTGCTGATCTGCAAGTCCGTGCTCACTAATCTTAGAATATGAATATTTAGAGGAGTATTGAGTTGGTGGATTCTTTTTTCGGAAACCCCACTCTAATAGATTGGTCTCATAATAGCATTACATGATGTCTTTCTTCTCCTAATCTTTCACTGTGGTTGTTGGTAGCCCAGTAGAGGAACTTACTTTCCACTTTTTTGCCTGGTATTCAGTCATTTAAGCATTTTATGTAATCCTTGATAACCTGGGTTGCTACTGAGCCACTTTCAAATACTTTTGAGTCTCCACTATATTTGATGGGAGAGCAATGTCTGTTTAGGAAACTTGCTGAAGTTTTCAGTATAGAGATTCCACGGGTGGGATTTGATCTACCTCTGAATTATAGGCTAAATATTATTAGTACAAGTAGTAGTAATAGTAATAAGTATTATTATTACTAGAAATAGCTTTGTCAATTTCAGAGATACAGAGATATACAAAAGACAGGAGAACTTTTTACAACATTGCTTTGGAAGAATGGAGGTGAATCGAGAAACTACTTGTTGTGATCTTGGGATAAGATTTGAATAAATTTCTTCTAAATACTGTATATACTGGACAAAATCACAGCAACAGTTTGTCCTGCTGAGTTAAATTAACCATCTTTGTGCAGGCTGATCCCATCCTCAAAATGCAGTCGATGGAAAAATATACTAGTTTATCTAGAAGCCTTGGCCAATTGCATGATTCTTCCATGCATACACACATCTCAGAGTATCAGAAGGGGAAACAAGACAGTCCAACATCAGAGAAAGCAGCACATGGCTAGACTTGCAATGCTGGTTTAACTTCCTCAAACAAAACACTAATGCACAGAAAGATACCACATCAACAGAGCAAGAGTGAACATTGCACTTAAAACAAGAATGTGAATGGTGTTTTTGTTGCTGAGTTCTAGCTTGTGCTCAGATGGTTTACTTTAGAGAAAAGATCTCCATAGCATGGATGGAATTTCTAAGCAGCATGTTAAAACACTGAAACAGGCAGTCCGTGGCAGGTTTCTTAGCTGCCGTTTTTAATTTAATTCAAATATTGTTTACAAAAATTAGTCCAATTAATAATTAAGTTGCTATTAAAGCTGTTTCTTGTTTATGCCTCTCTCTGTGACTAGTTCTTGGTTGTTTAAAATATTACAATGCTTGTACTCCAACTCCTATATTTTTTGTAGTTCAACTCTGAATGTCTATTCATGATTACAACTTTTTTGAACATCTCACTTAGTATCTAGTACTCTTATGACAAGGTAAATAACATCTAAATTACATGCAGTCAGTCCCTGGGGTGTGATTCAAACAAAATAATAAACCCTGGAAAAACAGTGCTCCTTAATAGTTAAGAATTATCCTAACAGATTACAATAATCTTGTATTGAATTACATAAACAAAGTGACCCAGAATCTTAAATGCCTTTATGTACCATCTTAGATGCCAACTTGTAGCTTTAGCAGTGAATGCCTGCACTTACATGGATATGTTAAACGGCTAAAATTTAATAGGTAATTATTAGAGGCAAGAGATGACAGTGATTTTCAGAATCCTTGCTTGAGTCCTTGCTGTAATTTCTGATATATGTGTTGCCTTTATAATAAATATACTTTGCTAATGCTGTATAGTCAAAAGATATTTTATTCTGGAAAAGAATCTACTGATGATGTGTGTTAATGCGCCTGACAGGCATTACCACTTTAATGAAAAAGTCCTATGAATAGGGTAAAGGCGACTTTTTACAATTCACCAAAAGCACTTACCTGTGTAAGCAATTAAGTGCAGAGTGCGCTTTCGTGGTCATTTTAATTTTGTCTTAGGCATCTTTACGCAGCGGGATGGGTTGGGTGCGCCTCCAGGTCAGGCCTGCTGGATACGCTGTGTCTACCCCAGGGGTGGGAAAAGTCAGTCCTGGAGGGCCGCAGTAGCTGCAGGTTTTTGTTCCAACCCAGTTGCTTAATTAAAAAAAAATTCATGTCAATTATTTAATTTTAGGGGCTTGTTAATGCTTTAACTCTGCCATGTCAGGTCATTCTCATATCCTAGATTTTTTTTCCTTTCTAAGGATATCATCCAAATCATTTGAAGTCTAAAACAGATGAGTAATTCTCAGTCATTCACATTTTTCTCTTCATTTTCATTCCAAGTATTTAATTAAACCCAATAGTGCATGATAAACACACAGAGGTGTACATGGAAACCAGCTAAATGGAGAAATGCTGAATTTCTTTTGTCATTTGCATCTGATTGCTAAAAAAAAAGCAATTTGAAACCAAGACTACAGCTGTTTAAGACTAAAATAAGCAATAAGGGTTCAAAATCTTAACGAGCAAGACAACTGAAGTGAAGCAGAAGTGTTACTTGAGCGATAAGGGCTTCTTATGAAGCAACTGGGTTGGAACAAAAACCTGCAGCCACTGCGGCCCTCCAGGAATGACTTTGTCCACCCCATGTCTACCCCGTCATAAATGCGAGCGTCTCTCTAGTCCTGACATTGATCCTTGCATGGATGCATTAGTGCGAGGAGGGAATTTCCAAAGAAAATAAGTCCTTACTTTTGTAGTGCGTATTGGCTCTTCCGAGGAGTTCACGCTTGTGCATGCTCGCGCGCACATGAGGCCGCTAGCCCTATTTATTACAAGGCTTGCAAAGGTCGAGAGGAGCACCTGTTCAGAAAAGTACCTGCGTCTGCCGTGATTGGTTAAAGGGAGCAACGTGTCGCGGGATTGGGTGAAGACTTGTGCCCAGACTGCAAGAGGCACTTCTTGCCTCGTAAAGGGGTCGCTTTACTCGGGGACATGTTTGGTATAGCTTGTTTCATTTAGTTTACCAAACGGTGGCTTATGCCTTATTTTTGTAAATTTCTTGTAAATATATAGAAAAAAAGCCAAGCAAAATGACACCTTTTATTAGCTAACTAAAAAGATTACAATATGCAAGCTTTCGAGGCAACTCAGGCTCCTTCTTCAGGCAAGATCTAATCATTGTAAATATATTATAGATATCTCCTAATTTAGCTTTATTTTGGTGGAGGTATTTTTTATAGGTTTTGGGTTTTGGTGCACTTTGTTTTTTGTTCTTGTATATACACTTTTGTTTCCCTTTTAAATATTTTTGCTCTCTCTTGGACTTTATTTGTGTAGCTTCTTTCTGAACTCTTTTTCTTCATTTAGGACAATTACCATTTTTTGTGTATGTACATTTTTGTCTGTATTTTTTATTTTTGGGACTGGAAGCTTCACTGTATATATATATATATATATATATATATATATATATATATATATATATATATATATATATATATATATATATATATATATATATATTGCTCACTATTTTTGGGTCATTCTTTGTTGTTTTGTTGCACCTGTAAATAAACCCACTCTTGTTTGAAAATACCATCTTTTTGTGTCTGTGTCTCCATGTCTGACTTCTCACAGATCTGATCTCGGTCAGTCCTTCAGACAAGACGCACACTGTGTGGTCTTGTGTCAACCTTGTCACTGCACGGGGTGTCACATGAGGGAGTAATCCAAATGTGTCTGTAACATTACAGTCTAGCAGGTACCGTAGGCCAGGTTAGGACTGATCACTTTTTAACTGGACTGATTTTTCTTTTTTAGGTCCATGCACATACTATTCTTTCATGTGGCAGATGTGTTGATGAGGACCAGATGCTGTTTCCATTTATAGCACATGCCCTTTGTTGCCTATGGGCCGACTCAGGGATTCGGTTGGCAGCATCTCGAGGCTATGAGTATGAGCTGAATGACTCTGCACTTTAGTAAGTACAATACTTGTTTTCCTGTTGCCATTCTGATTCCAGAAAAGAAACTGTTCCTCTTTTGTGTTGTAATTGACTTCTAGTGAGAGCTTTTATTAAAGGCAATAATGAGCTTTCCATTCAAGGGCACACATATGTAGTTGTCTCATCTGATGGCTGTCCAGGGAAGGCTTTAATTAAGGCCACCAATGAGTACTTTAAATAGAGAATATAACAGTAATGGTAATTAGCATAGTAATAAGAATTAATATATAGGAATTACAGCAGAGTTCATTCAAGCTAATGTTTTGGGTTGGTTTTCATTTATTTTATTAAATCCATGAATATATGTATTATTATTGCATTTTTTCAATAATTGCTCATTTTAATATATGTAAGTGAGTGACTGAGTGACACCAACTAATCGGCAGTGAAAATACCATTTTGTGGGAGTCCAGCTTACAGGGGACCACAGCCATAGCCATTATTTAAAGAGTTGGAGCAAGTGATCAGTTCTTGAAAGGGGGGGTTGGGTAGAATATTTCTACCTCTAAGATAATAACTTTGTGAAACAAAAATCCGGTACCTGTGGATTCTGAAGCTGCCACCTACTTCCGTCACTACATCTCCCAGGATGACATTCCCATTCCCGGATGCCACTATGTCAGAACCCCATCCTTCCACTAGCTCCTGTGGCTCACTCCCTCTTGCCAGCTGCACCTCTCAGTTACTCAGCTCCTGAGGGCACATCCACCTCTCAGAGCTCACTCAGACCTTCATTCTGCTGTCCACAAACTAGTCAGCCTGATGCATGCTGCTCAATTCGTCCTCCTTTGTTTATCGCCCCCAAAACCAGCAATCAATTTCTCTTTCTGTTTCATTTCTCCTAACCCCCCGCTCACTTTTATTGTAAAATAGTGCTTAGCTCATCCCTCATGATTACCATGCTGCTGTCAGCCAGCAATCATTAGTTAATACTGGTGCATACTGGTTTGCACACTTTCTACACCAAAATAAGCTGAGTGCAGGATGTGACACCACTTGAAGAAATTAACAATTAAAACAACACCCATCTCAACACAGTCCAATGTAGTCTGACCTGTAAATAACAGCTGCATATGTGGAATTAGCTCCTGCTTCACTAACATAATCTGGTATAGCATCAGTGAAACTGCTGCCACTGTAATAAACTGAAGTCAATCTCAAGATCCCAAGGCAATTGAAACCCTCCACTTGGGGCAACTGCACAGAAAATGACACATTTTGGAGGAGTCAGTTTTTATCCCTGTCTCATTACACTCAGTTACTCAGATATTTCCTTTGTACATCAGAGATGACATTCTAATGAGACGAAAAAGACAGTGTCATCTGCAAAAACAAGAGCTGCAACCCTTACGTTTTTGAAATGGGTACGTATTGCTTGTCACTTTTGCATTCACATCTTGTCCATGAAAATCATAAACAGAAGGTAGTTCTAATCCGTTTTTGGTAATCAGCACGCTGATTGATCTTACACTGAAGTAGTTGCAGCCTCACAGCTTTTAGTGTTAATCTTTGTCTTATCTCTTCATTTTTAATTGTCATTTTTAAATTAAAATTAAGGGAGAATGAAAGAGACTTAACAACTATGTCAAAATGCAAATAGCTCATTCAGCTATCAGTCTACCTGTGGACATTGACAGAGTCCATTGTCAATATTGAATGGTTTCAACTTAGTCTTTAGTAAGTCTTCAATAAATATTATGCACCTAACTATCTTGTCCAACAGCAGATATTTGTAGAGTGAAAATGCAGCAACAGAATACATAAACTAGAAATCTATGCAAGAGCTATGTGGAAAATTAAATTGAAGCTAACTCTCTGTGTTTTAAATTCTGTTTGATACGGAGCTACAGCTTATTGCAGTAACTGCTTACTCACAGATTTTCCATTCCTCTGTAGCTGATCTGAAGTAGCATCAAGCTAAAGAACTCTGTGCATTGCCTTGTGTTGATCAAGAGCACATTTTGTCAAATTTAGGAGGATATTACACTTGAAGTTTGGGATCCTGCCCTGGTGATGTGATAACATTCAATCTTAGAATTAATTTTAGAATGAGTGATTCCTTGTATTTGAAGAATAAAGTGTATTTTAGTATTAGTCAGGTAACAAAATGTTATGAATCATGAAATGCCAGTTTTTTGTAGCATGTTAGGTATGCAAGCTTTATGAGTGCAAGAATAGTGAAATTACTTATATACACTTAAATATTATATTTTTTGTGTATAACTTATTATTGGTCTTTGAAAAACTAGACTGCTGTTTGATGAAAAATGCATTTATTTATGAGTTTATGTTTTTAATCTATGTAAGCTCTTTAGCGTTTTCTCCTGATAAGATCCCTACTGTACGTAAGAATAAATTGTACTAAAAAATAGATTTATTTTTAGGAATATTTAAATTAGCTTTTAAAGGAGTCTCACACAAATTCATTTAAATATATTTGCCTATAATGAGTTTCAAATTTAAGTAGCAATCTACACATTTCATGTCACATGAACCACTTACCCAGACATGAAAAGTGAGCTTTTAAAGTTAATAACTGATGAAATTAAGTATTTTTTCACCACTCCCTCAAAATACTTCTGTATCAAACAAAAGAAACCTATTGTTCAAAGAACATTTTTTGTTTCATGTCTATGTCTAGCAGCAAAATTTAGATGTCAATCGTTTTCTCAGAATGTCCTGTACTGTTCTGGTTTGAATTTTACTTGATGATTGCATCTTACTTGTTGTTAATTTCTAGAAAGAAAGCTAAAGTCTGCCTTTGTTTTGTTGCAATCTGAGAAAGGTCATAATGTGCCAGCAGGTGTCTCCAGGGACTCTGGGCAAAAGCATGTATACATGTGATGTGCATTTTGTGTTGTTTAGATATTCCATTTTTGTAGACTGAGTAAAGTGAAAATTTACAGTAGGTTTGGTGGTTTACATCAGTTTATTCTTGTAAGCCCAATTCACTGTACATTATGATAATTACAATATTTTTAAAACGACATGCAACAGAAACACAAATATAATGTTCAATGCAAAAATGCCATCCACACATGGGAATATGTTTAAACAGTAGAACTCCATCTTATGAAAATTCAGTTTTATTCATACTGGATACATAAATGAGGGAGAATAAACTTTAAAACGTTAAGCATGAAAAATTAAACATTAAAATTGCTGTGTGGTACTGCATTTATTTCTTTTATATGGCACCAGTAAAATCCACTTGGACTCCTGTTGTCTCATTTACTATAGAATGTGGTGACACAATAAAAAGGGAATGCACAGTACACAATTTCATGAGAAGAAGCGAGGTGAGCTCCTCCCATCTTTCTGTTATCCTACAGTTAGATATGTATTTCAGTTGCTAAGAATTGCAACTAAGTTGCAGTTTTTTACTTTCTCGTATATGAAGTATTGGGAAAGTATTGGAATCCTCCAAAAATTCCATTCCGTAATTTTTTATGAATCTCAATGTTTTAGACCTCCCTGAGTCCGAAAATACAATTTTTAGAATTATGTCTGTGTGTGTGTGTGTGTGTGTGTGTGTGTGTGTGTGTGTGTGCGCCCCTGTGTGTATGTGTTTTTATAAACATGGCAACTTGAGTACACTTTCACTTAGGTCAACCAAATTTTGCATACAAGTATTAGATTCAACACGTAGATTTCTATCAACTTTAGGGCTATTTCCGCTAGCGGGAAGTGGTACTTTACGTTTTATTCATGCAGCTGCAGAGACCGATTTATTCAGCCTTACATTTATACTAATTGTTCAGTATACAATGGAACCTCGGTTCACAACCATAATTCATTTCAAAACTGTGGTCGTGAACCGAAGCAATTTCCACCATAGGATTGTATGTAAATTCAATTAATCTGTTCCAGACCATACGAACTGTATGTAAATATATATTTTTTTAGTTTTTAAGCACAAATATAGTTAATTACACCATAGAATGCACAACGTAATAGTAAACTAAATGTAAAAACATTGAATAACACTGAGAAAACCTAGAACAACAGAGAAAACTAACACTGCAATAGTTCGCGCTATAGTGCTAGGAACCGCTTGCTAAAAACACTTTTTTTTTAAATGAGTTTTAAGCACAAGGAAAAAAATGAACATTTGAAAAATCCATAATTTAATTAACCACCAAGAAATGTAACATTACCACAATGTTCGCTGTATACAGAACTGAAAACAAAAACAAGCCTTTTCTACCTTATGCGTCCTTCCTTCCCTCTCTCGCTAGCTCGCTCGCTCGCTCTTTTGTGTGTGCGTGTGTCTCTTTCTCGAGCCTGGAGCGCCTGTGTGTGTGTGCCTCTGTATCGCCGCTTGTGTGCTTCTGTATCGCGCGCCTGTGTGTGTGCGTGCCTCTGTCTCGGCGCTTGTGTGCCTCTGTCTCACATGCTCTTGTGTGTGTGCCTCTGTCTTGCGTGCTTGTGTGTGTGTGTGTCTCTCGTGTGTGCGCCAGTGTGTGTGTGTCGTGTGTATGCTTGCTCGCTCGCTGCACAGGAAATGCACAGGGAGAGACTGAACATGTACAAACGTAAAGGGAAACTGGCTTGTTCGTATACCGAGTGTGTGGTCGTGAACCGAGGCAAAAGTTTGGTGAACTTTTTGGTTGTAAACCGAGTTGTACGTGTACCGAGACGTTCGTGAACCAAGGTTCTAATGTATTAATTTTGAATTGATTTGTTGTTGGCGGTTTTTTAATGTACAGTACATAATATAAAAATCTAATCATTGTCTTGTGGTTTACTCCTCAAATATCCATCCCCATATCTGAGTATATGAGAAAGTCTAGGGGAGAACACTCACGATTTATTTATTTTTCTTTTGAAATAAGTTTTTTAAAGTATTTTTTTATCTACTACTGGCTAAATATTAACAATGTTTGTAAGGTTATTGCAACTTTTCTGTGTAATAAAAGTACTCATTCAGTGTTCAGTATGGCCTACAGTGTGCATGAAGTATTTGGTATTAATTTGAATAAAAGTTATCAGTGCATCCCTAATATTTTGAATTTAATACTGTTAATATACGTGCTTGGCTGTCTACTTTCTATAAAACATTACAGTGAAAGCAAACATTGACAATTCTGCCATAATATGGAGAGCATCTGAATTGGTTCTTTCTTAGTCGCAACATGTCGGTTTCAAGGTCCATTTTCAAGATGAAGAACGATATATCAAGTATCACTACAAAAGATTTTCAGCTTCTTCATTCATAAAGACGGCATGAACATTCTCGGTATGGCTTTATCAATAGTATGTAATAAAGCATATCTGCTAAAACTTAATATTGATACATAGATTAGATTTTGTGTAATCTAAAGCCCTCTTCGAATAGGATTAATTTTATTCCAGGAGGTGGGGTTACGCAATTTTTGCCACTGTAATGTGTGTCCTGTCTGAACCTCTCATGTTAGTAGCTTTTCACTGACTGCACATTTGCATCTCAGTAAAAGTTACAGAAGCTTTTACCTTCTATTAAAAATTTCATATATAGTAAGTAGCTCTAGGTTAAATATGTGCTGTGCAAATCGACATGTGAATAAATTTCATCATTTGAGTGATTTTACCCAATGCCTGAAGTGGAAAATAGAACTGTAGGTGTACTACTTGTTGCGCATGCTGAATAACGGGGTAAACAGGTGGAACTGTGTTATATCCTTTCGAAGGTCTAAAGGGGTGCTGATAATAGACATTTGCGGATGTATGGTAGGCTTTATGCTTTAGAGCTCCAAATATAGATATTGTTCTTATAAATAACGGTTGATAAAGTGGTCCGGACTGACAGAATTCATACATAAACTATGGGGAATTGGGACATTTTGAGATTAAAGATGAAATTTCTACTTTAATCACATTTTCACTGTGTCCTTAATTTTTTTTCTCAGTGACTCAAATACGCTGCCATACATTCTGACGCTGTTGTGAAGGTGGAAAAAAAAAAAGACAGCACAGAAGATGGTGTGTGAGACTTTTAAAATGTATCGTGTCATTACATTGGGGAATATGCAAGGCTTGAATATAAAAGGACCACAAATGCATTTCTATGTTGCCGTTTTGTTTCACCACAACGAACCTTTCATCAAACATCAAAGATCGCACATTGATCCTGTAGGATCCGCACAGTGGCTTTCTGTCACACATATATAGTCTAATGGTCTAGTCTAGTCTCTGATGTCACATTCCAACTTGATCACAGAGCACCCCCTGACTTTTTGCTGGTACTGCAACTTGCACATGCGTCACATTTGTGATGAACGCTGGGAACACATGGCAGCCATGATGCGTGCACATACGCATTCTCAGCATGAAGTATAAACCAGCCCGAACATTTGCATTGGTCTCTCTGACTTTGATTCCTGTGTTTAGTTTTGGTCCTGGCTAAAAGATACTTCCCATTATCAAAATTGTCACAAATCTTGTCTCATGTTTATCTCCTGGTCCACTCTCATTTATAATACTATCTCTAGTCTATGAGACAGCACACATTGCTTTACAGCTTTTGTGCCGTTTCAGGATGCTTCCTGATATTCGAATATTCTTGGTTTACATTTTACATTTGGAATGGTGCACTTTGGAGCCCATTTTAAAATGGAAACACAGACACTATATTGTTTTTAAATTATTAAAAAAAAGCTTCACTTTAGAACATATTTTTAATGGCAAATAAATGTTCAACATGATTGTGAAAAAATAATTTTAATGAAAACAAAGTTAATAAAATCTTTACTTACTAATAATAATGGATTATGTCTGTAGTGGCAACCTAAATTAGCAGTGCTTTATTTTTTTAAGTTCAAGGGTGGAGCATGGTCAGTAATAACTGTGGTGTCATATTGCAAGATTATAGTAGAAGTAGCAAAATTACATTAATAAAAATACAATCAGTTTGCTAGTAAAAATGATGACCTAAAGAGAAGAAAAGAATATTTCTTTTAATATGGGTGCAAAAACATAGGTATAGCTTTTCCCTCTCTAAATTTGTTTTTGTGTATTTTGTGTCATCTTATTTGGAACTTTGTGGCAATGTCACAGTGTGAACTACAGTTCTCATCCGCCAGTGTACTGAGCGAGAGGTTTGATTAGAGGTTTGATCAGCAGTCACAAAGCATTGACAGAAGCTTGTTATCACAGGTAACAATTTTTGCCTTTTTTTTGTTGTAACCAGTTTGGGACCACAATTTCATTGTCTCGCTGGATTATAGTTTCTGTCGTAAGATGTCTGTTTGGTTTGTTTTGAATTGGCGGTGATTGGTTACTTTGTTTTATTTTGCAGTTATTTTGGTTGTGTTTTATACTGCAAACCTTCAAGCAAACTAAACATATCAATAAACATCCTGTAGCTGTGTGAAGGACTTTCCCATTGGGCAGAAATGTTTTTTTGTCCCGGTGGATCTACAACAGTTCTGTTTGTTCAGCGTTGCATTTGTCAAAATAATTTCATTTATTTACCAAGCACAACTCTTTGAGCAAAATGGCTATTATCAAACCACTGGACTAAATGAAAATGATGTCTTACTATAAATGGTAGGAAAACGACACATTTCAAATGGCGAGTGTACAAATGTAAACAAACTCTGCTGAGGGCATACACTGATGTGCTTTAGTTTTATGCCAGTAGACATAGTGAGTTTCATGTAACTTAATGATGTTGCATATTTACTGTGCAACAGCCACCATATGAATCTAACGTCAATTTAGTTTCATCTCAAATCACATGTCTACTGTGTTAATGCTTGTAAATATTTGTTAATAATGTTCATTTTGAAGTGTTTGATTAGCATTTACTACATATGTCAACGTTAGTGTGCATATTGAGAGGACAGTTTTAGAAGGGGTTTGATTGTTGGTCTGACAGGGCACTGCTATTTGTTTCTCACCACCTCTATATGTATTTTGATGAACATGATCACAGGTGAATTTACACTTTTTGTTTGTTTATTTGCTTAAAAAAACAAACAGGGTGAACTGTTGCATGGTTCATGCACATGTACATGGGATACTTTAAGGCAGAATCAGGTGGTGATCTAACTGAGTGAGTAATGGTGGGAGTCATTTTTTTACAAATTATGTACTTGTGTACCTCTTTACATATGTATTTTTATATACTTTGTGAAAGACGCTATATAAGCGCCCGACCTGGCACAGACTGATGTAGAGGCACGTCCAAAATAAACAGGGGCTGAAGAATCGTCCAGCCAGGCTCCCCCTAGCGGCCATCCAAGCTCCCAATCAGGCTGTGGAGGACTCCGTCTCCCATGGAGCCCTGCGGGTGGTTGGGGAATCACCGTCGGCCAGGGAGGCTGCCACCAAGCGTCCCGGGGTTACTGGACTGCACATGGTGGCTCCCCCGGAACATAAGCAGCAGGGACGTCCCTGCTGGGCATGGGACCCTGCTGTCCTTCACAGTGCCCCTCCCTTAGATGAGGCTTGTGGGGCTCATCGGCCTGCCCTGCGAGGGCCGGTCCTCTCCAGGACAGGGAATCGGCATCTTTGGCTCTGCGGTTGTGCCCTGTAAAAATATAACGAACAGGTCTGGGGGTGCTGCCCCAACGTCCCTGCCATTCGGACATCCTCTCTGGACAACACCTCCAGATGTGGCCATAGTTAAAGCACAACTGACCCCCTCCAGCTCGACCCATGCAGGAGCGGAAGCAGGCAGGAAACTCCTGCCCCTTCGCCCGCTCAGAGGAGGGCTCGTGACATGTTCACCCCTCTGCAGCGTAGCCCTCCTGCACCGTCACACCGACAGGCTTATGCTGCACCTTGTTAGGAGTTCCCGACCACTCTGTCCGGGTCCTCCTCTTCCTCTGGGGTGTACCGACGGTCTGAGTCCCCTTATGGGAAGAAGGGAGACCCTGTGCCGTCTGCACCCCTTTAGACCGGTGCCGTCAGAGGGGACGGAGTTGTTTGGCAGCCGACATCCACCAGCTGCCTATCCATACGTTCCTCCGCCACGGTGTCGGTCCACACTGCGGCATCTTGTGTAGTGGGCGGAGCGGCCTGGCAAGTAGCACTGATCATAACTGCAGCCGTTGCACTCTGCCCCCTTTCCTCTACGGCCCAGGCTTTACCTACCTGAACTGCTGTGTCCTGCAGGCTGGAGGATGACGCACCGCGTCTGCTGAGCCACCCAGTAATGGCTTCCAATGGCATGTCGAGCTTCTTGTCCAGACCCTCCTTAGTCTCCTGCAGGACCTGGAAAACCTTAACCAAAGACTACAGGGGTAGGAGCACAGATTGCACCTCCCGTGCAGCCCAAGAAAAGTCAATACGTTCAGTTGGTGATGGACTTGGGCTCCCCTCGTCCCCTCCCGCCGACCACGAGTCATCAAGGCACTGCAGGACCTCCGCAGGCCCCTTCGGGTGATTCAGAGGGTCAGGGAGAAGGTCTTTCTCCCCCACCTGCATACTTTCCTCAGTGGGCAACTGACACACTCCCTCCGCCCTTTAACCTGCTTCAGAGAGGAGCTCCTGCTCCTCTAGCTGGGAGACCACATTGGGGTGCTCATCCGGGCTCTACACCTCCAGCTGAGTGATCGGGCCAATGGGAAGACACAACCCAGCCAAGCTCTCTTCCGAGCTCTCTCCGCCGTCACGCCACAAACAGACACCATCAGCCCAGCAACAGGTAGTTCGCCCTTCGGCGTCTAGGAGGTAGGCTGATGCGAACGCGGAAAACCCTTCCCGCGGCCCTTCACCCTTGGGCCCGTCACCTACCTCCGGCTGCAACCTGTGGTGCTGGTCGGCATGTCGGCGTCTGGCGGCTGGCTTCTGTGTCCGCCCAGCTTTCTTCTTCCCCATTGCGCGGTGTCTTTAGGAGTCTCTCTTTGGTCGTCCTGCGGCCTCGTGCCGCAAGTGCATGCTTTGGTGCACTGCGGCGCGGCTTGCTTACGGCCATGAGTGCACTCTTCCTGTGCTGCGCGTGTCCGGCTGCGGCCTTGAGCTTCTCTCTCCTTGCGCTATGCTGCGCATGCCCGTCTGTGGGCTTGAGTCTGCTCCCCCTGCGCTGCGCAGTGCTCTGTGTGCTGCCTGTGGCTGCTTCGTGGGCGCGCTCTCCGTGCAGCTGAGTCGAGCACGTGCCTCTCGCTGTTGTGCTTCGCTATGCCGGGTCTCCACTTGAATTTTACTGCAGGTTTCGGCCCAAATGGACAGACCGGGATCCTGCCGGCTACGCCAGATGTGAAAGACGCTATATAAGCGCCCAACCCAGCACAGACTGAAGCAGAGGCACGTCCAAAATAAACAGAGGCTTTTATTAATATTCTTCAGCCGCGGGACACATCCTTCCTGTGCCACACAGCTCAACACAGTCCCAAACAGCAATCACAACACAAAAACACTCTCTTCTATTCTACCACTCCTCCTCAAGCTTAGTCCTCCTCCTCCCTACCCTGGCTCCTTGAGTGGTGGTGGCTGGCCCTTTTTATAACCCACCAGGAAGTGTTCCAGGTGCTTGACCACATGGTCCTGATTGCACCTCTGGGTGGGGCTGAAGAATCGTCCAGCCAGGCTGCCGAGTCCATGCAGCTCCACCTAGCGGCCATCCGAGCCCCCAATCAGGCTGTGGAGGACTCCGTCTCCCATGGAGCCCTGCGGGTGGTTGGGGAATCGCCGTCGGCCAGGGAGGCTGCCACCAAGCATCCCGGGGGAGGTACTGGACTGCCCATGGTGGCTCCCCCGGAACATAAGCAGCAGGGGTGTTCCTGCCGGGCATGGGACCCGGCTGTCCTTCACAACATTGTATATACCTTTTTATTGTTTTTATTGTTCCATGTTAACCCTCAACTCATTATGTTACATATGAGATACCCCAATTATTCACAGCAGACGCTTAGCGCTACTACTGCAGCACAAAGGGCCTTGGTACAGTTGTTTTCTTCTGCACCAGAGTGCAATTGCATTTTCATATCAACCTAAACAAATAAAACATTCAGGAAAGTTCCATGAGAGTTTGAAAAAAAATGTCCCAAAAAAACTAGGTGTGAAAACACTGTTTTATGGAATGTCTTTTTGTCTCATCTTGAATTGTGTTTAGACATGTTGCATTTAAAAAAGACGTTTTTCTAGACTATAAAATAATGAGAAATATATGGCTCCAAAAAGGGTTTATTCAGTCCCTTAAGGAGCAGTCTTCATTTTCTTCTACAACCCCCACCCCCCAAAGTTTTAAAAACTTCAGTACCCAAATACCTGTTTTTAGTACATTGCACCGGGTGGAATGCAGGTATGGAGGACGGCTGGTGCCCTTACCTGGCCGGGATGCCCAGAGTATGGAAAGGTCGGGGGAGAGAGAATTTTCAGGACAGTTTCTACCCCGGGCCAACAGAGGTAGCCCCCTTGGTTTCCAGCAGGGCCACGGTTAATGACCATGGTAGCTCATCCCTACTGAAGCTTATGGCCAATGCCAGGGGGCACATGGACTTTTACAAAGCCCTATTTAGCAGCACTTCCTCCACACCCAGAAGTGCTGCTGGAAGAAGCTCATTGGGCGCCTGGAGTTCTTCCGGGTGCCATATAAAAAGGGGCCAATTCCCACCACTTAATGGCTAGAGTCGGCAAAAAGAGGACAACGCCTGAGGAGGAGAGGAGTGGAGGGACTGGCAGCAGAGAAGGGACTGGACTGTCTTGTGTTTTGGTGATTTGTGCACTGAATTATAGAAATGAACCGAGCGCTGGGTGCTAAACCTGTCTCCTGCCTGTCTGTGTCAGGGTTGGCTTCACACAGGAAACATCCTTTAAGAGGCTTACATATTCATCACACTTCTCACTAATGCACTCAGCCATACTCACACTCTTACTCTGCCAATATTAGAATTACCAGTTAATATAACCCACATATATCTGAAGATCTGAGAGGAAAATCAAGTACCTGGAAAACATATATATGTTCACAGAGGAAACATGCAGCCTTCACACAGTCAGTGATTAGATGGGAGATTTAAAGCCTGGACTGGAACTGTGAGACAGCAGTTTTCACAAAGGCTCTACCCTGCCATCTGAATAATTTTTACATTTTAGAATAGTTAAACATTCTATACTATGTCTGATACAATAGAAAAAACATAGAAAAATTCAATAGTTTAAGTTCTAGTGATTCACAAAAATCAATTATTACTCGTTTTTACTAATGTGGAATTTTGATTGGCATTTGATCTATTTTTTACTGAAAAAATGATAAAACGTTTCAATTAACTCAGCCCACAGATGGGCAACTGGTAGCGTGTTCACCCTGCCAAATGTAAACTAAATTGTTGTCGTCTATGGTATTCACCAAGCTTGTACATGAGTTGAATTATTAATTTTTAATGTCCATCTATAAATTTACTAAACCCACTTAATAAATGTCAGCGTTGCTATGTGCAGAAGCCTGTCTCAGCAGCACTGCTAGATAGTAGAAATAAATCATTGTCAGAGAACCAGTGTTCATGTCTGTTTCTTTTATTGAGTTTTGAAAGCTATTACAATTTTGTAGAATAAAAGTAATCATTTTCCTTGTCTTGTTACACTTGGGCTCTTGATCTTCATAATCTAGCGCAACCAACAGTATTTGCAGGTAATGAATGAATTAGGGTGCTCTGATCATGTTTTTTGGGCCAGTACTGGTTTTAATTTAATTTATTTATTTGTATCACTTTAAAAAAGTGTTTACACTAGGCTACTGCATAATCATATGTGAAGAATTATGTCCTATATTAAAGTGTTGACTTTTGTATTTTTTATGTTTAAACTATGGAATACAGGTGTTACCTGTTCATATTTATTAAGAAAATGAAATTTTGTAGGCTTATTGTTCAGAGACCATAAAATACTAAAATAAATATATTTCCCAAATATGTATCCATAATATATATGAGATTTAAGATAATAAAATGCTTTCTGTAATTACAAGCTGTCATATTGTTTAATTTCTTCTGTAATGTACTTATTTGAAATGAAGCTTAATTTAGGAAAAAGCTGTTTTTTACTCTATATGTACAGTACATGTGTGATACAGCTAAAGGGCCTGAATAATAGTAGTACCACGCCAGACCAGGGGGTGGTGAGCTGCACTGACTTTCTCTCTCAATCCTTTTCAGACCATCCATGGGAAATCCCGCTAGGTTCTGGCGCTATTGATGATGTCACTCCCGGTACCCATGTGGGGTGGTGATAGGCATTAATGACATCACTACTGGTACCATGAATGACGTCACTTTCCGGTCCTCAAGACGTCACCTCCATTTTCCGGTGCCATTGATGATGTCGTTTCTGGTCCTAAAGATGGCACTTCCGGTTCCGCTCCAGATAACGTCACTTCCTGTCCTGGCCTTTAAAGCCTCCATAGTGTTACTTTCAAATCAGTTCTGTTCTGGACTCAAACCTGAATACAATTCATCATAAACAACCCTTTTTGCAGCCAGGGCACAATATATGGGTGGCTGCCCCAAACCTTTTGATGTCTTCATGTTTTTCTTGTGTCAGTGGCAGGATGCAAGCCCAGAAGAAACAGGGACAGGACCTGAAGGATTACCAGGTGGAAGAGCACCGGGGCAGAGTTTCCAAATGGTCCAGAAAGATCCGGTGCTGGCTCCGCTCCGCTCCCATTAGAAATAACTGGGCTAGTAGAGAAACAAAGGGAGTGTGTGGGAGAGACATACAGGAGTGGACTGGTTCCTATAGCGGAAGTGAAGGGGGTTTATTATATTCTGCTCAAAACCCTTCCTGAGCATTTCACCCAGGTCTGGGGGGAATTTCAGAACATGGATGAGCTCATCGAGCTAATTGAAACATCTAGGACAGACTCACAATCTGAAGGAGAGCAGAACAGTCCTTTAGCAGACACTATGGGCATTACATCCTACAAAATCTGCCTCTTCCTTATGATCCAGAGGCTGTTCCGAATTCCCCAGACCCGTGGGTGAGCAATTTACTTGGAAATGAGGATGAATTCAGGTGGAGAGTGAAGAGATGGTTATGTGCACTTAAAAACCCTCTGATGATACCGCAAATGGGAGTAGTGATTGTTAATGGAGTTAAGGGTGAAGTTCTCTTTGATTCCAGCAGCAACATTTCCGTTGTTGATCACTGCTATGCACTACCGCGACAATGGATGAAAGTAAAGACCAGTATACAGTATCTTGTATACACAGCAAAATCTGACAGTATAAAACCACCCTATGTTTCATCAGACATGGAGGATCGCTAAAAAAAATCCCCGTAGCAGTCCTCCCGAATCCACCTTTTCTGGTGATTCTGGGACTGGTCTAACAATAAATGCGATATAGTACTGACTACTCGCAAACATAGTTTAGGCGTGGTTATAGACGGGAATGACCCATCTCAAGCTGCCATGCCATGTAATCAGCCGGCGGAGAGAGATGCGGAAAACCGAGAGGCAGATGGGGAGGTTCCTGGACTCTTGCAGGCGGAAATGTCATCTTCCAGTGCCTCGACGAGCCTGGAAGAAACCCCACCTCTTGAGACCGGACCCTCTCTCTGAGATTCGATTTCAATTTAAAGAAGCACCGGCTTCTTTCAAAAAGGAGCAGTGGAACGACAACTCCCAGAAATTTGCTTAAAAAGCAGTCGTGCTAGTCAATGGCCAATGCACTCATCAGCCCATACCACAGGGTCCTGTTGTATCGGGTAGCGGAGCATGAGGGGGAGGTTGTTAATCCCATGAATGTACCTGCAGCAGGTCTGTGAATTGGTGCATGCCCACTTTCTAGGATGCTATTTGGGCATCGAAAAAATGTTAGAGTGTATTAAGCTCAGATTCTGTTTGCTGGGAATTTAAGAGTAGGTTGGCTGTTTTTGTATCTCTTCTCCAGAGTGTCAACTGTGGCAAATTCCTATGAGGGACCAAGCTCCTCTCATTCCCCTTCCCTGGATCGATGTCCCATTTGAAAGGATCTGGGTTAATATAGTAGGGCCCCTAGAGGCCTCAGCTCGGGGGCATAAATATATATTACTTCTTGTGGACTATATTACCCAATATACAGAGGCTGTTCCTTTGCGCTCAGCCACGTCTAAGGCTATTGCACAGGAACTTGTAGATGTCTTTGCACAAGTCGGCATCCCTAAGGAACTCCTTACGGATCAAGGGCCACCTTTTACCTCGGAGACAGCCAAGTTACTTAAAATAAAGCACTCAAAGACAGCAGTGTATCATCCTCAAACTGATGATCTAGTCGAGAGGTTTAATCAGACTCTCAAGCAAATGCTTCGTAAGGTGGTCAGCGGGGATGGGAGGAACTGGGATCAGCTCCTTTTCTTCATTCTGTTTGCCTTTGATGAGGTCCCTCAAGCCTCTACGGGGTTGTCACCTGTCGAATTATTACATGGACAACAACCTTGAGAAATTGTAAAGCTGCTGTGTGGGCTTTTAAATGTTCAAAGTGCTATGCGAGGTGCAGCAGCTTGAGCAAAGAGGAGGTAAAAAAGAAAAAAGTATTTGTTTTCCATTGTATCAGTAAAGTGGAGGTTAAAGAAAACTGTATTTGTTTCCCATTGTATCAGCAAAGAGGAGGTTAAAAAAAAAAATTGTATTTGTTTTCCATTGTATCTGAGTTTAAGAGAGGGTTTTGGTGGAGCGACTGTGTCTCCTTAGGGTGCGTTAAGCCCCCCTATTCACAACGTGAGCGGCAGCTGCAACTGTGGGTGTGTGTGTATATATATATATATATATATATATATATATATATATATATATATATATAGTGATAGATGGCTGCACAGTTTGGATGCCTGGTATGTGGAAGAACCAGGAGAGTGCCAATACCTCCCCAGGACACAAGAGGGCTACCGCCCTGGGGTGCAGGGGACCCACAAGATTGGAGCTGGGAGGCTCCACCCTGTTGGGGCACGTGGCCACCACCAGGGGACGCCTGAACATTCAAGGCAACATGGACTGCACCACTTCCACCACAACAGGAAGTGCTGCTAAGCCCGAAGACAGATACACCAGGTGTACTTCTGGGTGCTCATGTAGCACTTTTGCCGCACCCAGAAGTGCTGCAGGAAGCTCATCAGGAAGCACCTGGAGCATAACTGGGTACTGCATAAAAGGGGTCGCCTCACTCCATTCGGAGAGCCGAAGTTGGGAGGTAGTGTGACAGAGCTTAACGATAGAGGAGTGGAGGCGGCAGGAGAAAAAAAATAATAAGGACTTTGACTGATTAGTGCATTGTGCTGTACTGTAATTATGCAATACTTGCTTCTTACCAAAACTCAAACTATATGAAACGTGCAGATAATTAATACATTACAAACCTTTTAAAAAAAAAAAAAAAAAAATGAACACAGTACAAACATTTAAAGTACAAGTAAAGTAAAATAGACACATTTTGCTGTTAAGTTGACAAGCCTATTGTTTATTATGCACCAATTTAAAATTCTTCTTCATCTTTTCTTCTACTATTTGGAAATATGATCTGCTCGCTCACCATCTGAGCATCATCCAAACTGAGACAAGCAGTATTCATTTTAATTTAAGGACAAAATAAAAAGATCAGAATTAATTAAAGTAGATTTTCTTGTCATTTCTCTAACAACTCCTGTGATTCCATTTTCTCAGTTTATTACTCCACTTGCTTTAATTTAAAGACTAATATTCCAATCTTCTCTATCTCTGGTAAAATTTGCTGTCTTACTGCTCTTTGTTTACAGAAAGTTTGCAGCAAAAAAACATGTTGTAGGCCAACTACTATAATACTTTGCATGAAGGAACACTTCAACTAAATTACCATTAAGCTTAGAAAAGCAAAT
Organism: Polypterus senegalus; assembly: GCF_016835505.1. NCBI lineage: Eukaryota > Metazoa > Chordata > Cladistia > Polypteriformes > Polypteridae > Polypterus > Polypterus senegalus. Next base: position 62,464,929 of record NC_053170.1, read on the forward strand.
GAAGAAAAAATAATTTTTGTGATTGGCCAAATTACTGATCACCAATCAAGCCTTTGAAAAGAGTGAAAAGATATAGATTGTTGGACGATCGATTGGAGCATCACTAGAATGAATAGAAACAGATAATCAAGGAATAGAATGCAAAATGTCTTTATTAAACATAAATGTATGATTTTTAATATTACTTAATCAAGAACATAGGCTTAATCATAGTATATTTAGTCAATACATGTATTTATACATTTTATTGGGAATTGAAGTGAATTTTTTTAAAAAGTACTTGGTATAATTTAGGCTTTGCTAGACAATTAACATAATCTATGGTATAGTTTAAATTTTCTTAACTTTTCTTGTGTGTCTTATAAGTTATTATACTAGTCACAGAACAGATTGCTCTTGAAATGATTTGAAACCAAGCTCAATCAGTCTGTATTATCAATCTTTTTCTACACTCTCCTGTTCCATTTCACACTTATTAACCAGATATCTGAACCATTGCCATTTTCAGCTGTACTCATTAGCTTACTAATTACTGATTTTGCATAGTGTAGCAAGCAAAAATAACTAGTAAAATGCTGCTGTTAAGATAATACTATCGGTGAAAAAGAACAAAGTACAGGTTGGATTAAGATATGTTTATAACATTTACATTAAATAATAATTCTCCTAGAAATCTTTGCTTTATAATTGAAATATTAACAGCATCTCTTGCTGCATTTTACGTAACACTGGCTTCATAAATATGAGTTGTTGCGTTTTACATAGCTTCCAAATGATGTAAAATTTAAATTATTTCTTTTCTGCATATCTGCACAAACTCAACAGAATTATTTACTTACTCTTAACATTTTAGATTTCATAAACACAGATAGTAATTGTTCATCTTTGAGTAAAGTGGGGAGGAAAATTAATTTTACATTAAATTACCTGAAAAATGACTCCCTTTATAAATCATTGCAACAATTTCTTTGTGGACATAATTTTAGTATCTTACACATGTTAATTGTTAATATTAAATGTTATCCTATTCAATCATTGTTAATATTTACAGTGCAATTATCTCCTTTAACACAGGACTTTTTGCATTGACTCTAAACAGCAGTTTGAATTGAATGTAGTTTTATTTTGCTGACATCTTTAAGTGTTGCAGTTTATTATTAATGCACTTTATTATAGGGAGTTATGTGAAAAATACAGAGACCTTCTTCAGGAAACAAACTTGTGAAATGTAAAGGCTGTTTCCTTTCAAGCAAAACCAATGCTACAAAACAGAACTTTGATTTAATTCATATTCTGTGCATGGGGATGCCTAAAATATGTATCAGAAACAAAGTACAAAAATAATTCAACCTATAACACTCAGTTTATCAACCTTCCTCAGGTAATGTTCCACTGAAGTGAAAGATGACAATACTGATTGAGTAAAGAGTCTACCATCTATAGAATTTTCCGTTTCACATATTGTTATATTAAGATATATTTGCGGCAATGTAAACGCCAATGTCAAGATTAAGTGGCCTCATTACCCCCAAAGCTTTGTGAATAAGGTATAACAGATAAACACAAGATAACTATAGCTAAAAGAAATATTATTGCAGCATGCCCTATAATTAGCAGCTAGTAAAAAAGGTAAAACAGCAAATTGACTAGTACATGACAATATTGAAACATAATGCAAAGTGTTGTTTAAGTCACACATAATGTACAGTCATATTTAGTGATGATGTATTCATTAGTCTAATAGCATCCAAGAAGAAGCTGTCCTCAGTCTGGTAGTGCTTGCCCGTAAGCTGCGCAATCTTCTGCCTGATGGGAGTGGGCAAACAGTTCATTTGTAGGATGAGTGATATCTTTCATAATGGAGGAGGCTTCACTTTTGCATCTGTTTGTGTAAATGTCTTTGATACTGGGTAGGCTACTGTCAATTATCCTCTGTGCAGAATTAACCACTAGTTGTAGTATTCTCTGTTATCTGTGGCCGAGCAGCTGCTGTACCATACCATTACACAGGAAGTGAGGAGGCTCTCTACCACACATTTGTAAAAGGAGGTCAAAACAGAGAAGTGCAGATCAGCCCTCTTCAACCTCCAAAAGAAGTCAATGCATTGGTGGGCTATATTTACCAGAAAGACCATATTGTAGCTCCAAGAGAGGTCATTTGTAATCTGTACCCCCTGGTATTTGAAGCAGGTAACAATTGCAACCTTTTCCCCATTGACTTAAAGGGGGAGAGTAGGGAGAGAGTACCAGTCTGCCAAAAGTCCACAATCATTTCCTTCTTTTTTTTCTTATATTGATGCCAAGCCTCCAGTTTATCCACTTCCATCATGCATGCTGAATGACAAGTCCAAGCACTGCTGATTGTTCAGATAGGGAGATATGCAGTCATAGGTTAACAGAGCATACAGTAGGGTGCTCAAAATTGCACCACTGGTTAGTGCTGGTTTGGAGAATGATGGTAGAAGATGTAATGCCGTGAATTCTGACATACTGTTTAGTAGAAAATCCAAAATCCAGTTTCAAAATACTCAGTTTAATCCAAGTATGGACAGTTTATTCACCAGCATTTGGGGGGTGATGGTGTTAAAGAGAGAGATAAAATCCAAGAAGAGTAATCTGACAAAGGATTCCCTTCTCTCCAGCTGCACGAGAGCTGAATAAATCACAGAAGAGGTGACATCACCTATGGAGCGGTTCTTCCTATAAGCATATTAATTGGGGTCCACTGTTGTATTGTTTTTTTTTTTTATCTCGGCCATTACCAGTCTGTCAAAGCACTTTGTGATTATAGGTGTGAGAGCCACCAGACGATACTCATTCAAGCAAGTCACTGTGGAGATCTTTAGGACTGGAATGATAATAGAAGTCTTAAGGCTTGTTGGTACAGATGGCTGGACAGTGAAATGTTAAAAATATCTGTCAACACCTTTGTTAGCTGGTGAGTGCAGTCCTTTAGGATCCTGCCTAGGATCTGCAGCTTTACAGGATTAACCATCAACAGGGACTGCCTTACATCTGCTGCTGACACGGTGAGGGGCAGGTCATGTGACGGAGGGGTCAGTCTGGCTGTGGGAAAAGTGTTCAATTTCTCGAAAAAAGCATAGAAGGTCCATGGGGCACTCTTCCTCTTTGCTCCTACAATTGGTGATGCTCTTAATGCCTTAAAAAAAAGACCCTCTACTTTAAGAGCATAGTTGTTTTTTGCCCTTTTTATTCCCACCACCAGTTTCCTTCTTGCTGCCCTGAGTACGGCTGTATCTCCAGACCTGAAAGCAGAATTCCAAGCTTTCAGTAGTGAATGGATATTTGCATTCATCCAGAGTTTCTGGTTGTGATGTGTGGTGAGTTTCCTGGTGACAGTAACATCCTCAACGCATTTACTTATTTAGCTTGTAACTGTTAATGCATATTCTTCCAGGTCCACAACTCCCCCACATGTTGCTGCCTGATTAAACCTCTGTCAGTCAGTGCATTCAAAACAGTCCTGAAGCACAGGGGCAGCATCAAAAGGTCACACATTGTGATGGAATTTTGTCTTGGCTTCCTAGACTTCAACGTAGGGCAATATGCAGCGATTATCAAAATGAAGATATGGTTAGAGAGACCAAGATGAGTGCTGGGGATGACTCTATATGTCCCCTTCCTGTTTGTGTACACTCTGTCAAGTGTGCTCACCCCCATGGGTGGCAAAATTAATATACTAGTGAAGCTGTAGTAAAGGATCTCTTAATTTATCATGAGTGAAGTCTCCTGCAATCAGGTAAATAGCCTCTGGAAGCTTGTCTTGAAGTGATAAGAAGGTTCTATCTTCCCCCTGGCTTGTCCACTGTTGGCTGATGGTGACTAGTCAAAACCTACTTCTTAAAGAGTAAAAGTCTTTTGGTAGTTATGATTAGAATTGCTGGAGGTTGTCCCAAAAGTCTCCTTCATCTTCTCCCAGTGCCTTTTAATTCAGGAGAGGGTGTAATAATCAGGTGAGATTAGATTTATAATAAGACTTTACTAGGTAAAATTCAGAAGGCAAGCTGAGTACAGGCTTCCAAATTTAGTCTGGTGACAGACTACACAGGATACTGAATGAAGAAAAGCCTTTGTTTTCCTCAAAATCACATTAAATATTTTTCATGTATTTCCTCTATTATGTAAAAAAACAGAGAATAGTAAGGGAGGGAATGTAGAAAATTTCTTTCTTGTGAAGCAAGCTTTTTTTGTGTGTGTTATTTTAGCATACTAGGCCTATGTAATGCTCGGTATTTCTCTTAGTCAGAATTATTTGGCTGTTTTTAATTTTCTTGTTCAGTGATTTTTATTTTAGTTTTACTTTTCGAATAAGGCCTTTACTTGTACATTTTGTCTGTTTTTGTCTTTTTATTTTAATGGTTTAAGTAATATACTTATTTTTAGCCTGGATGAAAAAGTCTCTGAAGTGACATAATCTATAATTTGTTGTTGCAGAGGTTATACTTTCTCCTTCTGTGTTTACTAGATTCTTCTTCATTCCCATAAAGACTGTTTTACTCAGATTTTGTCTTGTGTTTGATATTCATTTGTGTCTTGATTATCTTAAATTTGACCATGTTGTGATAACTGTTGCTTAAAGTATTGATAACTTCTGTTATTCTTCAGTGTTTATTGTTTGAAAAGATGTGATCTACGCAGGCATTGTCCTGTGTTGGGCTTGACATTGTTATTTACTTGCTCATCAAAAAGGCAGATGTCACTTTTTTATTAGTAATATTTTGTATTGGGATGAGTGTGGTGTGTGATAGAGATTTGCTTAGACCTCACATTAAGTCGGAAGCTCTGATGCCGTTTTAGTTGCTTTTGTTCACTACTATGAGTCAGTTTTGCTGACAGGAGAGGCTGTCGGAATGTGTGAAAAAACAAATACTGAATTTAAATAAAAAAAAAAAAAAAGCTAAACCTGAAACAGTAAACTAGTTTGTAATTGAAATTTTACACAATATTTCCATCTGTTTTAATGATAGGCGATGTGCAAGAGTGAAAGTTGCTTTGGGCATGACAAATTATAGTATTCATTTATCCATCCATCCATCTATCTTCTAAACATGTTTGTCCAAGGTGGGGGAGCTGCTGGATCCTATCCTAGTAAGCAATGAGTGCAGGCAGCAACAACCTCTGGACAGGGCTCAAGTCCATCACAGTGTGAACATCCACATGGGCCAGTTTTAGAATCACCAATTCACCTAACCTGCCTGTCTTTAGAATGTGGGAGAAAATTGGAGCCAACCCATGTAGACACATACAGTATAAACTCCGCTCGACCCCTGGGCTCCTTACTATGAGGCAGCATTGATACCACTGTGTCACCAAGAGCCTAATATGTTGATTATTAACATATTTACAGTACATTAAGTATGTCCTTAAAAAATTGAGGAAAAATACCCTTTATTTAATACTGATTAAAGTGGCATATTCAGTATGGTGTTATCTACTCAACTAGACTACATTACTTTTCAGGATATGATCAGTCTTACACATTAAACACATATAAAAAGACTAAGAAGGCCCTCAAAGCACATCGTTTAGAGTACATAAAGTATAAATAGTCATGCAAAGTGAACTGATCAATGACCACAATAACATGATCAATGTTGCACATATATTTTGTGCCCATTATGCAATGTCTGTCTCAATTAAATAATTGAAAAGAAAAAAAGAGAAATATTCATCTGCTCTGGTTCACAACACATGTGATGATGCTCTCAGGAAAAAGTAGCACAACAGTTTTGTAGATGTCTGGAGTGACAAAATGGGAGCACCAGTAAGGCACTGAATTACAGTAAATGTGTTTCATTAACAACAGAATAGAAAATATGTTTTAGTTAAAATGGTGGTTTAGAACCCTTATGTTAGCTTGTCATCTTTTCGCTTCCTTTGCATCTCATTATCGTTTGGCTTCTGGTTAATGAAAAATGAAAACAAGGGTTATGAATGTTAAAAAGCAAGTCAATTAAAATTAAGGAAAATAAATTCATTTAATTAATTAAGAAATTGTTTGGAAGAAAAACCTGCAGGCACTGTGGCCTGCCAGGGTCTGAATTTGACTCCTTGCTGTATGCTACCTATTATGTTATTTTATTTCAACCAGCTTCTAAGCTGGTACAGTTAAACTTTATATTCAGCACTAATGGTTAAGTATCACTATATTTGAATAGATAAGACAATTTAGAACATTTTTTCTTTTGAAATATATATTTTTTGGTTGTACCAGTGATATATAAATAGTAAAAAAACAAGTTATGGTATTGTCATTAAATTAGCTGTTCCCTTTTACACTGTCAGGGATAAACATACTTATTTTTGTCCTCCCTTGGTGAGGCAAGATGGGGCAGGGCAGGGTTGGGTGATGGGGTTAGCTGTTTTTTTTAACCAAATAACAATTTTTTAGTTGATGTTGGATCTGATTCGAACAGGAATTCTTATTGTGTGGCTAATTTATTTGCTGTTGTTCATTCACTGTAATGCAGTTTATAAAACTCAATCACACAATTATTAGATTCATTATATCATTGTTTAGAAAAGAGAAATGCATTAATTATGGTATCCGTTAGTATTAAATAGTACATGCGTCAAACTTGTGTGTATGTGGCACCAAATCCTAATCCCTGATAAGAAGGTTGAAGCAGACCAGAATTAATGTAGAAAGACTCAGTTAACTGATGAATGTTGCAAAGGAAGGATTCGTTGCATTGGCTTTGCAGAGGTAAATATTTATTTGCAGATGAATGTGTGTGTGGTTTCTGAAACCGAACAAATGCAATAGCATTAAATAACTGTCACAAAAAATAAAAGCCCACAGAATGATCAACACAGGTAATACCCAAGAAGGCCAGTAGATGGCGGCAGAAATTAACAGAGTGCTTTGACATGCTGTCGTTGGCAAAGGCACTGAATAAAAGTTACCAAATGCGTTAGCACTGTACAGACTCAAATAAATCGCTACTTAAGCAGCCATTACTAAGTCTTTTCTCTAGAAGCTCTTATATATTAATAAAGAAACAACATTTCTAAACATACTTTATACAGTTTTAAACGTTAAACTGAACACACTTTGACATAAAGGGTTGCATGGAGTGATTTTGTTTTTCCAGCACATCCCACAGGATGTGTGAGCAGATATAGATGTGGCAGATTTTGAGGCCAAGTCAACACCTTGCACTCTTTGTCATGTTCTTCAAACCAGGGTTTGTTAGTGTGGATTATCCTGCTGACAGAAACCACTGCCATCACAGAATACTGTTGCCATGAATGGGTGCATGTAATCTGCAACAATCTTAAGATAGCTATTATGTGTCAAAGTATCATCCACATGAATGCCAGGAACCAAGGTTATCCAGCGCAACATTGCCCAGAGCATCACACTGCCTCTACCAGCTTCCCTTTTTCTTTTAGTGTATTCCGCTGCCGTTTCTTCCCTAGATAAGTGACGCTCACGCACTTGAATCATCAGGACAGGCAACTTTTTTCTATTACTCCATGTCCCAATTCTGACTCCTCACATGCCCATTGTTGGTGGTGGACAGGGGTCAGCATGGGCACTCTGACTGGTCTGCGGCTTTGCAGCCCCAAATGAAAAACTGCAATCCACTGTGTTTTCTTTCTTTGTCTCTTGGCAAGTTTTTCAGCAATTTGTGCTACAGTAGCTCCTCAGTAGCATCTGAAAAGACGGGCTAGGTTTTATTCCCTGCGGACATCAATGAACCTTGGGTACCCATTTACCTTTTGTTAGGTACTAACCCCTGCATACCAGAAACAACCCACAAGACCTGTAGCTTTGGAAATGTCATCTAGCCATCACAATTTGGCCTTTGTCAAAGTCAATCGAACTCTTACATTTGCCCATAAAGCAATTTTTGTTAAATTATATTATTAAAAAGACATTTTTGATAATTAACTGTCGTAACAATAACTGAAAACTGTGGAAGCTTATTCCCCCTACTCTATGTGTTTTTTATTATATTATTTCGCAATGATATAGCCATGGGTGGAAAGTAACGAAGTACAATTGCATTGTTACCGTACTTAAGTAAATTTTTCATGTTAGCTATGGATACTTGTCTTTTACTACAATACATTTTACAGCAAATATCTTGACTTTCTACTCCATTGCATTTCATTACATTTTACAGTCACTTGAATGGTTTGTTCTTTTTATAAAAAGTATAATTCAGTGAATTATGGGATCGATTCACGAGCATCAACAAATTGATTCAGTAGAGTTCCACTGAAGTGCTGAAATGCATGTGTTTTGCCATCAGATTCTTTTATATAGGGCATTGTTTCTTAAACTATACATCTCCAAATAACTGAGTGGTAAAATTGTTAATTTGACAAAGTTTGTCTGAGCTCCACTTCTGTATTGAATGATAATTAGCAATTGTTTATCATGCCGTTTGCAGTAGTGCAGTGTGTGAAACAATGTCGTTAACACATCATGGAGTACTTTAGTTTCAGTGGCATTAAAATATAATGTGTTCCCACCTCTATCTCAATACAAGTAAAACAACTAAAGAGAGAAGGCTGAAAACAAAGACACATATAAGAAAGGGGGAGATAGCAGGAAATGACAGATGATCTTGTAAGGTTTAGTGACCGGTGTGCTAGTTTGAAATGTTGAAATTAAAATAGCAGGTGTGACACAAGAATGTGATGATTTTTGGGGATTTATGAGGGCTGAGTCAATAGAATGAGTGTGTGTGTAGTTCCGTGGCAGCAATTATCCTAAATGACTTTTCAGTGGTCATGGACAACTAGAAGGTTCCTCATGGCTTGTTTGCCTGCATGGCATACGTTGAATCTAAATCTTTAACTGAGGTGCAAAGAAGACAAGTTTAACATGCCTTGGTGAGGAGAAATTCCTTTTTGTAATACTATTTTAAAGTAATTGGATAAATACCATTCTGCTAGTAGTGTGAAAGAGCTCTTTTTAAACTAATGAGAAATGGAAATATGCCAGGCAATGCCAAAAGTTTGAGACAAGCAGAAGACATTCA